>NW_027176296.1:5568147-5870647 GCF_023349555.1 Cebidichthys violaceus | reverse complement strand
GTGCTCTGTGGCCATTTTGAAATCAGACACACACTTAAGCTTAATTTCCCTTCCCTCTCCCTGAGGAATTGAGCCTATTTTTTTCCAATGGGTGGAAGGATATTTAGTGTGTTTCACTTTTTTCTTAAGCCTTCAACAATGGTTTCAATGGGACCAATTTGTGCAATATTACGAGTTTGCCACTCTTTTTAGAAATGCAGCTTCGCTGTGACAGCAGTGTGGTCGGGCAAAGTTTTTCACCTCTGGGTACTAATACTCCAGAACTTATTTTATACCGGGTTCCCACATCCTGCCACAAGTCCCTAATGGACTGCAAAGCCCGAGCCCTGCGAGTTTGCTTGGAGTGTAGTCAACATAGATGGCACACTGTGTGACGCAATGGGGAAGGGTTTGCACAAAAGCATCACGTCTTTACTCATTGCATGTGTTATGAGCAGTGGAATCTCTGTTTTCTCCTGTGAATATATTCACTAATGAAGTCACATTAATTTAATTTCTTGGCAGTGGAAATCAATTGCTTTGAGAATTGTCGTGAAAGATGAGATGATGCTTTAAAGTTCGGCCTTTCCACTAGTTTTCAAGACGATATATGAAAAATAAATAACTTGAATTCTATTCAAACAGGCAAAAATAATAACCTGCATCTTTATTTAATCGTTGAAAATAAAATATAATTTTAAGACACTATTTGACACACGATGAGACGGACAATTTTCCACTGTGGGAACTGCCTGTACCGTCAAGTCGGCACAAACTCGCTTTGAAAAACATTATATCCGCAACTGCTTGGCACCCCAGCTGCCCCAAGAGCAAATCTCAATTAGCCTTTCTTCCTTATATTTTAATTGGAAAAGCAACTGTTTCATTAACCAAGCTTGCACATCCAAAGTAGGGGTTACACAGGAATGGAGCCTGACCCAAACATGCCCTGTGGAATATGGCTACAGCTGAGATTAGGGTTAGTTTAGTCATTTTTTGCTTCCGCTCCAGCAATAGCCATTGCCGGAGGCATTATGTTTTCGGATTGTTCGGAGAATGAATCGAATGGATGGTCCACTTGGACTCAAGGATGCACTGATTCGATTTTGGTGGTCAAAGGTGTTTGTGACCTCACGTCCGACCCACTCTTGTGAAACTGTTGTGAACTCTTTTCCTCAAATTTGGCACAGACATCCACTGATCGAACTGATTTGGTGGTCAAAAGTCATGGATTTGCTACATGCCATGTCTGGTTGGCAGAGACTCACAACAGCGAGGTGGGAATTCTAGTTTCATCCAGCAGAGCATACATGCTTATCAAGCACACATTCAAGCAGTTTCAGAAATTCACACCTCACCAGCAGAAATGTTCGCATCAGAAATTGGCGACAGACTGACCAACTTCTTTTTCTCTCCTTTCTCTCTTTCTCGCCTGGTTCAAGTTTTTTTTGCTGGAGTCTGCTGGTCTATGTTGGCAGTGATTGCGTGTGAAAACCTCCAGACAAGACAAAGCATGACGGCTTTAGAGTAAAGGCTTGGTTTCCATGGCGATGGTGCTTGCTCAGGCAGCCTGCGAGAATTGGTCGTGATTGATGGGACTCAGTTGTTTAGGCTTGTAGAGGGTGTGTCTGATCTAGAGAGAGACAGTGCGCAAATCTGTTCGTACGTATGTTGCATTAAACGGGCTGTTTAATGCATCGACGTGAACGCACATTTGGTTGAATCAATCTCTCTCTCTCTCTCTCTCTCTCGCTCTCTCTCTCTCTATCTGTCTGTCATCCCTCCATCCCTCAAGCCCTCCATGACTATACCCGTGTGTGTGTGTGTGTGTGTGTGTGTGTGTGTGTGTGTGTGTGTGTGTGTGCTGATAAAGGCTGCTAGGGTTTTAAGTCAGGTCCAGGACTGACGGACAGGCAGCTCTAGCAGCTTGGCGGCCTGCTGAGTCTTTTGGATAGCTCTTATGCGGATACTGCAAGCTGGTTAAATCTCTACACCTCAGAGGTCCACATTGCTGGAGTTCAACGTCAGCAACATCTCTCTGCACTGCTAGTCCATTTGACTTGGTCTGTTACTGCTGAACAATGACCTTAGAATGTTTAGAAATTACTCAAAGTAAATCATATTAAATCAGGAGAAAATGTCCAAAGTTCCAATTAGACTAAGTGAATAATGAAAAAGAAAGAAAACATGTTGGGATGCCAAATTGCTCCCCCGTTCAGTCATTGGTTGTTCTTGTTTTTTTCTGACAACGTGTGTGTGTGTGTGTGTGTGTGTGTGTGTGTGTGTGTGTGTGTCATGTGTCTGCTGTTTCACTTATATGGAAATTAAGTTTAATCTCTGCCAGAATTAATGAGTAAATCAACTTTAAGTCAGTAACACACAGTCATTCATGGTCCTGTTATCCACTTTGTAAACGTACTAAAAAAGACAGAAGATTGTGGAACACAGACGCAGTAAAGGGGGAGGAAAATATATGGAATAGGTTATACGCTTTTAACTTGTTGCTTGTATCCTGAGCAACTACTATTACAAAAGTAAAAATAATAACTGATATCATTTTCATCTGCATCATCAACCTGACCACACCCTCTTCCCAGACAGGTGAAAGTGTAATTAGTTTGCTTGTCGTGTCACCACTAATAGTACCAAACATTCTCTTCAGACATTGCTGGAGAAAAGGTCTCTCTGTGATGTGAAAGATACCCATTTGTAGCAAGATGGATAGCGCCTTTTCCCAATTCTCTGCCTTTCCCTGCAAATCACTAAATGGCCGTGCATCATTTTGTCTCCCACTTTGCTAATTCAGCGGATAATGGCTCCTATTTATGACCCAAGAAGCTTTTCTCCGTCAATTACTGTATTAGTCATAAAACCAGTTCCATCCCTCCTCTTACACCCCCTCTCCTAAACGACAACAAAAAGGAAGTGTAAATGGAGCTGTCTCATATTCACATACCCACCTCCCACTTTCCACCACTCTATAATCACAGTGCTGGTGTATTCTGTGTTATCAGGTCCAACAGAGGTGGCGGCCAGTAGCAGGTGGTAGCTGTATTAGCTTAACAAGCGTCTGTGTGCACAGTGTGAGTTTTTTTTTTCCCCCCTCTTGCTGGCCGATTGTGTTTGCCTGGATCTATTCTATTCTCGGGGCCTTGTGAAGATAGCTGGGCCCCCATTGCTGGTTATTTTAGCTCGGGCCATGTTACCCCGCCAGGCAGATAAAGACAGGTCTTGTGTGCTTATCTGGGCAGTGCCGGACCTCTGTCTGTCTGAGGGAAGCTTTGGGGAATAAAGAGATACGTAGGTAGAAAGGACAAATGGCCACTGCAGGCGCGATGTCCTTTCAATGTCATCTATGTTAACATAACGCACACTGTTTGATGGAGACTTTTGTACAAGGTACCTTACAGCAATAGGATAGTGTACATTTTTAAAATAGGTGACACCGGTGGGAACCCAACCGCTGTGCTCTGGGTATACGTGCACAAAAGCAGAGGAGATTCTAAAGTATGTTTTATAGTCATGGAGAATGGAAATATATCTAATGGTTTTACACGTTAAATTGTCCATCTTTGACTTATTATCTACTTTTACGCAGTAGATCTAACGATGCCTGATGATTAAGGGGGCTAAAGGTAACATTATTACAAAAAAAGATTCAGGTAATGATACAATTACTGTCAATAAAGAAGGCTGCCAGCTTTTGCCAGCTTCAAAATCAGATTGTATATAATATGGTACTTATTTCAGATGAAGTCAACCAGATAGTCAATTGAAAAGTTACATAGCCTAAACCTTACCACATCACATGTGTAGAGGAGAGCAGTTCTTAGATAAAGGTCTCAAATAGAAAAGCTGCATGTTTTATGGAAAACATTTTTTAGCACAGTAGCACTGTAGACCAAGTTAGTTTTAGGTGATTGTAGCAGGGACTGATATATGATATTAATATGTTATATTGATGCTGCACATTACAGAGACAGTCCTTAAACAGGAAAGACACATGTTTGATTCCCTACAACAGCCAGTGTGTGTCCACTTCTGTTGTCCACGATACTGAATCTACACAATGCATGAGACATTGTGAATAATAATATGGTGTGGTCTATGCCATCACCCATTATTGGGACTTTTTTTAAGCACTTCAACCCTCACGGTACTCAACCTTTTCTAACCTGCAATTACTGACTACATACCAAGGTTCAAATTCCAGAAAAATTAAAGTCAATGGTAACTGCCAGCAGAAGCCCAGAGGCACACAGCCGATGAAAATTGAAAAAAAAAAAAGGGTTAATTATGCTCATCAGAGTTCACACAACCACACACTGCATGCCTGTAGTAATTGTACTATAGTAGGCATTCATGGGCCGTTTACCCAACCTGGGTTGATTGGAAGTTAAATAATGTTGATGACGTTGAAAAATATTAAACAGACTACCTGACTAGTGTAAAAAAAAAAGAATAAATTAGAAAGAGCACATAAGTGACCAAGTGAGTGTATGAGAGAGAGAGAGAGACAGCAGACCGGAAACGGTACTTATGTTATATAATTATGTGTAATTTTATGGTTTCCAGGAGAGTCTACGCCACTTTTATAGTCTGTGTGAAAAAGGACAACATAACATAAACACCCACTGAACATGATGTACAGAGATAACAGGATGTCATATATAGTTCAAAGGACAGTAAAGGTTATCAGTTTACAGGCATTATTTTTCTAAATGCATTCAGGCATTATGTATGAAGTATGTGAAAATCCTCTTCTATAAGGAGGTGTTAGCATTGTTGTGAAACTTCATGCAGAAGAAAGGAGAAACGTTTTTAAAAGTTTCTGATTGATGATATATGCTACACTTCCTGTCCTGCCCGCCCGCTTTACATCATCTGTTCTGGTCCCTGGTCCTCCTGTCACCTCCTCTCCTCTTCTAGCTTTCTCTTTTCCACTGACCTCCCACCTTCTCCTGCACGCCTCCTCTCCGACAACCCCTATATTTCAGATTTTTTTTCTGGTAGCTCCCCAGCTTTCTTTAAACCTTCCCGAGGTAACGTTGAAAACTATGCTCAGTACATTATGAGAAAATCCTGGATCTGTCAGGAGTTAAATCCAGACTGACATGCGGGCTGGTGCGTTCATTGTACTGTACATGTCTCTCATCCTGTGAAGCAAGAGGGAAGAAGAAGGAGAAGGCGACTGGGTGGAAATGTCGAATGGTCCAAGGGAAAACTAATCAAAGAGCGCTGGCCTTCAGCAGAACCACTGCCACAGGCCTGCTCTGTGTAAATCCCTTTTCTGTCTCGACAGAGGGCACATTGTAACGGGAGGTCAACTGCAGAGGAGCTGTGTTGTGTAAAGCTGTGTTGTGCAGTTTCAGAATGGAAATTGAGATTGTAAAATGCTAAAAGGGACCATTGTTTGCAACGGACAAATAAAGGAGGCCTACTCCTTCATATGGGCAGGGCTCATATCATCCCCTATACACAACCTCCATAATATATACCCCTGTAAAATATAGAGGAGAGGATTTATGTTAGACTTTCCATCTTTAATTTGGTGGGTAATCTTTAACATGTATAATCTTATCAGAAGGTCAGATTCCTGCCCTAATGGTGCATTTAAACAATATGCAACAGGTTGAGAACACCTCTTCAGCCAATGCCCCAATGTTGGACATGTTTGGAAGATCATCATTTCTTATGTTCAATTGTTGTTATTATTATTATTACTGCCATTACATATCATTATCAAAACTGGGCTCTTTTAGATTAAATTTTTCTTTTAGAACGAGGATTTAGAAAATCGTCGTCAAACTTTATACATTCTGTTATGAAACCTCTTCAGTGCGTCAGGGGTTATTTTTTAACAGATGCAGAGTAATATTTGAGGGAGCCAAGAAATTGACTCTTTCATTTGACCATGAGAGGGCCAGGAATCAATATTTTCAACATCAAAATGATTGCCAGAGATGTTTTTGAAGTTGAAGAGTTTCATCCTTGCCCTTTGGCTGATTTATTTAGCTCAGCATGTTGTCTGTCAAAGTCCAACACACGCAGCCAATCAGGACGATGTTTTATCATATGACCATTTAATTCACAAATGCAATGAAGTTAGCACTTTAATTGAAATGCTGTGAGCACAGTGGGAGTAATACCTTTAATCCTGGCAGTGTAGTTAGTGTCACACTCTACCCCTAGAGCTGCATATGCCCCAAATTATCCATGAGAAAAGAAGAAAAAAAATTGACAAAAATCTAAGCAAGATAAGAGTAGCTCCGCTCATCTGCTGGTAAATAACTCTAGCTGCTGACCATAGTCTAAAAAAACAAAAAACAAAACTATAGCAATTTCTTTTACTTAATTTGACCATGGATAGCACATATTCATGCTTTCAGTGATAATCTTGCAATCACAGTCATCTAAGCTTGTAAAATCAAGGTTAAGTGTGTCTCACACTGGCGCACACTTGTAAGCAGGGCAGAAACACATTTTGGTGTTTGTTATGACTTGCTTAGGCACTCATCCTTTAGAAATCCTTTCCTACTCGAAGAAATCCAGCTGGTAGAGAAAATTGTGAAAACTTGTGCTTTTGAGATTAACTAGCCGCCGACCGCTAGTTAAACCAGATTGTGTATGCTGGTGTAATATTTGCGTCAGGGATATTTGGCTTGTTAGTTGGGGGTGGTGAGATGAACTTTGCATGCAGTGCCTCCGCTTTCCTGAAGCAGTACACTCACCCTTCTTCTTTTCATTTCCCTTGTCCTACACTATTTCTTTTTGCCTCGTTCTCTCTAAATATCCAGTCTCTATCTCTCCCTACTCAATAATAAATGCAGGAACTCTCCTTCATATGTGTTTAGTAGTGCCTGGAGACTGGTGTCGGCCTATGGTCCCTTAATTATTCATTTGACGTTATGCGCTAGCCGTTTGATCATCCTCACATATCTGTATGATTCCGATTTAACGAGTTCCCCAGGAGAATCAGTTTTTTTCTCTCTTTCTCTTTCTTTCTATCAGGCTTGTTGTTTTGAACCCTCTGCAACTAAAACATGAGCGAAACAATCTGCACCAAAGGCACTGAAATTACTTACTTTTTTTGATGTACAGTTTAAACAAAGGGTCTCAGTTCTATGACTGGAAACATTTTGTCATGGTCCAAGTGAGAATTGAACCAATTCTTGTGGGTTTGTCAGCAAAATACTCAAACTGTTTGAATAATTTAAAATAAAAACAAAACCCCACATGCATTGCCTCATCTTCCTAAAGCCCTTTTCTTAGAGTTTGCTACTGTGCTGATAATATTCAGATTCCTTTCTCCCTATGGAGAGATCTTTGAGCTACTAATCATCAGCACCTTGGCACAAGATCAACGTATAAATTCACAGCGTCATGATTTACACACAGAATTACACAGCACTGAAACTGCGGTACTAGATGAGGAAGGGCACTCTTCTTTAATTCAACCCAAGTGTGTACTGCAGGGGGGTGACTCAGGTCCAGTGGTTAAAAAAGCAACCGGTGTAACACTTGATTTGATGTCGATGGGTCACTATGGATAGATGGTGAGCTGTCGATCTGTTTGTTTGTCTGTCTGTCTATTTATTTTGTATCTCTCCAAAGCTGAACCCGGCTGTCTCCCATTACATATCCAAGACTTCGCTCTGCTGAAGAACAGTGTGTGTGGGTGCAGAGTGAGAATAAGATGCAGAGGGGCTTGGAGAGAGGAAAGTGTGGGATTGTGTAACATTACAAAGAGGTGCTCTTGTATCCGTGTGTAGAAATAGACATTTGGTAGTCTGTCGCAGTGACGTGCGGCAAGGTCCGTGGCTGGTGAGGCACTGACACTACATTAGTCAGATTTACAAATATATGAACCCAATAGAGGAGCTTAAATCACCATTCAATTGGCAGCTTGCACATTGACTACTGGTTGTTTTTCATATTTTACATCAGCATTCTTTACACACACATAGGTAAGGTACATATTTGATTCCACCGGGAGCGTGTGCGCCGCGATCTGCCCCACCGACCTGCCTCACCGGGAGCGTTTCAGAAGCGTGAGATTCCGCGATAATCTGTGTAACAACCACGGATGTATAAAGAGAACAACAAACACATAAAAGGTTACTTTACCTGTCCGACGTTGAATTGCTGTTGATTTGGTAATTTTTCCCTTTTTTTGAGACATGTTTAAGCTTGGATATAGAATCTTACATTTTTGTGGTCAAGAAGAAGAAGAGAAGTGTAGAAGAAGAGCAACGACAGAACAAGCATAAACCCGACCCGTGGACTCTCTCACGCCCTCTTCTTTGAGGCTGAGTAGTGTCTGCCTCCTCTGTGCTTTTTCACTGCAGTTTCTGTCAGATCAGCAACACTAAATATGTTCTACACATATGTGAAATACATTACCTATTCTATGGAAGGAAAGGACATATAATAAAAGTGTCTACAAATATTACAGTGGTGACAAACAATGAGAAAGCAAAAGGCACGCGCTCAACCCAGTTTGTGAGGGATTGTGCAATCTGAGGTGAGGCACAGCTCGTCGCTGCCTCACCTCATGTGTCTCCTCTGTTTGAAGAGGACATGCGCTAATTCAGCGATTTTGATTATGAAAATGCTTGAAATGATTGGAATCATACAGAAATTACATTTATAGCACAGATCAGTAGATACATATTAATATTTATTTTATTTTAGCATTATTTGTTTTTTTCATCATTTTTACTCATGATGACAGGTGAGGCTCTGCCTCACCAGCCTCCCCTGACCGCATGTCCCTGGTCTGTCGACAACTCGTCTCATGGCGTGTGCTAACGTCTTTCTCTCTGTCTGTCCGTCCTTGTCTTCCCCAGCATCACCACGGTTCACTAAAGTTCCCGTTGACCAGATTGGCGTCTCGGGGGGCGTGGTCTCCTTTGTGTGCCAGGCTACAGGCGACCCCAAGCCGAGGGTTAGCTGGAACAAGAAAGGCAAGAAGGTGAACTCCCAGCGTATAGAGGTGAGTCAACGAGCCCTGCTGCTCACCGCCGTACTCCACAGGTGAGGAGGGCAACTGTATTGTCGCCGTCCAGTACCACGTCACCGAAATGACATGCAACACTAATACATCACTCCTTTTAATCTTTATTTGCTGACACTAGTTTTCACATTACAAGCACAGTCTCTTTTTGCAGTTAGAAGACACTACAAATGTTTTTGTTTGCTTTCTACACCCACGGTTTTCACAAATAGTTCTGGACAACAGTCCAGTCTTTTCGTGGACTGGCCTCTCTAATGTCTTGGCCATGTGTAGGTCCACCAGTCGCTACCGTCGCCCAGTAACTCAAAGCAGAGCCCTCCCATTCCTCCCTCTCTGTCCTCTTTGCACTTGACTGGCTTTGTCTTCGTTGTCACTTTCTTGTTTCCAGCATTGGTTATTTTTCTGCATACCGCCCTGTTTGTGTGAATGCATGTGTGTGTGTGTGTGTGTGTGTCTTATTCATGATGTTTGTTGTTCAGTTCTCGGCAGGCGTCCCAGATGGCATCTCTAAAAGTCTTGATTGATGCTCAGTGTCTCTTAATTAAAAAGTTGCTTTCGTTAACGTCGGCGGCGCACAGAGATAGACATGCACACACTGCAGCATGAAGACAACCACAGGGGAGGGGGCTAAAAAAGCAAAAAAATATAATGACAACAACATCAACAGGGGGAGCAGCAGCATCTCAACAGAGGACGAAATAAAAAGACAAGTTGTGTTTGTACGTTCCTTTCTTCTGCATGCTAAGTGGGAAACAAAGCCAAGGGCGTGAAGGAACCCGCCAGAACGGACGCTTCTTTTCCTCCGTTTAGCAGAAATAAAAAAATTAGCAAAGGGGTTTTGAAGTAGTTATGATTTTTTTCCACCCCTGTTCTTCCCTCTCGACAGCCGCTTTGATATCGATCACGATGCCATGCTCTGCAGTGTTTTTAGCCTAATTAGTGGCTCAGCCCTGAGATGTGCAGCAGTGGAGCAGCAGGGCTGCTCACGACTTGCACTTGTATCTCAAAGTCCTGCTTTGTTCAGAGATCTCAGCACTGAACCCTTCGTTGAGATGGTGTAAGCTCCTCTAAGGAACGATCAATGTTGGAAGAGTAGGTTTGCTGTGAGACTGGCAGACAGGCTGACCATCTTCTCGAACATTTCATCCAACCGAAATTAGAAAAAAGAGAATCTGACTGGCCATATTAAAAGGAAGGGGTAATTGGTTAAAAAATGCCTCGATTTAAATTCGAGCCATTGACGTAAGCCGTGTGTTTTCCGCTTCTTGCTGCAGGATACATGGCTGTTGATGTGTTTTTCAGGATTAACCCTGTGGCGCTTCAGATGTTCTTTCTGTACCTATTATGTCAAAACTGCCGTTCTCTCAGCCACTGGCATCAGTTTTTGAAATATAGACACATTTAAAAGGTCCCTATTAAAGTTGTGCTATTGTTTGTAATGAGGACATTATACAATTTGTTTTGATTGATTCAATCAAAAGGTAAAAACTTTATTTTTGAGAGTACAGACTATTTCAGACGTACTTTATTGATCTTGACATTTAAAACATCCCAATGCTGATGTCCAGTTAGGTAAAACACTGTGTAGATTTACATGTTCTTCGTCATGTTAATACTGCACTTTGCCATGTTTTTTGCTGTATTGGAATGATACATATATTTAAAAACTCGGTGTACACAAACATATTTAACCAAAATGACACCACTTTATTGTAGAATTGATGGAAAATGTCTTATGTTGTTAACGTGAGTAGCCCACAAAGCATTTTAATGTTTATGTAATATTTATTTTATCATAACTACAGCTTCTCTCTATTCAATATTCTCAGCACATGGTGTGTGAGTTTTGTCTGATTTTCTTTCAACACTTTCAACAACGGGCTTTACAGAGAACAAAGAGCATAATTACAGATAAAAAACAGGAGATGAAAACAAAGAAAAGAAAGCACATCACACGCAAAAATATTGGGCTGGGTTGGATTGTCAAATTAAATCAAGTTTTTATTGTTCCACATTTTACATAGCACAGCACACAGTCCTAGTACTAGGAGCAGTGGGCAACCATGCTACTTTACTTTTACTGTGCCGGGAAGCAGTCTGGGGGTTCAGTGCCTTGCTCAAGTGCACATCAGCAGTGATTGCCCTACCAAGGATATCTTTTTGTAGCTAACTTTCATATGTCTTTGATTTTGGGTCAAGTTTCTGACCAATTTTGACAAACTGACTTCTTAGTTGACCTAGTTACATTTGAAAAATAATAAAAAACTCATCCTCCATCCTTGCTCTAGCTCTCTATGCTAATACCAGTTAAGTTCAAAACTGTCTAACTTAACCTTGTTATTGACTCTGCCCAACAGACCATTGAGTTTGACGAGGGTGCCGGTGCCGTACTCAGAATCCAGCCTCTCCGAGCGCCACGTGACGAGAACATCTACGAATGCGTTGCTGAGAACAGCGAGGCAGAGATTACTGTCAATGCCAAGCTGTCCATCATCCGAGGTGAGTCCTGCATTATGAAACAGAGTGCACAGGGCTAACTACAAAATAAATCATTAAAGTGGGCGTCCGTGAGCTCCTCAAGTTTTTTATGATGACATCTTGCCTTGGAGTTTTTGAACAGCACTTGCCAGTGAGTGAGGGCTGTACCTTGCTTGGAGTTTCTGTACTCTAGTATTTGTCTGGTTAGCCATTTTGGCTTTAGCTGGAGAAGCCATTCAGCTGGGTCATAATTTGCAGACAAGACTCTTCTACTGATGTGATTTATTAGATTTTGGCACATTAAACATACAAAGATTATCTTCTTGTGTGCTCTAACATCTATACAAGCTTTCATTTACTAATGCTACTATATAAGTTAAATTATTGACATGAATCATCACTCACAAAACTTAATGAATACATGTGGAAATGTGGAGAATTATCTCTTAAAGCTTTTGTGCAGACGTGTGTCACGGCCTAAAATAGACTCGTACTCACTTATTGCAAATGGACGGTGTGAAGGCTGTTCATCAAGGATCCATCAATGTAATGGGAACTAATCAACTGTCCATTCATTGAAGAGCTGCACCTCTATTTGCCCATGATGAAAACCCATAAGATCCCTGAATGAAAAAAAACACATTGATTGGTCATCCACACACAGTCAGGGCACAGTGGTGTGGACAGATGTGTTTGGCGATGCACACAGACACATTCTCACAGTTAAACAGGTGTAAAATAACAGCTAAACTTTGCAGACCTATTATTGATCTGCTCGTATAGGTGCAAGTTTAGATTCAGCAAAGATATTACACCATTTGTTTAGCTCTAGTTTAGAGGACATAGAGGACAGTATCATAGGCAAGCAAGCATGTGGTCACACACTCCCGCTTTCTTCTCTATCGTGCTACCTGTCTCTGTCTGTCTCACATAGACGCACACACACACACACACACACACACACAATGTCTTCTCTTCTGTTCTCTCCTGCCGCCATCTGCCATGTTTCCAGGGCTGGATGAAGCTGAGCTATTGCTGGCTGGCTGGCAGCACACAAGCTAGGCCTTCTTGGCTGTCAAATCCACAGGCAGTGCGGTGGGGTGGGGTGTTGGACCAGGGATTGGAAGCCTGGCCCAGCATCCTGGGTTAGTTATTGTTAGCAACAAACCCCCTACCCTGGAAACATGCTGTTGGGTGCTGGGGGGTGTGAGTGCCTCAGGTGCCCTTCAAAACTTGATGTACAATTTGGATTGTGGTACTTAGAATTTTAAATTACATGGGCATTCCTATTTCTGACAACTCTACTCATGCCATACATGGATGTACATTGAATGTGCAGGTAGCAGCTTGGTGCTGTACTTAAGGACTTCTGATGCAGATGAACTCACACTATCTGCCATTTCTAGGATCCTTGAATCTAAAATGTCCTTGCAGGATCATGTTTGTAGCTTTTATATGGCAGTACAGGAACTAATAGGAATCTTGTTTTCAACCTGCTCAAAACAATGACATTAAATCATGTTCAATAAATATATGCTATTCACATTCAAAACCCAATTTATTTATGGGGTACTGTGAAAGTCATGTCCGGAAAGTCCTTTACAAAGAAAGAGTGGACACATACAGACAGACTAGAAACAAGAAATTGAAAACAAAGAACAAGCAGACCAAAGTTTAAACTACAAGCCCAGGCATGTGCACGCCAGTGTGTGCAGTTGTGTGAAAGAGCACAGGGCATAACCCAGGGCGGTCCACAAGAGCAGGAGGAAAATGAAAAGTTATTGGAATCAGCCCGACAAGATTTCCTCTAGAGCCCAGAGGAAGACAGCATCTTTCAGGCCCAGGCAAGACCCGGCACTGAAGGAGGGGTGGGAGTGTGAGGATGGGGGTTGAAGGTGCGAGACGAGCAGCATAGGTGGAGAGAAGTACGTTCTCTCTGTTTTCCATGTTTAATGAGGTCGGGTATTTGATTGAGGATGAATTCAGCGAGAAAATGCAAGTAGTGATGTAAGTAGAGCAAACCAGAGGGAAAAAATAGGTGAAAACAAAAGAGAAGCGTTGGCCAAAGATGAAGGGAGACAAAGGGGGGTGCTGTGGATGATTGGCAATGTAGAACAGGTGAGGGACAATAGCCGAACCTGGGTTCTTGGAACAGGGGCAAGGGATTATGGGATATGGAACAAGGCACAAGGGACATATCCACAGTAAACAGAGGAGTTGTAGTGTGGGATCTGGAGAGGCAAAAAATGGGTCACCACGATGGCTGACTTGGCCAGAAAGCCATGGCACGCATTTGTGAGGAAATAAAGCCCAATGCACACACGCTCCAGTTACAAATCAAATTACATAGATTTAAACCAACATGCATGGCTTATACGACTGTGTTTGCATGGACATGAAAAATTCATTCATGAGACTTATCCCAGGTATGATCATATTCTGGATTGAATATTTACATGAGCATAGAGTAATTGGGTTATTCATATCCCCCGTATAAATGATACATATTAGTATCCTGGTTCCTAATTACTGCGTTTTATTTGCGCAGGCGCTGTGATGTTTACAAAAACAAACCAGAGATGAGAGCAACTAAACACTACGCAGTACATTTACTACCACTTGACAATTTAATTGCTTATTTCTTCTCTGCTAATATTGCCCAAAGAACTTAAAACTCAGCCTCTTTTTATTCTCGAAAGATAAAAGTGTTTTTCTTCATCGCTCCAGAAGTGAGACACTTTTTGCTGTCGCCATTGTTTGTATTTCTGTTACATCACTTGGCTGAAGCGGCCAACGCACAGGTAGTTGTCGGCGCTCAATTACCAGAACTAGGTGTATACATGCAACAGTAGCCCTGTTCCTTTCAGAGTTCTTCAGCTGAGGTTTCTCATATATATTTCTTAAAACAAGATATGATTTTTACATGTGCAAACGCATAAATGGGATACTCAAAAATGCTTGTACACACTTATTATCAAACGGTCAGGAAACTCCCTTAACCCATCAATGATCATTAATACTTACATAGTCCATGTATATGTATAGTCACTGCTCAGAAGCACACATACACACACAGAAGTGTGCAGTCCACCGTTTTTTTGTTTTTTTTTGTCATAGTGCAAAATAATTTAATAGGAAAATGAACACATGTATACATCAATGCTTGGCAGCACTGATAGAGATGTGCGCACATACAGCAAAGATACACACACATACCTCCAATGTGCATGCACATCACCACCTTCAACACTTAATGTGCTTACACTAACTTACATTTACAAAAACATGTACACATTGCAGGGTACAGATATTCTGTTGTCTTTGTTTGTGTGTATGTTTGGATGTTTTTGTTGGTGGCAATGGAAGGGTGCATTTAGGAATCGACTGTGACACCTCCTTGCTCCACTGCCTCAGCTGAATACCTAAGATGGGGGCCATCTGGCTCCACTAAGACTTGCACACAGTCCTCTGGGAGTCCTTGGCGAGGGACTGACAAGCGTATGAAGCACACTCTTGAGATCTGACTCAACTTGCAGCTTGCTTTTTTTTTTTTCATTGGAACATTCTTTTTCTGTTTTTTTGGATTTGTCTGTTTTTCAGGCAAGTGTTTTAGAGTGTCAAAAGGAAGGTAAAGTTGCCACTGGGATACTGTCAGCTCATGCTGTTGTGGGGAGATCACGGGGAGTTATCTCGCTTTGTGTGGCTGTATTTTAGACTGCTGCAGTCTTTAGTTCTGTGATTACTGTTGCAAATTGATTCTCCCCCAACGAGCAAAAACTGTGATTAATGAGATTTGGTCTGATTTTTTTTGCTAAAGAATTTATGAATATGATGTTTCTATGCATGTGTTTGGAAAACCCACCGTTCAGATCACAGTAAGGCAAAGCTTCGCTCAAAACAGTAATAATCATGTGATTTAAACCTCAGTGATGAAGCCATGGATCTGCAGTTTTTAATGAAGTGACAGTCTGCTCTGGGCTGTTTGAACTATCAGACTCTCCTCTGACACACACACACACACACTCAGATCAGATGCTTATTTTATTTTGCCACTCCCGACCAGGCGGAACCAATCAAATGTTCTCTGTTTCTCATCGCTCATTTAATCTCTTGCAAAACTTTCCAATCATCTTGCTTTCTCTCTGTGTATGCCAGTCTGGTTGTCATCCACAGCATCCCATTTAGTAAATATATATTTTAAGTGGTCCTTTAGTTTCACCTTCAACCCCTCCTAACTTCACCCCTCTTCCTCTTCTTTCTCTGGCGAAAGCTTCTTCTTGAGGATTATTTGTTCTAGAGTAGACACGGGTAAATGTCAGATGGGCAACATTTACATATAAAACTAACACCTGCCAGGGCGGATGCAATCTCATGCACACCAGACTTTGATCTCGGCTTTCAGTTTATAAATGTTGGCAAAGAGAATACGATACCGTGTCCATTTGGATTCAGCCATGTCAAGCCATGTTAACAGGAAATGTCTACCAACTTCACGGTTTATTATGTTGTTTGTACAGGTGGAGTTTTGTTTTCTAGCTACACGTGGATTCAGGTCAACACAAGCTGCATGTGCCATTTCAACTGCGGATTTTAAATTGACTGATGCCCATGCCGCCCTGTGCTGGTCATGTTCAGGTGTTACAGAGGGAGTTGGGCGTGGTGTGCATACTGTATGATCAGGCTGTCTGCTAAATGGTCGCTCTCTTGTGAAGGAGCAGGTAATGATGAGTTGTAATGGGCTTCTGGATCCTGATTCATGAACAGTCTGCGCACAGATCAAGCCCAGTGAATTCTAGACACCTCTTTTTATGGGAGAAGGGGTGAGAAAGAAGGGGGGTAAAGGGGGTGGGAGGCAGATGGAGGTGCAATGATGAGATGGAACAAAAGTGTGCGGCAGCAAGAGGGAAGAAGAACTGGAGGGAAAGTTAAAGGGACAGAGACCAATCAACATTTCAACCAGTCCTGGCTCCGGGCCAAGCCTTAAGACATTCTATTTCCTGTCTCCACCTTGGCTTTCTGTTCTCCATCTACCTTTCTCTCTCTCTCTCTCTCTCTCTCTCTCTCTCTCTCTCTCTCTCTCTCTCTCTCTCTCTCTCTCTCTCTCTCTCTCTCTCTTTCTTTCTCTCTCTCTCTCTCTCTCTCTCTTTCTTTCTCTCTCTCTCTCTCTCTCTCTCTCTCTCTCTCTCCCACAATATCTGTACCATTATGTTCTTGACTCTCTCCTTTATCTCTCTCTTGCCCAGTTCTTCTCTTCTTTCCGTCTCAACCAATCTTCTTTCTTTGTATTTCACTGGTTATGTGTGTGAGAAAGAAAGTACAGCCTGTTGGAGTGGACAGCAGGCTGAAGGGTGACATATGTAATCACTAGTGTGTATGTGTGTGATACAGCCATTTATAAAAAAAACTGCAGAAAAGAAAGAAAAAAAACATTCTGATGTATTTAATATGCACAGTATGTCACAAAACTGCAGACCATTCTACATACTGGTCAGAGGGCTTTAAGTCCCTCAAGTCCTTTTGTAGACAAAAAAAATATTTGACCTAAAATGCTTTTGCAAATCTGACAAAAATGAATCAAAATTTGCTTTGAAATACTTGGATGCTACCTCAGTTAAAATGAGCAATACTAAGGAGAAGATGGAGAAAGGAGGACAGAAAGGGAGAGACAGAGATTGAAAAAGGTAAGCCTCACGTAACATTAGGTTATGTTAAGAACGGTTCTCATCTTTACAGCTTTTAGTGTGCTTATGTTTGCAATCAGAGTGAAGAAAGAGTGGGATTTCTCTTTGTCTGTGTGATGCAATCCCATTTCAAAATTGTTTCAGATTTTAAAAGTCTGAGCCCAGGCTACAACAGATAGGAAGAGACAGTTTGAGAAAGGAGATGACAAGAAGAGAGAAAAATAGAGAAACTTCTCCTCCTTGCTATTCATTTCATCAGTATTCCCTGTGCGTATCTAACAAGCACCAGCACAAATACACATTTAGGTTTGTGAAATGTTCCCTCTGAGTCCATTCGTGACCCCTTGGGTTTTTGTAACCTCTTAAAACTAAATTTTTTACATTTTCTCACAAATATATGGGTTGTTAAAAAGTAAACTCTTCTCTCCTGAAACTTTCTTTTTGCAGATGCATGTCTTTCAGTTTTTTACATTTACATTTTTCTTTTGCATTGATTTGTCCGGGGTTAGTTTTTCTTCTGGCTTTTCTCTTTGTAGCGCTGATGCTCTGCTGATTTGGTGTCGAAGGGTTGAATGCTTATTTGTGTTGGTGTTCAGAGGAAGAGGTGTGTCCAGGGCATCAGTCAGGCTGGATGAAAAATTAATAAGACACATAGTGAAACATGAGCAGGAGTGTGCATGTGTTTGAGAGACAGAGTTAGTTGTGTGACAGAGTGTTTGGGGTGTGTTTAAGTCTTTTTTCTGTGTGTGTGTGTGTGTGTGTGTGTGTGTGTGTGTGCTCGCGCGTACGCCGTGTATTTGTGTGCGTGTGTGTGTGTGTGTGTGTGTGTGTGTGTGTGTGTGTGTGTGGGAAAAAAGGAGAGGTAAGAGAGAGAGAGAGCCAGCAGGCAGGCAATGGCTACCCTGTAATGAGACAGTGAAGAATAAGCTTGGCAGTATCAGCAACAGATCTGGCTGTTCTTCCTCTTCCTTACCGCCTGCCTCTGAGGTGATCTTTGCCCCCTTCTACTAGTCTCATACACCTATAGCAACAGCAAGACAGATAGGGGAGGAAAAATGCAGAAAAGAGTGGCAGGAAGGTGAGTAGAAAAGCAAAGAGGTAGAAGGAGGAAAACAGTAGAAATGCTGGAATGAAGACAGATGAAGAAATTGGTACCATTCCTATTTTCTTATTGCACTTGTGTTGTACTTACTGAGTTCAAGGCCATGAGTCAGTGGTCTCTAGACATGTAAGCAGAATTTTGAATACAAGAGTGAAAAGAAAGAAGGCATGACTCTCGGAACAGAGCCTGAGACCCAAATATACCTCACATGACCGAGTCCACGCTGAGCTAATGCAATGTACTCTCTCAGTTGTTTTTGCCAACTGCTTATCTCTAGCTTGTCCCTGACAAACAAGTCAATTCTCATTCCCACTCACCGCCTCCACCAGTAAATAATACATCCGAGTAGCACCCATGAGTGCAGGTTTCTTGCTCACAGTAAACCCATTCTTGCATGAGGCACCTTTTTTCACTTACAAATGTTAACCGTATGCTCTCCTTTTGCGTAAAATCACGATCACATCAAAACAGCTAATTTTGTTCTTCTTTTTTTTTGTTTTGTTCTTATTCTTTTACAATTGACGAGGATTATGTCTGCAGCAAATGTCTTGACATGATCATGATGTAATGGTGCTTATGAGGTTCTACTCCGTGCTTTGTCAGGATTCTCTAGCTGTTATTGGTGTATATTAGACGGCAGGCTTGACACAAACAACAAAAAAATAGGCGGACGTTGACCAAATGTAGGGCCCTCATGCCCCAGATCTCTCATTGGAGGCTTACAGAGTTGTTTGTTTCTTCCTCAGAAGAATTTGTTTGCTGTCCTTCAGTGACTCTGGCACTTCCTTTCTACTCGTGGAAGATCTCCCTACACACCTTTGACCTTTTTCTCCCCCTGTTCCCCTTTATACCTCCATATTGGCATTTGTATGCCTGCCAGACTATTGCCTGCCTTCCATCTTTCTCACTCTGTCTTTCTCTCAGGTAGAAAAAAGTTTTCTCCAGAGAGGAAATTCACTCAGATGCGAGTTTATGGCCTCGGAATCCTTTGATCCTCGGAACCTGTAATGCAGTAATCATGTGTGATTGAAGGATGAAGAAGGGGGACAGAAGCTGAGCGGTAGCAAGAAAGATAAAGGTGAAAGAGGGAGAGAGAAAGAGATGGTGCTGATGGAGCGGGATAAGTGGAAGAAGCTTGCCTCTAGCCAGGGTTGGCTGGCTCCTGAACCTTCGCCATCAATTTCTTATAATTCCTGCTCAAGGAGAGTGACCTTGGCCACCCTAGGCATCTGGCCACAGCCGATATAAGACACTAGGGTAGAGTAAAAAGGCGGACAAAAAGGAAGAGATGAAGTGGCAAGGAGATGGAGAGCAAGGGGCAAGCAAAATAGGAGTACGGGTCTGGCTGATTTGTTTACTTCTTGGATAAACAGAGCCTTTGTCACAGCAACGAGTTGGCCAGGAGACTAAATTGAAAATTCAAATTCAATTTCAAAGGGCTTTACTGACATGATATAAGACTCTACATAGTGTCAAAGAATAGATACATGTTGTAAAGTATTCAAATCAATAAAATAAACCTAAATACATAAAGTCCTACAAACCAAAAGTTGGTTGGGACAATACCAACAGGAAACAAAGCAGAACTAACAAACAACCAACAGCATTAACAATGTAAGGGCAGCGTTCATTGTCACTCCCTCTCCTTCAGTTTATGGCAGGCAGCAACACTGACTGCTGCCAGCTCACAGCTCTTAGAATCCTCCTCTGAGAGCTTTAGAATATTCTGGGTTCTTACATTTAAAAAAATATATATATTTCACTTATGTTTTTATGCTTCTCACATTTGGTGGAGAAGTGTAAAGCTCTGTGTATATATAATAATTGAAATCCATTTTAATTTAATCACAATGTGTTCAATTGATTTCCTTTGTCTCCACTCAATTCATTAAAATGATATTCATTGTTACATGTCGAAAACTATCAAAATCTATATGTAAGTCAACTTTGATTGAAACTATTATTAAGATTTCTTAAAAATATAAGATGAGCATGTGGAATCTAATAAAAACTTCAATATCATTGCAATAATAATATGCAGGTACCAAATCACCAATCCAATCTCCTAGAATAGTGGAGGTGCTCCACACTTAAGTATGAAATGAGAGTTGGGAGAAAGAGGTGGTTCCTGTGGAAACAGTGTGACTGACGACCCTTGGAGTGGCCCAACTCATGCATAAAGAGGAGCAAAGGGATATGGCCTGGACCACCAGCTGCTTGCATATGCATGAGCCACCAGCCCAGGTGACTGAAGTCGTACAACGCGGAGGTCATGCTGTGGGCCCTGCAGGATTGGCAGAGTTGAAAAGACTTAGAGTCGTGCTTGCTTCACAAGTGCCGTGCCTACGCTTCCTGTGCTCAAAGTTGGATGGCAAGCTTAACCACATTATTATTAGTATTTCCTCTGTGATGAAACGAGTGTAATGTGTAACACGACCCACAAACCCATACACCCACATGTTCTGTTACAGCCATCTCTTGAAATTTGTTTGAATTTCTATGTGAATGGGGGGCATCATTGTGTAGATACAGCTGAAGGGGAACGTGTTTTTGTTTTCCTTTTGTACACTATGACCTGTATGTGGGTTTTTATTCTTTTCATTTTCCGAACATTGACCATCCACCAATTTCAATAAAGACTCATTTATCCAATATTTCAACTCGTCTCTCCCTGGTGAAGGCCCACATCCTTTGTGACCCTCATTGCCATGCCCGCGTTTTATTGCTGGCCCTCATATTCATAATTGTTGATCTGCACACCAAAGGTGCCTCTAAATTTGTCTCTAGTAGCTTAGTGCATTGAGCTAATGGCCCACCCAGACAATGACATCACCCCAGCCCCACACACTCACCCCCCCTCCAAAACCTTTAGCAATTACTGTCAGTCTGGTTTTCAAGTTTTGGTATTTGTTTGGGTTGGATTAGTTGCTTTGGCAGAAACGCCACAATACAGCAGTTCAGGCCTCTAAATCCATGATTGTTTTGGCCCAATGTTGTTTGGGAAGCTTAGAGAGGACTTTGCTCCACATGTCAGGAGTACAAAGTCTTGAATTGTACACACATATGTATATATATGTATATGTATATATATATATATATATATATATATATATATATATATATATATATATATATATACATATATATATACATATATACGTATATATATACGTATATATATACATACATGCATATTTATGTATATATAAGTGTGTATATATAGATATGCATGTATATACAGTATATGTGTATACATTTATGTATACAATGTGTGTGTGTGTGTGTGTGTGTGTGTGTGTGTGTGTGTGTGTGTGTGTGTGTGTGTGTGTATTTCAGGAAAATAAAGCTGAGCTGTTCTTGTCATTGAATGAGATGACATGCATTGCATTCTCTACAACTCTAACAATTCAACAACAGAAGCCCATTTTGAGAGGCTTGTACAGCAGCATTGCCGCCCACACCATGTGTTAATCTGACGTCAGTTTTCAAGGTGCCCACTGCTGCACACACAAACTTGAATAAACACACACTAACACACTCAAAGCCACCCACCCCTAAACCAGACCTGACTGGTTGACGTTTCTTTTCGATGAGGCATTTCCTTTAATGGCCTTGGCCTCATCCCCTGTCTCCCCTGGAGTTCTCCTGTCTTATCCCAGACGCCTCAGCAGCCTGACAAGACAAGGGAGAGAGAGAGGGAGGGAGGGAGGGAGGGAGGGAGGGAAGGAACTCTATAAACTTCCAACGGTTGAGATGGATAAACAGAATATTTTTTTTTACCTTTTATGTTGTTGTTTTTTTGTTCCACCTCTTCTTCTTGCGAGCAGAGAATCTTCTGAGCTATCCTAGACAATTACTTGTCTCTGCGGTGTCTATCACGGTGGCGCACCACGTTTTCCATCAGGGAAATGGCCTGTATTTTATGTTTTACCATTGAAGACTAGACCCGGCTTCCAGCAGTTAAATCCACAGGGCAAAGACAGCGTTTCAGTCATGAAGAAATTGTCAAAACTCCTTTTCATCAGCTGTAACACATTAAAAAAAAATCATAAAAACCCCCAAAAAATAATGAAAATGTGTTTTCACTTTCCGTCATTAAAATGCGTGAAAATGTGTGGAACAGTTTTCATTGCAGCTTCTTTCAGTTCATGAGTTTTAATGAAAGTAATATATTGATATAATTCAAATCTTAAATCTTGATTCAAGATTTAAGATTTTTGCTTCCAATTATATACTGTGAGTTTTTAACTGCTCACCAATGAGACTCTGTACAGACAATGGTGCAGCAACTCAGGCCAGCATCATTATCTTAATAGGTACATGCAATGCATGAGTCCAATTGGACAATGGTGGCTTAAAGATGAGAGAAGCAAGCTTGGTGACCGCAAGATTGTCAGATCAATCTCCCAGACCTCAGGATACATCTCTTAACCCCATCTGCTTTTTTAGTGGAGCTGCTCATTGGCCAGCAGACCAGCAGATCAGACTGTTGTTGTACTGAACAGCGTCCAGGTTTCAATGTACTGGACATCTTCCAGTTGTGAATGTGTAACTGTGTGAATGTGATCAGGGCATTCCTGGAAAAGAGCTCTCAGTGAAATAAAAATGAAAAAAATGATTCACTTTCAGAAACACTGACTGCAGCAGCAGTATGTTTATTTGAAAATATATCAGCCAAGTGATGTGTTGGTTTATAGGGACTGGGCCTTCAAATCTAAAAACAAAAATATACAAATGATAAAAGATTAAACATGGTATAATTCCAAGTAGAAAGAATGTATTATTTCCTTTAGTCTTGAAAAGCAGGATGTTATCTGTTTATGATTTCTGTCTAGTGTTCTCTATAAACAAGCTTTTCTTGGTTTGGTTCCTGGTGTTCACCATCAATTCCTCTCTTCTTCGATTCTTTTGGCTTTTACATTTGACAAAACTGTGGTCGTAACTGCTGCTTGTCCTGGTTGTCGCCATTTGTTCCCTAGATTATCCCCCTTTTGGCTTCTATCACTGTCTTTCTTTGGCAAACAAGCTGTCTGCTTGTTAGCTCAGCGGCGCTTTATGAATGTGGCCTAATATGGGCTCAGAATTGGAGGTGGTGTGGAAAGTATTTGCAAATCGCCAACAGTTAGAACTGTCAGTGCAGTCACTTTGAATGTCAGACTAAAGCTCTTGTCACTCACATATTTACATTTTCCCAGTGTAACTACTTAAAATAGAGTTAAATCGCAAGAGTCAACGGTCACTTAATGGAACACCCAGCTGCTTTGGAAATCAAGCCTGTGACCTTTTTTCTTACAGGACATGTGTGTCATCTGCATTACAGTACCTTTACAGTATAAACATGTAAACAGCCCACATATAATATTAACAAAAATAGTCTGAAACAGCCTCAGATACCTACAGGGTACATAATCATCACACAGTTACCTTAAATATACCATCGAATGGTCCAAAAAGCTGACCCAACAAACTCATTTTGCGGTTCGATAAGCAATGCTGCAAACTTCTGCCTTGCTTTCAACGTCCCTCCCACCTTTTTCAGTCTTGCTGTCTCACTCTTTTCGTTTGTCACTCTTTTCCTCTGTCCCTTTCCTTTCTCTCGTCTGGTCTTTCAGGCTTTTTCCTCTCGGGCTGTATTTCAGAGATTTGGATGTAAATGTTGCCCTTGGTGGCTAGATGTGCTAGGTGTGGAGAATACCAATGGGACATCAGACGTCTTTCTGGGAACAGAGCACGGGGGTAGAGGTTGAGTGCTTGCTGTATAATAACCATTATTCAGCTGAGATGGCTATCCAGAGAGGGCTATCGGTGCTGGGGCCAGAGACACTGTGATTAGATTTCCCCTGTGTTGCTATTCTTCTCCATCCCTGGATCTTTCTTTGTCACTGTTCCTCTGTCTATCTCTGTGTATTTCTCAAACATTCCCGATGGCTATAGAATTTGGGGAATGTGAAATTAATGTAAAAGATGTATTGAAGATAGGGAAATTTCTGAATTTTCTTGAACTTCCGTGTTGTTTGGTTTGCAGCTATGCATTTGGCTGTATACCATAATCACCAATTACCATCTGTCAACCAGACAAGAAAGCTGCTGAGTGAAACAGACCCGTGTCCGTATGGGATAAAGACCAGAAGCTCACACACCTGGTTTCACACATCCTTTTCAATAGCTGGAGGCTTGTAGCTGCTTTACTTCACAGCACAACCAAGTCAAGTGCAGAAAAAAACAGATTGATCTCTTTCACAACATAAAGAATACAAGTATATGGTCTTGAACAAAACATAGTGTTGCAGATAGTTTGGAAACATTTACTTGGTCACGTAGTAGTCGATCATAGAACCATCTAGACTCAGCTATGTGGTCCACATTTGTGAAGGAACTTTGGGGCCTTATGCTGATGGAGGCCTCAACCAACTTCTAGTTAATAATTTACACGCATACATGTTTGTAAATGCATTCACGTCAATCTAGTCAATATATCAAACATAGCATTTGCCAATCTATACACATATAGACCCTTCACGCACACCTGCATTCTAGAACATAGACTGTCCAAAATACAGTTGCTCCCCAGCTTCACTACAGATCTTCCCTCTTAACAGACTTACTCCTCTCTGTTCTCTGGCCTACCTGTGTGATGTGAACACTTCTGGCTGTGTTGTGAGTGCAGAGCAAATGAAACTGTATTGTCTGTATAGCCAGCAGCTGGGACTGCCCATTAGTTAAACATCTAGTTATGTGTGTGAACGAGAGCATGCCATTAGTATTCTTCATCATCTTCCACTATATTTATCATCCCCTCTCTCTCTCTCTCTCTCTCTCTCTCTCTGTCTCTCTCTCTCTCTCTCTCTCTCTCTCTCTCTCTCTCTCTCTCTCTCTCTCTCTCTCTCTCTCTCTCTCTCTCTCTCTCTCTCTCTCTCTAGCTTCCAATCCACTCTGTTTTCTTTTGCTCGCTCACCCTGTCTCTCCCCCAGCGGTCCCTCTGTGGTATCAATGCACAGACCTGCTTAAAGCCTGTGTCTCTATGCTGTGGCGCTGGGTAATCAGTTAACCTGATTAAGCTGCTGATGAAATTAAATCATTTCAGTAAGTGAAAATAATAATATGAGTAATGGGTGCGGGGGATGGTGGAGCACCCCAATGCATTTGCTGCAGTGCCAGCCAGTCAGGTTTTACCTCTCCCTCTCTCTCACTATAGCTCTCTCCTCTCTGTAAGATAATTGATGGCTCACAACAAGTGCCTTTGAAGCCACTGTATCAGACATTTTTACATCACATAAAAATGAATGACATGTTCAGTTTAATAAAATTAACATCTATATATAGAATGATATCTTGACCAACGCTCAGACTTACACTCAGTGATTCATTTGCCTGTGCAGCTTACACTGTAGAGCAGAGCACTAACACACTGGGGTTAAGTGGCATGTGTAATACTATATAGCAAATTGGGTAAAGCATATTAACTTCATCTCAAAAGTCGGAGGTCTTATTCTTTGCAGTGGTCAGTGGGTAGAGAAAAGCGCTACGGTTAAGTGCTCACTGAATAAAGATTAAGTTGGGCGTGCTATTCATGGCACTGTAAAGTACATTTCATGACAAAGTATTACATTGTATTTGCAACAGATGGTGAATAGTGTATTATGCTGCTGGGTATAGCACAGCAATAGGAGTTCCAAGGTTATACTTTACATTTTCACCATTCATCTGGGGGGAAGTGCCCACTAAATGTGGTATTTAATCACAAAGCCCTTTTGTACATAGCTGTATGACTCTCTACATACAGTTATAACTATACCAGACAGATATGTTTGGTTTGATAGCAGTAATTCACTTGGAATAGGATTAGGCAGGAGAGGTAAATGAGTCTAAAGGGCAGACCTTTTAAGAGGGCCACACTTAGCATGATAGAAAACAGAATGCAACAGCAGGCATGAGTCCGCAGATTAACAGCCGGGCAGTGGCTATGCTAACCACAGGCTGATTAAAGGCTTTACACCTGTCACTTGTAATGATATTAAATGGTGAAGTGCAGTTAAAGACAATTATGGATAATGATGGCACTCAAGCCAACCCCAAAAAAAAATGACACAAATCAAAATCCAGAAAAGGTCAACTGGAGCCTGTAGGTTTAGCTTTGGAGTCATGCTGAGCCAGCCAGCTGTTGCATGGAGTGGACATGTAGTGCTTGCAATCACAGTAACCCTAGGCTACTGCTTTTCCCCTTGCAAGATTTGAAAGCCTTCTTTCAATGACATATGCATAGAGCAAGTTGCGATCTTTGAAACTTGTCCAAATCTGTTGAATAGTTCTTCAATGTTGTAAACATGTTTTCTGCAGATGAATCATTTTTCATCTGATTAACTACAAAATGGTCTCCGTTGTGTCTTTGCAAGGCCTTTGTCATTGCTGCCTAAGTGCTATACATCACAGCAGTGTAGAGGGCCAAACTGAGCTGCCCAAATGTCAATCATCAGCATATGCTGACAAGTATGCGAACACTGACCAATTTCCAAGTCAATGGGGTGCTTCAAAAAGGCTTTTGTGCCGCTTTAAACAAGGTAGGCCAACAAAGAAGGCCGGTTGCATGCTGGGAAGATAAAGATTCCCTTTAAGCACCCCCAACTTGTCTGTTGAAACAAATATACCCGTGGAGTAGTCCGTTTTCTTTTTCTTTTGTAACCCAAAGAATGATGCTTGTTTTGATATCTTTAAAAGTAGGATGATGATCATCAGATAAGACTCATTTAGACAGTTTTTTCTTTGTTCATATTTCATCTTTAGAATTTACAATGTAATAAAGAACATTTAATGTGACTGAATGTGTGTGTCGGTGGGCTAAAACAAGAACAACACAAAAAAAAATCAAAAGTGATATGGTACTTTGAGAATTCTTGGCACACTGCAAGGTGTAACTGCAGCATGTGTCTCATGGCTCTGTTGTAGAATGATTGTTGGCATGAGTGGCAAAGCCTGCTTCCGGCAAAATAAACAGCAACGTTGCCGTTAACCAATATCGCGCATGCGTCAATTCTATTTGTCCTGTGAAGATTTGTCATCACAGAGAACCCCCAGTACACATCATAAATGCAATCGCAAAGCCATTATAGGTGACTGGCCCTTTGGGAATTCTGGGATACTATCAGCCCATGTCATTGGTCACCGTCTCCCCTCCACAGTCAGGCTGGCTAACCCTGAAGTAACACTCCCTCGATGAGTGATCTATTTATTTTTGCATGGCCGCCTTTATCGACGCAGCCTGTAAGCTTCAGGGGGAAAGATGGTATCAGATTCTATTCCTAGGAAAGTAAGTAATCGACATACATGCCGTTTATTCAGGAATGGCTGCCTGTGCTGTATCAGGTCAGAACAGCTGTATTGATAGTATCATAGCTCCATGAATCCTCCATCCCTGCTTCTTGTTCACTGCTGTTTTGGTTGGTTTGCTAGTTCGCCCACCTTTTTCTGCCAACCCTTGCTCCTTAAGGCAGATTTCCTTTGTCGATTGCCTAATTTAATTTGTCTCAAATCCACTTACTCTGTATATTTTTCCAGCTTCATTAATGTCGTCTTTGCAGGCCTCTGTCTACTGTTTTCATACCATAAAGGTAGCGTCAATGTGATGCAAAGCACAGACAGGCCTTGGCAAAATTAGATACATCAGATGTAACACCGATAGAACAGGCCGTTCGCATTACAGATCTAGCCAGAGGAGTACGAGAGAGCAGCACCTTTTATGGCAACTTATACATAGATCATTAATGACACACAGAAGAGGGAGTTTATGAGAACATATTGCTCTGTCTTGTTCTGAGGTTTGTAAAGTGACGTGTATAGGCTTGTCATTGATTTTCTAAGCTTCAGGGGAACTTGGTGTAAAGAGATTATGCATGGATGATCATAAATAATCATGGAGCGGACACAGCATGGAACCTAAAACAGTGTAAATGCATGTACCTCTTTGAACCTAGCGATGAAATATCCACTGTGCTCTGCTAATGGTTGCCTACGTTAGTAACCTCTCTGGACTTATTTTTGAGTTTCCCTTCATGTCATTTAATTTGCAAAATTCTATATTTCAAAATCACACTCACACAAGTGTTTTGATCTTGGTGACTAAAGAATAAAAGATTTAAAAACCTTGAGATCAAATCAATCAAAAATATTAAACATATTTCAGATTTTGCCATTCTTTTAATATGAATTATTCAAATGGCATGACTTAAAATGAGACGTAAAATGAGACACAAATGAGACAAATAATTATCACTTTAATTCATCATAATTGCATTGCACACAGGCTTTTTTAGAAAGTGAAAAATATAGTATGGCATAGCTCTGCCTGTCTAAAAAAAGAGAGCTTTTGCCAATTTTCAACCGGCTTTGTATCATCGCACTGTGGATGGTATGTGCAAATGAACAATGTTCAGCTTCCCTCCATGTTACCGGTACCTAGAGCTCCCCCTTAATTGCTGGCGAGCGTCCGCTAGATGACGAAAACACACTTACCACCCACATAACAGCGATTCAAAGCCAGTTACAAATCAGCAAAGTTTCCCCTTAAAGGCAGACAGACCAACTCTTCCTTTTGATTATTCGTCTGACTCAACTTACTGTCCCAATTTACCATAATTTAACATTCCCCAGGTGTCGACTACACCACGATGATGTCTGCAGACTGGATATGAGGTCATTGGCTCTCCAGATCAACAGTGACCTCTGCTGTGCCACTGGCTAGCATCTTACTCAGTCAATCTTCTGCTTACCCCAAAGGCTCTCATCATCTAAGAATGAGTCACTGCTCTGGCTCCAGGCGGGGTAGATGTCAAGCGATTTGACCCAAGGGACTAATTGTCCCAAGAGAGCCCGGGAGCGTGCATAAGGAGAACAATGACCACGGAGCACACTACACTGTTGTGTCTTTTCAGTGAAAAAATTGCTCAATCATGCACGAGTATTGGCTGCAAAGACACCACAATTTTTGCTGGCTAGTGTGATGGTTCTTGAGTAAATGTAGCAATAACAACAGTCCAAGAGGCTTACATCGTACCCCTCTACACCAGTGATTCTCAACTGGTGGGTCGCGACCCAAAAGTGGGTCACAGACCTGTTTTCAGTGGGTCTTTCCCTGGAGAAAATTATTTTGAAGGGGATTTTTTATGCAGCGGAGTTATTCACACTCCTTAACAGTATTTGGCATTAATGCCTTGTAATGTTAATAGACACCCGCCATTTCACAGTATAGAAGGACACCCACAAATTTTGTTTTCATGTGCTAATTGAGCATGGCGAAACGCAAGTACGACACCGACTGCATGAGATATAAATTTTCTTACATTGAGGACAAAAGAGGGCAAAAACCTCGGTGTGTTTTGTGCAGCGAGGTTCTGGCACAAGAAAGCATGAAGCCGTCAAAACTGAAGCAGCATTTGGAAACAAAACACCCTTCTGTGTGTGAAGGAACGCTTCTGTAGCCCGGATATTGAACTGTTAGCCGTGGGAATGCGTCCTTACTATTTGCCGAGGGAGTTCTCGTCTGCCATTGTTGTGGCTGTGTACATACCTCCATCAGCTGATGCTGAGAGAGCAGTGGACACCATCCACTCCACTATATCTGGACTGATGAGTCAACATCCTGGTGCATTTTTGGCAATTACTGGAGACTTTAATCACACCACCCTGGATAAAGCACTGCCAACTTTTCACCAATATGTTGACTGCCCCACACAGAACAATAAAACTCTGGATCTATTGTATGCAAATGCCATTGATGCATACAGTACCACTGCCCTCCCCCCGCTTGGCAGGTCCGATCACAACCTGATCCTGCTGACACCCAGGTATGTTCCTCTGGTGCAAAGGCAGCCTGTGACCACCAGGACTGTGAGGAGGTGGTCTCAGGAGGCTAAGGACGCCCTGCAGGACTGCTTTGAGTCAACGGATTGGGATGTGCTGTGTGGACCACATGGGGAGGACATCAACAGCATGACGGACTGTATCACAGAATACAAAAAAATTCTGTGAACACTCTACCATTCCATCCCGGACTGTACACTGTTTCCCAAACAACAAGCCATGGATCACCAGTGACCTGAAAGCACTTCTTAATAAGAAGAAAGCTGCTTTCAGGTCTGGGGACAGGGATGAGCTCAGGAGAGTCCAGCGTGACCTGAAGGTGAAGATCAGGGAGTGCAAGGACACCTACAGGAGGAAGCTGGAGGCCAAACTCCAGCAGAACAATGTGAGGGAGGTGTGGACCGGGATGAAGCTGATTACTGGCTTCAAGGTTGGAGGGAGACAACCAGGGGGCTCCCTGGAGAGGGCCAACTCTTTCTTCAATAGATTTAGCTCACAGCCCTCATCTGTCTCCTCCACACACCTCACCTCACAAACACCTCGGCTGCCTCCTCCCCTCCCCCCTCTGTCCCCCCTGGTGAGCGGCACGGACAATGAGCCCTCTACTTCAAAGGGCTCTTCCACCACCGACACCATGACCATCCTCCCCCCCCTCTCTGTGACAACTGGCCAGGTTAGAAGACAGCTGGAGAGACTCCACCAAGGCAAAGCTGAGGGACCTGATGGCATCAGCCCCAGGGTCCTGAAGACCTGCGCCATCCAGCTGTCTGATGTCCTACAACACCTCTACAACCTGAGCCTGAAGCAGGAGGAGGTCCCGGTGCTGTGGAAGACGTCGTGCCTGGTTCCTGTTCCTAAGAAGACGACACCATCTGGCCTCAATGACTACCGACCAGTTGCCCTCACATCCCATGTGATGAAGGTGCTGGAGAGGCTGGTCTTGGCCCACCTCCGACCGCAGGTGAAATCATCACTGGACCCTCTGCAATTTGCATACCAGCCTCACGTGGGAGTGGACGACGCCATCATCTACCTGCTGCCTACACCACTGACTTCCAGTACAACTCGGGGTCATGCCATCTGCAGAAGTTCTCTGATGACTCTGCAGTGGTCGGGTGTATAAGGGACGGACGGCAGGAGGAGTACAGGGCAGTAGTGGATGACTTTGTGGAGTGGGCCGGTAGAAATCACCTTCTTCTGAACGTGGCCAAGACCAGAGAGATGGTGGTCGACTTCGGGAGGAGGACGACGGCTCCACAGCCACTGAGAGTTCTGGGAGAGGACGAGGACATGGTGAAGGAGTACAAGTACCTGGGTGTCTCCATCGACAGCAGACTGAGCTGGAAGGCCAACATCAACGCTGTGTACAAGAAGGGGATGAGTCGACTCTTTTTCTTGAGGAAACTTCGATCCTTCAACGTGTGCAGCAAGATGTTGGAGATCTACCAGTCTGTTGTGTCCAGTGCACTGTACTTCGCCGTAGTCTGCTGGGGGAGCAGCATTGGAGCCGAGACACCAACAGACTTAACAAACTGGTTAAGAAGGCCGGCTCCATCATTGGCTGCAAACAAGACTATCTGGAACAGGTGGTGGAGAGGAGGACACTGAAGAAACTATTATCCATATTGGATAACCAGGACCACCCTCTCCACCACCTACTGCTGGGACAGCGGAGCACTTTCTCCAACAGAATGATCCAGCTCCGCTGTCACAAGGACAGATACAGGAGAACGTTCCTGCCTACTGCTATAAGACAATAAATCACCTCGGGCCAAACCAAATCGTTAAACCTCTGCACTACTGTTTATTTAGTTGATTTAATATTATTCTGTTCTATTCACTGTGTATATAGTGTGCATTTTTTTATATAACATCTTTACTATATTATAATTGTATATATTGTGACGTGTATTTTTCTTGTATTTTTCTTTTTCTTTTTTCTTTATATATAATATTAAGATTTTTTACCTGTGACCTATTGCTGCTCTGTAACCTATTGTTGCTTGTAACAAAATAATTTACCCTCGCGGGATCAATAATGTTAGTATCTATCTATCTATCTATCTTCTCTCAAAGATAAACCTGTTGAGTACTTTCAAAAACGACTTCAAGACCTGAGGACATCACAAAAGTGTCTTACTTACCTGCAGCCATGGACATGGACGTGTTGAATCAATCCGCAGCAGATAAACTGAAAACTATACCTCTGTCAAATGACACTATAAGTAGGCAAATTGAAGACATGTCGGATGACATCAAACAACAGACCACAGCTCGAATTAAGGCAATCGGTCATTTTGCATTACAAATGGACGAATCTACAGACATAACAAACAAATCAGTTTTACTCGTTTACGTGAAACATGTGTGGGACGGGGACTGACAGGAACAATTTCTCTGCACAAGAGAGCTCCCTACTACTACGACTGCAGAGGACATTTTCAGCTCAGGTTCAAACTGCACCATCTTTTCATTAAATACATTTGAGAAGTTGAAAATTTGGGTCGCGGCTTGTCATTAAGGGGTGATGGTGGGTCCCGCAGCCAGACCAGTTGAGAACCACTGATCTACCCAACCCTTGCACCTTTACTGCCAGAGTGAAATCTGACTGATTACATCTCTCCAATTGGTATTCAGACCTCGGCTATTGGTGTTTATAGTGTGTCTCAATCGAGTGGTGGTTTTTCAGAGCTCTGTGTAACCACAAATTGACTTGAGTGTCATTTGTTTCACTGAACATGGGGAAACTAGATGGGGAAATCTCAGGGATTAGCAGGCTTTCCTTCCGGTATTACTTGTCACCCTGTTGTCTCCTCCTCTGATCTTCTGTTTGCATTTAGAGACATTTATTTACTACTTGTTACACTAAGAATATGTGCACGGAGTCAGTCTCCTTCTTAAGGGCATTCAATTATGACAAATGGTTCTTAATGGACAAGCTAGCCTGGTCTGTGAGTATCTGGCTACAGAATGGTTTCTCCATCGTCGTTTTCTGAGAAAGAGAGAGTCAAGGAAAGCACACTCCTTGCTTTTCCTGGTGTTTGTTTTTAATCCTCTGATTCCTCAATGTAGCCCTCTTGGAGAGCCAGATTCTTAATGAAATGCAGTTTACATTTTTATTCAAGACTTATCTCCTCAATTGGTTTATTCATGTGTCTGGCTACTTTACATGGCTAACTATAATCTTGCATTCCTAAGGTGCGTTTGTCTTATTGGTCAAGGGTAAATTGGGATTAGAAAGTCTCTTGAGATAAAGAGAAAATGTTGCATACAAAAGCATGATTGGGTTTAGTATGCAGCCTGTTTAATTTAACTCTTTTAAGGGGATTTGGGAATGAGATTGTATGGTTTCAAGGTGTATGGTAACATGGGCTCTATCCCAATGTAATAGTCCATGTATTTCATGGACTATTATGGACAATTATTGTAAGTACAATGAAGTGGACACTATACAGTTTTTGTGCAAAGACTTACCTTTTGACATTAATTTTGTCTGTTTTATTATGTTTTCCATTACGTTAATATATAATTGATATTCATAATTGGCTTATTTAAAAAAGCACAGACACACAAATGATATTATTGCTACAGTTGCATTTTATTTCTGTAGCACACTTTCTAATTACAAAAGTGACACACTACACATTTAGCAATTGGTCAAATACGTCACCCCTAATAAGTCCTACAGTATAAACATGTATTTTGCCATTTAGTTTTTGTGAAATCACTATTGTGTGTTATAGCTTCATTTGTAGTAAAAATGTAAAGGCGCGCATACGGTTTACAACCACTTTGAATGATAGGACTCACACCCCCTCTTATTCCTGTTCTTTTCACAGAGGACCTGCTCCCGCCAGGCTTCCCTAACATTGACATGGGCCCTCAACTCAAAGTGGTGGAGCGCACTCGAACAGCCACCATGCTCTGTGCTGCCAGTGGCAACCCTGACCCAGAAATCACCTGGTACAAAGACTTCCTGCCCATTGACCCCAGTGCAAGTAATGGGCGAATCAAACAGCTACGCTCAGGTAAGGAAAGCCCAAGCATTATGTTGCTTTCTTTTTCCCCTTTACTCGCTTGAAGATTCCACTGGACATTTTTGGCACATGGCTGATTTTGTGCTTTACAGCTAATGTGGCTTCAGAGTACACCAAGTGATGTGAGAATTCATTCAGCCCATTTGTAATCCTTATATTTAAGTCCTGAAAATCACCCAAACCACAGCTAGAACTCAATATATTGCTTTGAAAACTAAAACAAATGTATGTTGACCCAACTAAACTCGGGCATTCTCCATGTTTAAAGCATTCGGACATCAAAGCATGAGGGCAAGCTCAATTTCCTAGATTACAACAGGAGAAGTATATACAGTATAAAGATCAGGCGCTACAGCCATAGTGCCCGGACCATGTTGTTATCACCATAGAGCATCATCATAAAGATAACAAACTATGTTGTAAGGGTCTAACATTACTGAATGAGGTCAAATGATTCACAACAACCCACAAGTGTGTCATAGTAGACAATGAGAGCAAGGTCCACGTTCTACTGACACAATGATATGTTATCTTGTTCCCATTGATGAACCCCACTGAGAGGCCCAGTAAAGCAAAGTCTAATTATATTGCTAATTAAGTGCAGGGCCGGGAGTGGCCCCAGGCAATAAGGGGTAGATATTTTAGGTCGATGATTTTGTCACCAATCGAAAAAATCCAATGACCCCTATTGTTCCTGCAGATGCAATTGAGTGTAGACACCACTAAATACAGAGTCTGTTGCCATCGGGTCTCTGCACCAGTTGTGGCCCTCATGAGCTGTACACTCAAAATAATCTATTTGTCAACTCATTATTTATGACTTTCCAAGTCCACAGGCACTAAGATGCCTTTAATTTTAGATATGTTTCATATTTAATTTACGGGTGCACAGTTTTGAGGTAGATGTTTGACTGTTAAGATTTCAAGGCAAAACCTGCTATCAAAGCATGTGTGATTATTCTCTCTCTCTAGGATGATGTGCATCTTGATGAAAACTCTGGTTCATAGTAGCCCGATGACCTTCTGGGTTGACGGATTGATATGTTGATTTTTTTTTAGGTTGTGTATAAATATATGACAGGCCAGCTCTGTTCTAAAAATTGGTTTACCTGTTAACTTTGTCACATGGCTTTGTGAGTTTTGAGCCTTTGTGAATGATTTTTTTTTTTAATTCATTTTATTTATATAGCAGTTTTTTTCTTCTTAACAATGGCTACTTTACAAAAGAAATTAAAACCAAACAAGGTGATGATGGACAAATATATCCAGCTTCCTGTCTGTTGTCTAACCTCTGTCTCATCTGTCTTTATCTGTTTCATGATTTTGTCAATTGTCTCTGTGTGTCCTTTCTAACTGAACTGGACTGCTGTTTGGTTTTCTCTCTCTTTGAGTGTTTTGTCTGTATTTGTGTCTGAAACTCAGATGTGACTCACATCGCAGAGTCTTCAACACGTTTCTTATGGCCGTGACCCATAACACAAGTTGAAACTGAAAAAATAATAACGATAATACAAATAAACCAAACAATAAATACAACTGAAAAAAAGACAATATATTTGATATTTTACAATTGATGATAAGATTTTTCCCGATAAAATGCCTTATTAGAATTATAAATTTAAATTGATGTGACATTACATGAAACTTCACTTCTCGCTCCATGGTATGTCATGGTAAAACTGCTAAGATACAGCAGTAGGACACAAGACCCAATTATACTATAGTCCCTTTTAATTCTTGCATGGCAGTGACTTCAACCTCAACCTAAAATGAACTATGTTCTTTCCCTTTTTTTATTTACTTTCCTCTTGCATTGTCATTTTCAGAAACCTTTGGTAAGTGTCTCGCAAAGCCCAGAGAGCCCATCCACTCTCCTTGAAGCAGATGGCATATTTAAACTACTTTCCAAAATGCATGCATCTCTTGCTCTCCCCTCACCCGTGTCCTCTTTTGCCACTTGTTCCCTATGTTCTGTTTCTTTTGCTCAACTTTTTCTTTTCTTTCGCCCACACTCCTTACTTTATCCTCTTTCACCCCCACCATAATGGAACTTCGAAAGGCAAATCAAGGACAAGCAGCAGATTGAGTTGGGGATGTGGTTAGGAATCATAGTCCACCTTTGAGCAGCACAGTTTTCATTTATACGGGGAAGACTTGCTGAGCACGTCTTTTGAGGCAACATTCTGCTTCAAGCTAATGCTAATATGCATAGTAAGACTGGCACTGCCCAGTTCAATCACCTTGTCTACAATATTTTAGAAACGTTACTGGACTATTTGTGAGGTCATAAGTACCCTGTGCAAGGGACCTTGGAAGCTGTGGCTTTACATACTTTTCCCCTTTTCCACTGCTGATGCCTCCTGTCACGTCCATTCTTTCTCTCTGCTGCGTTGCAAGACAGCAGGCTTTGAGGAAATAATTGGACTCTGCTTGAATCCAAGACAATTATTGCTTTGCAGTCATAGCCTACAGTATTTTTGTCTTCTTGGTGAGACATACAGCAAACACTTTCCTCTAGAAAAACACTGTTGTTTTATACTCAGGTGTAAATGATCAAACTTTGCTTCTCACAATAACAGCTTCGTTGTCCCAAAAATACACTTGGAAACTGCAGCAAGTACAGAGAGTGGCTGAAAAACTCTTGAGTTCTTTCCAGGTGAAGGTCTCTGCAGGACTGCTGTATTGCTGAACGCTCCAATCCCACACTTGGGCTAGGTCGACCCTCTGGTCTTGGCCAAATGCTTTAGGAGAGCATTTTTAGTCTCTTGCCAAATTGGCCCACATCCCCACTGGCTTACAGACCTGTAGCTAAGACTCTATTGCCCATGCTAGAGAGCGAAAGCTCGAATGATAGTTATATTTGGCCACATTTTGTACTCCTCCTGACTTATTGAACTACTTGCAAAAATGCAAGCTGGGTATGTTTCACTTATAGGTCATGTGTGTATGTAGGAGGACTGAAAAGGAAATTACTTTCCCTTGTTTCAATACCGAGGTTCTCGTAAGGTAATGTTAGTGCTGGGGGCTTTTTTTCTGTAGCCCTTTCACTGGAAAGCTCAATCAGCACCCAGGCAGGATTTATGTTGATGAGAAATAGGCCTGCACGCTCAAGCCCCCTAGGGTGCCATCTTCTCATGTCCTCAGCACTTCGAGTAGCCATCTTGTGTCTTTGGGTTTTAGTATTTAGTATTTTTGTATTTTTTGACAATAAATGTATTTCCAAAAATCCCCAAACATTCTTCTGGCATCTTTTCAATGTGTATTTTCAGATTCTCCTGTTGATCAGATTGCTGTTGACAATGTTTGGGTGCTACCTGTTTGCTTTTTGCTTCAGGCACACTCTCAAGCCTCAGGGGGTAACTCTGATGGCTGCTTTCCCATCAAGGGAGGTAAAATTGAGACTTCTGGGAAGAGGTGGGGGAGCAGAAAGGGGAACATGGGAAGCATGGTTGGAAAACATGAGTTTGAAAGCAAACTCAACCTCCAGCTCCAACAAAAGAATCCCCCACCTTTCTCATGTGACCTTCACTCCATCTGATGTTGAAGTGTGCATACCAATCTGACTTATTCCCACCTAAAAGAAAAGACAACATTGTAATAATGTTGTTGAATATATACATACACAGGAAGATAGGGCATCCAGCGCTTGTTTGTTGGATAGCTGCCTAGCTGGCTGACTCGTTATTTATGGGCCAGACCATGCTGTGCTGGCGGGGCAATGATATTTGCATCAGGGTCCCCTGAGGAGCTCCTCTAGAGGTGTGTAGGGAGCTTGACATTTCTGTCCAAGTCCCTGTGGCTACAGACCCCAGGCCCTCGCTGGCCTTGTCAGCCAGAACAGATTAACCAGAGGCCAGAGAGACAGTGATTGGGAGGAGTGCATATTCATAAAGATTAAGGTCCTCTTTAATACAAAGGTTTAAAATCATGACCTGACATCGGATGGCTCCTTTACACACACACAGATGTATCCACATCCCAATGTGAATCATGCTGAGTTCAATTGCACTTAATCTGAAATGAGCAAGAAAATTGTCACATTTGTCGACATCAACGCTGCTCTGCAGGGAGTGGCTAGGAGCTCTGCAGATGTGGCAAACAACAGCCAGGTTTTTCCTGAGACCTCTTGCGACACCACCAAGATCCCAGGCGGGTTTCTGTGTTTACGAGAAGGTCAGCCAGACGCCCTCTGGAGGGTAGTCTGACTTTGACACTCGGCCAATCACCCAACCCCACCCGCCTCACACGCAGATGGGCAACATCTCTGGCCAGATTGCCTCTGGCCAGACTACATTTTCAATAATAATTTTAATATATTCAGAGGTTTGTTTAACAAAACAGCTGGGGTGTTCTGCGGTGCAAATAATGCCGCATTTGATAATGCGAGGAGGTCAGCGGTTTGTTGAGGTATATTTAGGTCACCGTCACCCTAAGCTGATCAACCACTGGCCTACCAAAGCTTAGAGAGGGAGCTTATGGCCATATGGTTGCGTGCCCGTAGTACAGGTGGATTTGCCATTGTAATTGAATACAGACTGGCCACTCCAGACCCATCCTGCCTAGTCAGATCCTTGGCTATGTATATTATTCAAATATTCGAAGTTCCAATGACCTAGGTCACTCATGTCCTTCTCACTTGTTATAGTTTTTTTTTTCCTGGAACCAATTGCTTTGAACTGAACTCCCTCTATCTATTATCCCTCATCCTCCTTATTACTTTCCTCTCTTTTTTGTCCCTCTTTTGTCGCTCGGTCCTTTTATAAGGCCCACATTTGATGGCCTTCTCTTTACAAACCTGCTTTATTAACCTTATCCTAACCTCAACCTAACTTTAACCTCTACCTCAACTAACCTAGTAACCCCTTAACCCCCAACAGAAATTTCATCACAGCTAAAGCAAAAATAAATCAACAGCTTCTGCAGCCTCTAATCTAACTCTAACTCTATAACAATGTAACCTTCCCAGAGCCCCATTGTCCTTTTGTCTTGTGATTATCTATGATTATGTGGTCTCTAAAATCATTGCAGAAATAACTAAAATGTAACTGTTGTTTTGCCTGGGTTTTCAATGGTTCTAAGGTATTGCTGTGTAAAATTAGTGCTTCTATGGTGTGTTTACAAAAAAGACTAGAGATAGTCAATAATAAATGATGATCTCTACGAAATGTGTTCCTGAAGACATTTCTCACTTTCATCAGACAATGTGGAAATTTGTAACCATAAATTAAATTATAAAATTAGATGATAAATTACTGTATGGTTAGTGGCAGCAAATGCACACTTTCAGAGTACGAACATAAATCTTGTCTATAATTGGCAAAACATTTTTGACATATTTTAAGAGTTATACATAAACACAGTGCAACACAGTGTACAGCAGCTTTAAATAAAGGAAATGAACAACTAGGTACCTTGCAAACCAGGCAGAACTTCAGATCGCCTCCTACCTGCTGGTATCACAAAGGATGCCTCTGTCTGCAGAGCTGCAACAACAATCCAATCAGAAGGTATTGCAAATTCCATCCCACTGCCCAGCCACCCACACCTCTTATGTGCTGTGTAGGATATGTAGGAGACTGGGATCACTTAACATTTACTAGGATATTGGTGCAGCATCAGCAGCAATGCAGGTTCACTTATGATTAAGGCTTTTGGATAGTGACCGAAAGATTGAGATTGTGGAGACAAGCAGGGAAAGACAAGCAGAGGGTGCTCGTGGTAGAGCTGCAGCTCCTTCACATTGAAAGGCAGCCAGTTTAGGTGGTTTGCGCATCTGATCAGGACGCTTCCTCTGCGTCTGCCTTGATTGACTGGTAGGAGACCCCAGGGTAGGCCCAGAACACACTAGATTATACAACTCATCTGGCTTTGAAACGCCTCAGGATCCCCCAGGAGAAGCTGGAAAACGCTGCTAGGGAGAGGGACGTCTGGACTACCTTATTCAGCCTGCTGCCACCTCGACCTGGCCTCAGAAAAGCAGCAGGAAACTGACAGATTGATGGAAGGCATTGTTGGTTAAGCTAGTTAGTAGGATGCTGGCATATGTTGTATTCAACTTGCAAGAATGCATGCACTCACACACAAGGGGTTAGTAGTACATGTAGTGTTAGGCTCAGTGGACAGTGCATACCCTTGACCCTCAGCTCTGTGCCTGCAGGCCGTCTATGCTAAGTAGGGCACCTCCCCTGGCTTGGCACTGCCCTGCTGGCACTCTCAAGGGATGGCCAAGGGCACGTTGTAGCCATGAGTCATCCTTAGATTTAGAGAGAGAGACGAAGAGAAAGGCTAGAGGGCGAGAAACTGTGGGAAAGACTTATATACAAAACCTCAGAAATAGGGGGAAAGAGAGAGAGGAATGGAGAAACAGATAAAGAAAAGGGAATTACAACAACAAAATTAAGAAAACAATGAATGGAGAGAAGAAAAAAAAGATTGGAAGGACAGTTTAATGCTTGGCAGAGAGGGGGTTTAAGTTAAGCTGGCTCCCCTTCCCACACTCAAAGCTCTGCCTGTAAGGGATGCATTTTACATCACAGCAACAACTCGGGCTGCGTCTAAAAGCCCACCAGCCACTGACTGGACAAGCTCAATATTTTATTGTCCCTAATGGGACATTGGCTTGCAGTCAGGCATGTAACACAATACAGACTCACAATAAATAAAGAATAGGGGAACATGCTACTCTCAGTGATATGAAACAATGGAAAGAGCCAGGAGATTGAATGACCGGGGAGGATGGGGGAAGCTTGAGGTGAAGAGTCGATTTGTCACAGTTAAGCAGGTTTACGACTTGTAGGACAAATAAGAACTTCAATCTGTTTGATTTAACTTGTGGTTGCCTGAAGGTACAGCCTGAAAATCTAGTTCAGCGGAGACTCCATCAGCAAGTTTGTTTCATACTAATGTAGATACCCGGTGTAGAATAGTGGCGCCTTTTAGTTGTTTTGCTGTGTTTAGTCAAGTTCAGTTGAATGTTTTTTGCCATCGGTCAAACCTCTCTTGCTCTGCATTTTCACCCAGAGTTTCAGCCATGATAAAATGCATGTCAAGACCTTGAGCTTCTTCAGCTCTGCCAATGAAGCATTGTGTTTCCTGTCTTAATATATCCGAGGCAAGAAAGGGGAAAAAAGAGAAACCAATAAGGCAATGGAATATGCCAGTCATATAAAGCTCCCCATATCTTTGTGATACCAGCAGTGAGAGGTGTAATTTTGTCTTTTTTCTATAAAAGAAAAACCCACCCATATCTGAAAGTCCTATAAGAGATTACCTAATGGTTTGATAATCTAGTTCCAGTGATCCACCTTCCAGCCCAAATAACTCCTCTAACTATTACTAACCTTAACGTTGAACTAAACTGATGTTGTGTCTTCGTTTTTTGTCTCTCCTCCAGAGGGTACCCCGATTCGAGGTAAGATGTTTAACACAATGAAAAAAAGGAGAAAAAAAACAACTTTAACTTATATTAAACCAGACATAACCGCTCCTAACTCCACCCAACTGGCATCATAGTGGGAATTTCATGTGGGCTTTTCCGCTTAAAAAATTACTCTTCTTTTCTATTTCTACTAACATTAATATGTCATCTGTGTTTGGGTTCTGTGTTCTCTGTACGCACTGTTTTGTGAGCGTGATCATATACGTGTTTCACACCTTCTTGCCCCATGTCATCCTTTGATGTGCTGTTCCTCCACCTCTGTGGACATTCTGTGTTTGTGCCCTCCTACTATCACCTCCATATCGTCAGTGTCAGAAAACTACTGACCAATTCAGATTGGGTTGCAGTCTGGTTATAATACACGATTGAGAAGGTTAAAAGCAGAGGGGAGGGATGGTGAGGGTTGTTACTTGGTGGTTTGTTTGCTTTGTGCCTCTGACATTTATATTGTTTGGACATGGACATGGGGCTGAAGGTGATAGGAAGTTGCCGGGTAGACAATGGCCTTATTTGTTGATAGGACCAGGCTATTGCATACTTGAATCTTAGCAACCACCTTTCTTCCTTCTTCTTCTCTGCTGTGATATCCTCCTAATCCTTCCGTCCACCGACACGGCAATAGCCACATTCTGTTTATTAATGCACCTCCATAACTTTCATGAGCCTTAGCTGCTGATACTCATGATATGTCAGGGAAAAGGCCAGAATAAATTACCTTTGATTTAATTCTGTTCCTCCCTGTAACTGTGCTGCTCAGCAATTTATACAGGCAAAACTAGGGAGGCTACTGTGTGCAATGGCCACCTTTTCAAAACAGGCAACATGTACATCCTTTTACAATACCACAATCGGCTCTTATAATGTCAGAGGATGAACAGGAGGATATCAAGGAGGGAAGGTAACGACAGAGGTAAAGCAGTGTGATTCCGATGAATTCTACAATAGCTTTGTCAAATATTTATTTTCTTTTTTTTAATTTATTTTTTTCTCATATTTTACAATTTAACTTTCACTTGTAATTATCCACCAGGCTTTGTTGCTGAAGCATTATCTCCCAGTTGATTCAGTGTGATTGTTGAATCGTCTGTTTGTTGTAAAATGCTTTTGTTCCACAGGCTGAGCAGGTAAGTGAATATCTCAGTTTGCCGTGTGTGTCCCTGTATTCTTTGGGACAAGCTGAATGTATTTAGTCTCACAATTACAGTTTGGTACAGCAAAGAGGGTGATTCATGTGACGATCGAGCTCCTACAGTAAGATTAAGGTTCTCCATCTTCAACCATTCCATACCAGCCATACGTAACACGACATTCCAAACACAAGCATGTTTTCAAACATATAAGCACCTGAGCTTTTAGACTAAATTCAGACCCTTCACTCCTTAAAAGCCCTCAACCCAGACCTCCCTGCTCTGCTTTGCTTAAATAAGAACTCATTAATCACATCGTGGCAAACTAAAGCAAGCATGACATATGAACTCTTTATTTGCATAATAAGATGATAAGCTGCCTGAAAAGGGTAATTTCTCCCCATCCCGCTACCGCGCGCCGACACTGTCTCTCAGTCAGGAGTGTGTGGTGCTTATGTAGGAAGAAACGAATAGCATAGGATCTGGAGAGAGATGCTAATGTAATCAGGCTGTCTGAGAAGGACACAAATGGTTTTGTTTGCATAAGTGCATGTACACATAAATGTAGACTTCCATCTACTTTAAGTAGCTCTTGCACTCCTGAAAATTCACTTGTCTTAATGATGAGTCATTTTACATCACTCTGTGTCAATTTTATTTTTGAAGCCCAATGTGACAACTCACAAATTTGCCTCATGGGGCTTTACAATCTGCACAACTTGCAACACCCTGTCTTTAGATCCTCAATACGTAATATATATATATATATATATATATATATATATAGAGAGAGAGAGAGAGAGAGAGAGAGAGAGAGAGAGAGAGAGAGACACACACACACAGCTTGGACGCTCATGTGCTTGTGGGACAACAAACAAACAGAGTGAGAGAGATGCAGTGAAGTTTTCTCGTCCGCAGTACATGGACTATAAGTACAAGGCTTAATAGATTCATTGAGACTGAGCTGCCGGATGGATAATCGTAAAAGGTACAAGACCTGAAGTAATCAAAACACAAGCCACTCACTGAACGTTAAGGCAAAAACGGAGTTAGACTGTCTGATGTAAGCAGGGAGCTTATGCCAGAGGAAGGTGGCACGATAGGAAAAAGCCCTGAAGCCTGCTGACCCAGAACAGAGCACAGAGGTTGAGTATTACCATAGGAAACATACTTTGTTCTTTCATATCAGTAACAGTTTTAACCATGTGAGAGAGCTAGGCAAAATTTGATGTTAGATTGTTACGCCTTAGAGTGTATACACGTAGTGATCTATGGTGTTAAAAGCTGCACTGAGCTCCTGTAGTAGAAGCACTGAGGTGGAATCTGAATCCATAGTAAGCAGAAGATTATGTACCACTTTAGTAAGTGCAGTTTCAGTGGCGTGACAGGCCCTGAAAGCAGGCTGAAAAGTTTCAGCAAGGTTGCGTTAGCTGTGGGTCACTAGATGCTACTGCAGTGGGCTAGGCTCGGCTCGGAGCTAAACAGGGCAGCAATAGAGGCTACCCTCAATGCTAAAAGGAAAAGTAATAAGTCTAATATGATATGGACTCAGCACAGAGAAGTGAACAGATAAAAGAGCAATTAATGAGAATGAACTCAAAATATTGAGGAGGAAGAAAGAATAGACCACCGTTGTTCACGCAAGGCAGCATCACAGCGCTGATAATCAAAATGTTAAATCTGCATTCATTTTGTATCCATACAAATCCACCCAGGTTGCTGGCCTAGAGGTAAGCGATAGGTAGAAAGGTAGCTGGACTCCCTACCTGCTTCATTACTGATTTCATGGGAGCATTACAAGGCACCAGATGGGCGCTGACAACAATGGCGTCACACGTGGGACCCCATGCTGGTGCGATCACAGTATAATGACCTTGGCGTGGTGGCAGAGCATGCCCGAGTGACAGAATGAAGACAGAAGGAAAGGGAGACGGAGAGAAAAGCTGCTGGTTCACATCAGAAATCCGTAAATTTCTGCACGTTGTTGCCCTCTTTAGTCACCCTCTGCAGACATAAGAGGTATTTTAATTGATGTTCAACGATACAACAACAACAACATCTGAAAGGTTGTTATATGGAACAATGCTGAACCAGCCTTAGCAAAACTTATATAGATATATACCAGGCAGTCAAGTAGGATCCTACTGGGTTTTGTTATATTTATGATGCGATAATGATGATGTGAAAATACAAACGTAGTGTGAAACAGTGTTTGCATCTTCAGCTGCGTTGTCAAACATGACAGGTTTGGCGTGACAAAAGTTCTAATTTGCAAAGTGCGTCTCTAAACATCTAATTGTAGTTGCTTTATGATAGTGAATCTAAATATTTGTTGTAATGTATTAGTATAGATATATTTGTTACAGATCCTCTTGAATCATTAAGGTAGCTTGAGGTATTGCACCCAGCCCTTTTCTGTGCACTTTAATGAGTTTGATGTGTGTACTGGAAAGGTTGTGATTTTAGGATTGGGTTTTAATTCCACTGTAGCAGAGCTTTAGTGAGCAGTGATGAGAGGATAGAGATGAGAAACGAGAGACGACGAGAGACATGAACTGAAAATCAGAGATAAAATGATGAAAAGAACAGTGTGCCACTGGCAGACCTTAGTGGGCTGTGGAAGGAGCAAGAGGGAGGGAAAGAAAGAGTTAGACTTGGCCAGCCATTTTGTTGATCGCCTAAACAAATCAATCAAGGCCCGCTGGAGCACACTAATTGAATTACACAAATGGGACTGGGGGGGGCACACATGGCAAAGCTGCTACAAAGCAGCGACGGGGGTGGGCAGACCACGGCTCCAGGCACTTTCTGAAATTAATCATCCATGCTTGCCCCTCCTTGCTCTTCTTTTATCCCCTCTGTTTTTCTGTACTTGTCCGTCTCTTCCACTCTTCGTCCCACCCTTCTTTGATTGTTTTGTTCTTTGTCTCTCTCTGTCTTTCTATTGCACACAGTACCTCTCATAAATAAGGGTCTTTTTTACCACCCCTTGCTGACTGTCATTTTTCTTTTTTCTTCAGATTTTCCCCACCGCTAAATATTGATATTTTGTTAAAATTTTTTGATATTTTTCTGCTAGTCAACAGCTAAAAAAAGGGCATTAAAGACCTGCAAATAACATTCATTTAATGTTCATTTAAATAAATGAGACGTCCCAGTGTCCCTAAATGTTGGCCTGAAATTTATAAAATGTTAATATATGGAAGACTACTGGCACAAAGTATCCACTCTAAACGGCTTCAGTATAAGAATGTCTTATCCAGAATCTGAATTGGTCTTCAAAAACATGTATTTGTTGAACTCTTCCCAGGCAGTCTTACTGTTATCACACCTTGGCACCTCAACCTCTTCAGATCAGCCTGCGGCATGCAGCGCTGTTAACCAGGGCAGCTGTCACGGCTGGGACAAATGTCCCAGAACCACTGCCCATTACAGCCTTCTTTATCGAATGGATGAAGGCAGTGAACATGCTGCCCAAGACAGCCTGGAATGGATGGCAGTGGAGATTGAAGGTTGTGCGTGTTGGTGAGCAGGGAGGGTCACTTTGACTGAGATGGAGACTAATTGGTCCACATGGAAGTGAAGTCGTTATTATCAGGGACTTTATTTGCCACAACTGTAGCCACTGTTTGGATCCTAATGGTGCAGCATACATCATGGAACAAGACGGAAAGAAAAAAAAATGGCACCAATCTTTTCTCCTCTGACCCAGAAAAACATGACTTATTACTCAGCAGGGGTGGCACTAGCTGGGGTGCATGGATGGTCGGTACGGCCTGTAAGTGGAGATCTTAGGTTCAATACCCACAACCGCTCACATAATGTCCTTCAACATTCATGTCCTTTTTAAGTGTCCTTCAGCAAGATTAAGTAGCAAGTAAAGTAGTGCCCACTCAGTAATTGCAGCCTTGTCGCCGGTACTTTAGTGCTGCTGTCACATTTGTACCCAGAGTAAGACACTTTTTTTCAAACAATCAGGTGAAACATTTAAACTGTGCTGATATTGCATAGAGTAAACAGAGCCATGCTTTTATTGATCATTGGCGAGCAGAATAGTCAACTGTCATGAGCAGTTTTTCATGTTTTCTAATGAAATCAGGTAACTTTCTTTGGTATGTGTTTGTAATAAGACTTCATACATGAAGACAGGGAAGACATGCCTTTTGGCCCCATATACGCACAGTAAGGGACACCCTAAATTGATGTTTGTCAAAAGGCAAGTCTTTATCAGTAAACCCCCATTGTGTTAACCGACTTGGTGCGTGGTTTTTATTGTGCTTGTGAAAGATAATTTTCATCATTTATTTCATTCCTGGTGTTTCCCTGTTTTCCTGATAAAAGGAAATAAAATGCCATTGGCCACTTGCGCTCTGGTGAGCCGCAGGCCGGCAGGGTAGACCAAGCGCAATTATGCAAAACACAGAGAGTGCAGTCATATTTTAAAAAGAAAAGAAAAAAATTGGTAGGAAAGGGACACATGCTGGTGACAAAGAGTGGAGTTTGTTTTGTGTGCACACATGAATGTACATGCTGCTGCTTGAGATAGGACATCAAAGAGGGTTTGTTTGGATTTGTAATTCAAAAGCCCTTCGAGGTCTGTTTAAATGCTTATATTATCAGACTTTAAACTGACTGCTTGGTCATTCTATTATATAGGGACAGATATCATAAATGGCATTCATTTAGATTCATCTAAATTATTTTTTCTTAGGTTATCAAAAGACTAAGCTGGGACTTGAGGAAAATATATGAGGAGAGGACTGAAGAGATAGGAAACTCACACAGTGTAGCACAACACATGTAACACAAGCGGGATATTGCATCTCTACTATGTGTGAATCTGGCGGAGAGCGTAGCATAAAGCACCTCCAAATAGAATGAAGCTGTGATTTCTACTTCTGGGCTTCCTTCATCAAACATTTGGTCACACAAATCTAATGTTATCCAGGGTGTGCAATTAAATTCATCAGTATTTTGTTGTTGTTATCCTTTGTTTAGTGTTAATCTAATTTAAGATAAATCGTAACTCACCTAGATTTCCACACGGGTAAGATTAATGCCTGTTCTTCTTGTAAGAGTCAAACTTAAAATTTTGAGACAGAATAATAATAGACGAAAATAAGGAATATGATGCATGGATGAGAAAAATTCTCTATTCCTCCTTCTCTCTCAGTGTTCCTTTACATCTCTTGCTTCCTTTGTCTCTCCTTCCTGTCTCTCCTCCGTGCTTCTCCTCCCTGTCCTCTTCCTCGCTTTTATCTTACCACTTGTTCTCCCCCCCACACACTCTCTCTCTCTTTCTCTGTTCTGCCAGCAGAAGGAGTCTTTATGTGTTCTTCACAGACCCACTAAATAATAGCTAGAATATGCAATGAAGCCAGTAGGGGCTTGGAAACAATAGATAATGCCACCTAGCGAGACGTCTCCTCCAAAGATGGAGAGGAAGAGATGAAACTCCCATCATTCCCTCAAACACTCCTCTTTTTTTCTCTCCTTGCTCTCTCTCTTCCGCCAGGAGGTACAATTCACAGCAGCCAATGTTGGTTTTAATTGGCTCTCAATTAATTTAGTTTGGCTCATTATCTGTCACCCTCCGCATGTTGGTGATTGTGTTTTGTTGACCTTCAGATGACATTTGTGAAATATTATTTTCAGATGAAGACATTTCTATTTATTGGAGGCATTTGCAGACCTTCAGCAGTTGGCACACACCGAATGAAAACACGTGAAATATAGAGCATTTCTTCTGATTTAACTGTTTGGTCCACCACAAGCCTTTCAACGTTATTATTTATGAAGCATTGAAACAATTGCACAAACGTCAACCGAAGCCTTTCAAAGATTTTGTAATTCAGCGCAGGGACCTATGGCTGACGAGCCGCTGGCAGAGCTTTCTGGAACGGTCCACCTGGAGTTGAACTTCACTCAGTTCTTACTTTGTGGTCTCCCCGGTGTTGAGGCGGTAGGCTTCTGAGCACATTCCAAGCCACCTGCCACCAGGCTGGCATTTGCTGTTGCAAGCACACATCAAACACATCCAAATCAGATCCTTGCATAAATGCAGAGCAGAAACTCTACCACCTGCACTCGGCAGGTAGACATTTTCATTTGGTTCATGAGCTGTGTGCCAGGAACAGCTCCCTCTGGGGATGAGGGTGATCTGAGCTGTTAAGGGAAATGAAGAGATTTTTGTTACTTCTGGTTCTCAGAGTAGATATCTCAGAACTGACTCCAAGGTGTAAAAATACTCTTAGAGTTTAAAGCCGAGGCCAAGGTGGAAGAGTGACTAATCTTTATAATTAAGCAGGATCGATGGTCTCATTTGTTGCACAGTTATTAGACCAATGTTCCAGGATAGTAGCTTTGTACAACATTGTGTTCTTTCTGCTTGCTGATGTGATGGAGTAGGTTATGGTATATTACAAAGAATCCTGGGCAGCGGCTGGCGTATTGATGCTGCCTGGCTAAACGCTAACGAGCGATGGTGCTGTGTTTGTCAGGGAGGCCTGGGCTGCAATCTGTCTGCTGAGCCAGCCAGAAGCCCTAATGATATCATCAGGAAGTGCCGTCAACAGCGCTCTAACGAGGAGTGATCTGACGCCCGCTGTTTCACCTCCCTCCTCTGTGCCCCACGCCCCTTCTTCAGTGTTGTTGTCGAGCATTTAGCTTGGGTTTATATTCAAGAGATCAAATCTAAAAAGTGGTACTATATAGAATCAGTTTGAAACATGTAAGCCAGAGGGGTTCATTTCAAACTGTATTCCCTATAAGATGACTGAATGAATGAAATGCAGTGTAACACAACACATGAATAACAAGTAAAGAGAATACAAATAATTAAAAACACAATGGTAGTTGGTTTTATCAGTTCATATCAATATATTTTTTATTTTCTTCTCCGTAAATGTTCACAATATAAAATGTAAGAATTAGATGCGTCTCTTTTCTGATGAGTTGTTATCACACAATTCTTTGAGCAGTTTAACGACAGAGGGGCGAGTGTTCATTTTGACATGAACTATATGTCTGGATATTTTCCCATGACCCCTCTTCCCCCAACACACACATACTCTCCCTTGTGGAGTGCTATGCAAAGAGCAATGTGTTAGTCTCACTCAGTTTACAAGACCATCTCAACACCCTTCTGCACTATCTTTCATCACACTTACATCATTATTTTGTCCTTTTTTAAGAGATATCATGTCTTACATGAGTTGCATACACTTAGTGTGACTGATTCAGTCCATATTTTTATTTATTGAATCCCACCTCTTTTTATTTGCGGATGGCTGAGGCTGGAGAGGAACCCAGTTTGCCATGGTAATCTGCATTAGCACTGCAGAGACAAAAGATTGTTGACAAAATGGTCCTGTGAAATTCAAGATACCTTGCATTAAGCGGATTGTCTGACTCCTTTATGCACTGTCACTGATAAATGGACTAATCACATGCTCCCTGCTTTCTTTCTTTCTCTCTTCTTCTCTCTCTTCCCCCACCCCTCTTGTCTTTTTTTTCCATGTTGTAATTTTCCAGGTGCCTTGCAGATCGAGAACAGCGAGGAGACAGACCAGGGGAAGTACGAGTGCGTGGCGTCTAATGTGGAAGGCGTGCGCTACTCGTCCCCTGCTAACCTTTATGTGCGAGGTAGGGAGCAATCCGGCCCCAGAGCCAGGTCAAAAAATAAAAACATCCACCCATTTTAACTAAAATGTCTGAACGGTACAGCTCAGCTTTAAGTAGCATTACTGTTGAGCTTACCAAATGATAAATGCTTCCATTTTAGCCCAAGTGTCTTTGCACAAAATGTATTTTGCAGAATAATATTACCCGAGTACTATAAATCTTTTAGCATTGATAGTTTTGCCTGCCCACAAATGTAATTTCATATGCACTGAAACTTCCAAATGTAAAACTATAATTGACCAACTAATGTTCTTCTCTGTTATGATGTTATGCTCCATTTTGTCTTTGAATGCCCTCCCCTACTCGCTCGGAAGGAAATGTGTAGCACAACAAGCCGTATGTCTTTACTTTATCAGTTGTAAGACACCTGCAATTGTGTGCCCGATAAAATGTTTCCCCCTCCGTCAAAGTTATGGAACCCAAAAAGAGTCGGAAAGGACCTCTTTTTGATTAGCGTTTTTCAGGTACAGGAGCACAACGGTAAGTCTTGATTTTGATTGAGTGGCGAGGTATTTATGCCCATCAATCAAAATCTCAACCCCTTCTCCTTCTCCAGATTTGGGGGGTAAAAGGATTCCCTTGTGGTGAATTAATAGAAAAGGACTCTTAACACAGTCCGCTGCTCTGTGTTACATAAAAACTGTTCTATGGCATAGATTTTAAATAGTGCACTCCCTCTACGTTTTCTTCATGGTGTTCTGGAGCATTAATCCATAGTATTCCCCTGTTTCGTCTTTGGGGTATTGTCTTTAAATCCTTTTGCAGTCAGGAGTAATTTTGGCTGGCATGATCCAGCAAAGTGAAGATATGAAAAATAATCAGTCACAGAGAACGTTGAGTTTCATGCAATGAAGACAAAAGCCTACCCTCTACTTCTAATGCTAAATGACAATGAATCCCTGTTGAGGGAGCTCTGATAAATTGAAGCAGATGCATTTTCGACATGTATTATTTATATTGTGCATATTAAATAAAGATGCCTCGGTATCTACTCAGTTTGTTCCCTCTGCTGTGTACCAAATAACTTTGTTCCCAATAAATAATTCACTAGCCTGACATTATAAAATGGGTCAGGGAGCTGCTTTTTCATTATTACTGCTATTATCATACCCTGTGAAGTAGCAGCATAGGGAAGAAAAAATGCAACTGTGAGCAGTATAGGGTGAATAATGGTTCATCAAGATTAGTGTCTCTTTTTGCCAGCATTCATCCTGGAGGCTCATGCTGTCTCCACTGTGATGCAGTGACACTTAATGTCAAGTAGCTATCCATTTTTTTCCGCGTACAGCATGGTAGATGTTAAAAGGTTCGTGGCAAATTGCAGTCAAGAGCTCGACAGGAATCGTTAAATAACAATAATGGGAACACTTTGTTGACACAGCACTGGGATAGTTCCTTTGGTCAAAAACACGCAGCAATACCCTGATATCATTTCCAACAATTCATGCAATCTTCATGAACACTGGCTCCATCAGCATGCTTTTAAAAGCCTACACAAGGGTCATAATTAGTCAGGTACTTTCACACTATGTAACACACTTGTTATGCCTTGATGGTGTCAACCTTTGTCTGTTTTCAGTTAACTTTTGTCAATCAATTCTGATACTTGATGTTGACTGTTTTGTTCACAAAGCGAAATGCACTCGAGATTAGCAGCTGTGGTAGGGATCAATTTCCAGAAACAAAACAATCCTAAATTTTATCTGGCGCACACTGTACCAGGGAAAATTGAGCCTACTTCCCAAACAGAAACCATAATGACAGTGTTACTGATTGGCTTCTAACAACATTTACTGTCACTGTCTTGAACTGCAGCTGCTAATTTCAGCCCAAACTGTGTCTTTTTTTCTTTTCTATCTCTCATTAGTTTTTCTTTATTTTCTCTTTATTTGGTTTCCTTCTCTAACAAAAGCAAATACAGCCACCACAGGAGCCTCTCCTTGTGGCTATAAGGAGCTTGTGAAATTTTGAATTATGAGTATGGTACGCTTGATTTGACTCCAGTGGCGCCTCACTATTTTTTTCTTACCAGGCAACAGTGCGGCCACTGGGGTGTATCTAATTGTTTTGGTTTATTTAAGGGAGGGGGGTGGGGCGGGGCAGGCAAGTGTACTTTCAAGACGGGTGTCACTGATAGCAGGGGCAAGGGAAAATGAGGAAAAAAGGATTAAAGAAAAGGGAAATGTAGCTGCAGCTAAACACCTTGAGGTGGCTTTTTTTACTCTCTCTGTGTTTCCCCTATTTTTCTCTTCTCCTCATGTCATTGTGTTCTGCATCAACCCCTTTACATCCCTCAGAGCTTCGAGAAGGTTGGTGTGTTTTTTCTTTTTTACTTTTTTTAACCCACATTTGAAAGAAAAAAAATCAACATGTTGAAAAATGGTAGCTATATTTGCCTATTACAGAGCTCGATACATTACTAATTTGAAGAAATACTAATCAGTTTATCCAAACTGCTAAATGATTATGAAAGAAATGTTTCTTTATTACCAAGGAAGAAATGATGAAAGCAAACCTGATTAGCTCGGGTCTTGTTAATTTACTTTTATGTTTGCATTGTGGGGCCTTTTCTCGTTTTGCATCCTTTGGTATTGCTTCTGCACCTAAAGGCTTTCTTGCACGTGTTGTCATGGGAACCCAGCACGTGGAATAACAGAACGTGTTGCATGATGGGAGAATGTAACTGCGCTTGCATGCTTGTACAGAATCCCTTTGGCCGTGTTGGTCTTTTTCTTTCTGCCTTCCCTGTGTTTTGTTCAATTGTTTTGTTCTCTTTCTTTGGTTTCTCAACAAGTGTTTTCCCTGATACAACCAGATTTTTTGGGCTTTCCTTTATTTAGTTTAATTTTTGTGTTGTGATTATGGTGTTGTTTGTGTATTTTCCTTTTGTTTCAGTTCTGTTCCTGACCTTACTTTTCCGTTTAATATGTTTGTCTATTTGTGGTTAATTTGTTTGTGAGATTTGTGTGTCTTTTTCACAATGACGCTGCTCTGCTTCTTGAGTCTCGGAGTGCAAATGCAAATGCCGAATGAAATAATAAGTGTGTATACAGCCAGTGTTCCTGTCATCTTGTTTATAGCGATCCATTACTGAAAAAAAATATGTTCACCTGATTGGGCCTGATTGGGTTCCATGGTGATTTCAGGCAGCCATTAAGGGATGCCATTTACAGTGCCGTGTGGATCAATAACAATATAATGACTTTGACATCACATTTGCTGTTGCTTAGCGGGTGCTCAAAGATACTTTTATTTTCAAATGGTGGCAGCTAGATGAGATTGGTTTTGTTGAGTGACTGCTGTTTGTGTTCCCTTCGCAGTCATGACACTCAATCAAATTATAATTTATTATTCAAAAGCCCTCCTCCTCTAGTACACACACACTCATAACATATAATTGATTATCAGGTTGATGTGACTAAGTAAGAAAAAATGATTCTCTATCTGGACTACAACAAGATACACAATCATTTTTAAGTATTCATACTTTACTTCAACAATAATTAGGAGAACATACTAAATTAATCAGAAATCAATACAAACTGAGTTTCACTGATATATATTGCAATTGGCATTGTACCAACATCTCTTAAGATATTCCACCTACTTGTTAGCATCAGCATGTGCACCGGGTTTTCCAAGACATATCCAAATTAATCAGATTCATACTGAACCCTATGTCACCTGCTGCTGTGCTTGCCTGTAGATTTGTATGTCTCCAGTAGTCTTATGAATACAGAAGCTATATCATTTTTGTAAAGGAACCACATTTTTTGGCTAGTATTCCATGCGGTTCAACAAGTCTGGGAAGATCAGGCATGTCATTCATACAGGTAGAGGAGATAATGCACTAGCTCCCCTATCAGTCTCCTCTGAGAGCGGGAGAATTTGTACGTGTGGTTGTCAAAGTGTGCTGATCTCCGGGAGATTAGACTGATCTCTGTAAAGTATCCGGAATATTGACAGTGACTCCTGCTCTTACAACAAACAAATAAATGCCCATGCTTTTACAGCCTTTATTTATCTATAAGAGTACATGTGTTTTTCCCAGGAAGCTGCAGCAACCTCGGGACATGGGCTTTTTGACAGTTGCAATTTATCTTCAAAATATATGCGAGCCAGCCAGATCATTTGAATCTGAGTTTTTTTCCTTGCCATTTTTTAACAACTCCAGAGCCATTTTGTTTGGCATGAGACCCAAAATATTAGTAAAAGAAACTCCATCAAAAATAATCCCTTTCTGAAGATGCTGAGTATAGCTACATATAGATGTATTTATTTCCATTGCACCAGCCACATCATTTGTCCTTAATGCAAGTCATTAGACAAATACATATAATCATCCCTTCTGATCTAACTGTTATCGCAGACACAGATGCGGGTTTAAATTCTGACACCCCTTTGCACCAATTGAAAAAGACTATCTATCCGTAATTGTACCAGTCTCTGTGAAAGCCGCCAGTCGGTAATCTGTCATTGCTGCCCTCCACATAATAGTGTCCACAAAGCATGGCACAATCCCATTGTAATAAACAGAATAATGATGCCTGACAATGTCTACAATATTGATTTATAAGTATAAGTCCGAAGAATAACACTGATGCAGAAAGACTGTGCTGTGATGTACGCATGTGCATGTTTGCCCTCCTACGATGGTATCTGCCTGATTTTGAATGTGCTTGCATGTCCTGCTATGCATTTGTGTAACGTTGGGAAAGAAAGCTAGATTACACCTTATGTTCTCACCGGCCAAAGCAAAATCCTGCCATCTCTATTAGATGTTTGTCTCAAGGAGTCCTAAGTTAATAGCCAACCCTTTAAAAAAAAATCACGTTGCCATCAGAAGTGCATTTATTTGTCATACAAAACAGAAGTTGCATTACCTATTGTTCTAATGCAAATATATGAATACACTCCCTTTCTCAATCTGACTGATAATATTCACTGAAGGGATCACCACAGTGAGGGGACATTCTGGCGGTATCAATTGGCTGCTTGTCATCATTCCTGTTCAAGACAACAGAAAAAAGTCATACATTCTGAAACCCCCTCAATCCGTTGCTTGCTGTAATTAGATATCCCTGCCATGATTTCCTTTAGGTAATAATTTCCATTTTGATAAGCCACCAGTAGTGACTGTTTTGCATTGACGCAGCCAAGCTATGTTAATACACGGCGACCCCTGCGGTTTATGAATGCCGTAGGCCTCACCCAGCAAGTGTGACTAAAGGATCTCCATACTGCGCCTGTGTCCTCAGGCAGCAAGAGGGTGTAATCTCAGCTTCAAGGTGACACTAAAGGCTGCACATTATTTTGGCTTCCCCCTTCATTTTGGGGCAGCAAAATCTGCCTCACCAAAATGGCCGATAATGTCCACCTTCTGACCTCTGTTTTTTGGCACAAATCCCTCCACAACACCGCCCACTATTAGAGTTAGTGCAGTACTCTGGCGTTCTCTCTCGACTGCTTCTCACCTCGTCCACTGTAAGGCTTCTTGGCTATCTCTCCACATTGGGGCTTGAAAAAAAAGATGATATGTTGTTAGGTGTCCAAATGAAAGCTATATGTTTGTTTTATTATCTCTCAATTCCAAATGGGCCGACTGGGCTCCTGGTCTCTGGGAATGAGGAGCCTGTCCATGCAATTGGGATTCCTTATTTGCTTTGTTTCAGTGGCATTGCATGTTAGTAGGATAGCGTAGGTGCCCTCTTGAACATTCAGTCATTGCATAGGGCAGTGATTCCTTTGCATGTGATACTGACATTTAGACACACAGTTAATGTCGTCCCTAACGTGTCTACTGGGTTTAAAATTCATCGTTATCTCCACCCAAGACATAGTGTAATATGCTGTAGCATCAACTGACCTTGAGCTCTTGATCTTCTGCTGTAACCAAAGACCAAATGTATTTTTGTGTCAGACACACGGTGCATGCTGTTGACGGGTAGACTCTCCCCCGACTTTCTGTTTGTGTGTTCCCCAGTGCCATGAAAACTTTAAGAAAGGACTTTTTTTTGTGTATCAGCTCAGTGATTTGCATATTTCAAATTTCACTGGCACGCCACAGCCAAAAGTGACCTGTATTTGGCGGGTGGCATGTGTTAGTTCTCTCATTGCCCTGACAGTGTAGGTACTCAAAGGTGAACAGAGACATCTTCCTGTGGGGAAAACCTCATTCACTCAGCACCTTCAGCTCCCAGTCCATTGGCTGAACTGAGTCTCAGGGAGAGAAGAGCACCGCCGTCAGGCACACTTTGATTGGACATTTGCTCTTAAAAATACAGACCCTGTTCACTCTATTCAGGTTTCAACAATCTTTTGGATTTGAGACAAGATTAAACAAATTAAATTAAAGCTGAAAAACATCTAATAGTATTGATGCATACCTCTTTGTACACAGCTGCACTCTGGTACTGTCTATGCTGTTCGGACTTAGTTCTTTTCGTGGATTTGTTCAGTTTGATTTATTTCCTTTCATTTGTTTGTGTGTGTGTCTGAAACAATGCTATACTTGGGAATGAATGGCATGCTTGGATGGGCTTGGGTGACATTTTTGGATTGTATTGGTTCCCTGGTATCTGCCCAAGTGGATGGGGGCGCACCTGTATATGTCGCTCATGTCATAGCCACACCCATGCATGTCTGTGTGAGGAATGGGCTGCCCTTCCACCTTTGTTGTTTCGTTAGGCTTTTTTTGTTGTTGCACAAATTAGAATGCAGAGATATATTTCTGTACCTATATGATGGGCTTTTTGCCTTTTTTTCCAGTTCAACATGGTTTTTTTTGAGAATATCTCCCAGTTGGATTTCCTAATTATCCAATTATACCTGTCACAATCAGACACAGCATGATCTCTCAAGCAAGAAGTCATGCTTTCATTGTTTGATTAGACTTAAACAGTCAGATCAGGGCAGAACAGGTTATGATTCATTGATAGTTTTTTCAACAGATGCTTGTAATGGAGGCGTTTTACTTAAAATATATGGAAAATGTTATATTTTTTAGGGACAAACTCTTTGAATCTGCAATTGACCATTTTGTCTTGGTACATTTTATGCCAAATCAGTGTGCGCGTTTCTGTACCACAAAAGAGCATTTTCTCAAAGGTCAGCAATGAAGTTTTTTGCCCTCAAGGTCAGGTTGTGTCTTGCCCAAGTAGTAACATAATTGACATTAACAGTGAATTACAGGACTTGCATGCCGAGTAGTACATAGGAGGATAAATTAAAAGCTGCAGAAGGTCTCAATCCATGTTTGATTACCTCTATAACTGTATTTGACTCTCCATGTTATAAATACTTTTAAATGTAAAGCAGAATGCTGGGGTTTATATAACTAAATATGACATGGCTGTTAAAAGCCAGTCAGTGTAGATGCGTTTTCACCTTGAAGATATTGTACATACTGCTAGATGGCTTTTATTTACTAACATGTTTGGTCCCTGCAGACTACATGTGAACATGCTGTATGTACATTTTAGTGATTATTTCAGTGCCCAGGTCAGTAAATGTCAGTACTCTGGTAAAAGTCCCCTCAGTGTGTGTCACCAGTCCGGGTGTAAATATTTGTGCCCTTAGTTTGTTGGTAAAAGTCAAAGTGTCCCATGCAACGATCATTTGAATCCCATTTGGATCGACACGGTGTATTTTGGAATGCTACCTATCCTCGATGCCCACTCTCAGTTCCCACCCCCCTACCCCCTTTCCCACCCCCCCACCCCTGAGTCTCCCCCTCAGTTCCCACACACACACCTCACATTCCGCCCACCCTACGACTTCTTTACATTTGCATTGAGGTGCAATGTTTAAAGCGGGGAGGAAGGGAGGTGTAGTTGATTCTTGTTTTTAAGCCCCAGTGTGTGAGACCTCCAAACCCACTTTGAGCCATGGTCTTTTTTGTTTTGTTTTGATTCAGAATCACAGTCTCCTTATTCTATCCCCCACTTATGCCCTCCTCCTACTCCTCCTCCTCCTCCTCCTGCTCCTTCCCTTTCTCCGACCACCCAAACCCCTTCCCCTTTGCGTACTGTACAGTATGTCTGCGTGCCCATCCGTCACTGTCTGTCTGCTCGTCTCTCCTTCTGTCTGTCTTCTCGTCTGCTGTCTTGCTGCTTGAGTCTGTTTTGTTCTGCCTTGTGTCTTGTCTCTCGTCCCTGTCTTTCCTGTCTTGTCTATCTGTCCGTCTCTAAGTCAGCTCTTCCATTTAGTTCATAATTTTTTAATTCTACATCTGCACTACTTTGCTTCTCTCTCTTTGACCTTCTTTGCATCCCAACAAACATTTTGACATTGTCCAGATGTAGATATTTTAGTTTGCAGCAAATGTTGAAAAGGAGTTTAAAATACTTAGTAGGAAGTTATAGACCTCTGTAGTAGTTTGTTTGTTTTTGTTAAAAATAAGTTAAAGTCTTAATCATTATTTGTTTATACCACAAAAGGGTTTTCCCTCAGCACAAGGTGGTACCTATAACCACCAGGCATGTAAAATGTCTCATTGTCCTATGATTTGTGAAGGAAGTTTGGCATTTAACCAAATAGCAATATGGGCAATCCCCAACTCATCTTGGCCTAGGCAAAACAAAGACTTTTGTTGCTCACCTGAGATTCATATAGGCAAGGAGATCCTGCATTAAATATCACTCTGAAACTTCCCTGCTCATGTAGTGTTGAACTTGGCCACCTCTTGTATGACACTATTTGTCAAGTGCTTGCTGGGATGCATTTCATGAACACACAGTGTTTTTGCTAACTCATACTCTTTCACTTTCTAACTCTTGCATACTGTACACACGCACACTCATGCCTATACCAACGCAGAAAATATATACATCTATGTATATACACATACACACACATATGCAAGTACACAGTACCTTTCACGCCCTCCCTCTGCGTCTCAGACTCATTATCAACCTCCTTCCACTCAACTCCTATCCATGAGTTTTGAGGTCCTCCCTGTCTCCCTCTATTAGCTGTCATTCTGCCCTTATTCATCTACCTTTCTCTTTCCCTTTCCCTCCATCTCTCTTTCGTGTTCTCTGGATTTCTACTCCCTGTTGATCCAGTTCTGTTTCTTGACTCCAACACTCTGTGATAGTAGACTCTCTAGCTACTAGTTCTTTTTCTATGTATTTCTAGGCACACACCTTGTTCCTCAATACTTATTTTGTGTTAACTGGGACTGCGATGTGACAATGTGCCACCATCACATTTTGTCACATTTGCTGGAGAAAAACAAAGTTTACACAGCATTGAAGTGGGTTACCCCCCTTCACCCTCCTCCAAACCTTCCCCTCTCTTTTTCTTCCTCTGTCACTCTTTGCTCCTCTGTTCCCTTTCTTCCTCTCTTCAGATGCTTTATCCTCTATCTTGTATTTCTTCTTTCCTCTCCAATCGTCTTTTGTCTGGGCATGCTAGCGACCCTTCAGTTATATTCCTCTATGCATTTTATCTCAATTTTTATATCTGATTTTGTTATCATTTACTCCTTAATTTACCTCGGTCTATTTATGCATGCTGTCTGTGAAACTGATAGCTGCATCTATCAATGGAACCGTGTCAGATCTTAATAAGGCTTTGTCCAGTGGATCTACCCTAAACCACAAAAATCTGATTAAAGTTTCTCATCTTTAAGATATCTAGGTAGAAGAGACAGGCTTCAAGTGCAAACCTCCGCTAGAATGTGTTTAGAGATCTTGTAGAGATGGTCAATAGCCCAGTAACCCTACACTTCCTGTGCTGTGGGAGAAGCCTGTAATGGCCTACTTCCTGTTTGGCATGTGTGCCTGAGAGGACAGGAAGTTCCAGGTTGCCATGGTTTATGTGATAGAATTATCACATGGCCTTTACTACACACTTTCATACTTTGTGATCAGGTTATGCTATAGGTGTATATATGTCAGCAGTTCAGTTCCAAAGATGAGAAACTCGTAATAGATTTTTGTGTCTTTAATTGTGCTGTGATGGGTCAAATATTGGTCAATGGAACCTTGTTGCTATGAATCGTTGCTTTATTGTTAATCTACTTTGTTGTTGAAGCAGTTCTGTTAGTTTAGTTCCTTCTCATTATTTGTATATTTTTGTATGTTTTGAAAAGTCTACTTCTTTTATTTTCTGTTTCAGTTCACATGTACCATGTTGAACCTTTTGTGTTAAGTATTTCCTTGAGAAGGGTCCATTTTCATCGGCCTCTCCTGTTACCTCTCTCTTTCTCTTTTTTTTGACTCCCTTGCCCTCTTTTGTCATCCTCTCTCCTTCCTCATGCCTTCTCCCAGTCCGGCGGGTGCCTCCACGCTTCTCCATTCCACCAACGAGTCAGGAAATCATGCCTGGGGGCAGTGTGAACATAACGTGTGTGGCGGTGGGGTCGCCCATGCCTTACGTCAAGTGGATGCTGAACTCAGAGGATTTGACACCAGAGGATGAGATGCCAGTGGGCAGGAATGTTCTCGAACTGAGCAGCGTCCGTGAGTCAGCCAACTACACCTGCGTGGCCATGAGCAGCCTTGGCATCATTGAAGCTGTGGCGCAGATCACTGTCAAATGTAAGAGATAACTGTGCTTGTGAAGAGTTGTATTTTAAGAGAAGATGAACTATTCATTAAGTCTGAAATGATTTACATAAAACTTCAGTTACAATGTGTATTGATTTAATATCCTTGGGGCATTGTGAAGGCATTTAGAAGTTTTCCTTTTTTGATGCAAATTTCTTTGATTGGCACTGTCATGATAATTTTCTGTCTCCCCTCTCCGCCATGTTTTGTCACCATAACAGCTCTCCCCAAGCCTCCAGGTACCCCTGTGGTTACTGAAACCACTGCCACCAGTGTGACCATCACCTGGGACTCAGGCAACCCAGATCCAGTGACTTACTATATAATCCAGTATAGGGCCAAGTCCCCAGACAGCAAGTATGAGACAGTGGACGACATCACCACTACACGTTACAGCATTGGTGGCCTCTACCCCAACACAGAGTATGAAATCCGTGTCTCAGCCGTCAACACAATTGGCCAGGGTCCTCCCAGTGAGCCAGTAGAAACCCGGACTGGTGAACAGGCCCCTGCCAGTCCACCACGAAACATTCAGGCCCAGATCATATCCCAAAACACCATGATGGTACGCTGGGAAGAGCCTGAGGAGCCCAATGGGCAGATCAAGGGCTACCGTGTTTATTACACCATGGACGATTCCCAACCCATGAGCCTCTGGCAGATCCATAATGTCCAGGACAGCATCATCACCACTATCCAGAGCCTGGTTCCTCAAGAGACATACACAATCAAAGTCCTAGCATTCACCTCTGTAGGCGATGGACCCTTCTCAGAGCCCATCCATGTCAAAGTACTGCAAGGAGGTAAAGATATTAAATCTGATTTTGTGTTAAAACTCTGAAATATTCTTTTCTTTCATTGTTGTCATCGAATTTAGTGTCTGGCAATTTTGCGTTCAATTTATGCAAAGTTCAAACCAAGTTGTTAAGTTTAAACTAAGTGATACAGAAAATGGTGAATGCTACATCTGTTCTGTAGCTTTCTGCTTAAAGAGAATACTTTGACAGCCAATGAAGAACATCTTCAGCTGTTTTTGTGCATCAGCAGCACATTTTGCGAAAACTTTAGACAGACTGTGCTTGCTGCCAAGGAGACAAGTTTTCTCCCCTGCTGTGCAAGGTTCACCCACACATCTGCGGCCTCTGCAAATGATGACAAAAGTCTGTTTGATTATGGCAGTCAGAAAAAAACAGCCACATTTGAGAAAGAGAAATATGAAAACTCTCTATAAGCTTCAGGAAACTGAGCAAAATCACTCCACCATGCTAGGGCAAGGAGGCAGATCCAACTTCAGAAACCCCAGAATATGTAGAGCACTTGTACCATGCTTACCATCGGGGAACAAATTTTGTACTTCACTATAATCTACTCCGCTCAATTTACCTCCATCTAATCCTCTGCCATATCCATTTTATGCCATTTTCCATTATGCTAATCATGTTAGTGTGTTGATAGAAAATATGCTATTTTATCAAGAAATCACTCAACAGGAAAAAAGTACTTCATTAACACATTCTTAAGATTTTTTTACGGTACCCCTGTCGTGTGTATAATATTAATTTCTTAACCAATTTCTAGTAACATTTCCTGAAACAATGTCCCCTGCTATGTTCTTCAGTTCCAGGTCAACCATCCAAATTCCAGGTTGGTGCTGTTTCTGATACCAGCATTGAACTGACCTGGGAAGCTGCCTATGACAAAGAAGGAATTATAAACTATGAACTTCGCTACATGGAAGGCAGTTTTGGCACCCAGGTAAGACTTTTGGTGTTTCATATTGAATTTCAGTGTCTACCTTTTTCCACCGAGAGGTGTACATCATCCCTTTCAACCTAAAATTTGTTTGAAACCACTTTAAATCACACTTGTAAATAACAATACTCTCCATTAATAGATGAAGAAAACATTTGGACCCGCATCTTCATATGTTGTGGAAAATCTCCGCCCAAACACAGAGTACCACTTCTCTCTGGCAGCCATCTCTAACAAAGGCATTGGAGCCTTCACCAATGACATATCACAGAAGACCTTGCAAGCCAGTATGTAGACCTTTATTCAGTCTTCTCTCATGTTCTCTTTGTGGGTTGGCTAACAAAGGGATTTTCCCCAGTAAAGCAGTTAAATGATGTATGCCTTTTACAAAATTGAATTCTGATGAGGGTTTGTGTTTTTTTCCTTTTACTGGAGCTTGTAAACTTTATTTTCTCTAATGTCGACTGCATCATCAACTTTGAACTATGACTGTGTTTTTCTCTGACATAATCAGGGTTCAAAACTGATTCAGAAATGATGAACTACATGACAAACTGACTCTTAACTAATGTTTTGTTTAATTCTTGCTAAAACCTTGACCTTGATTTTGTTAACCTCAATGCAACAAAATGATTATGGCATTTTCCACCTTAAGTAAAGTGCCATTTACACAACAAAAGGTTCATTTTGTGGCAAGTAACGGTTGAAATTAAGCTACAAATGGCTAAAGTCACCTTTTCAGTGTTTTACAACTCTTTCATTTTATAATTAATTTCATAAATTGCCTCTAGTGCCAAATATGCATGAGTGTACGCAACACTTTCAAAAAAATCAAGTCTGCTTTGACAGACAATTGTGGTGGTTACTTATTTCCCTTTCACTTTTGTTCATATTTGCTTTTCCTTTTTCAACAGCAAGTGCACTTTCTTCCATGTGACCGAGACACAAAAAATGTCAGCTCTCCTCTAAGACCGCCAAGGCTCTCATATGAACTGTGTTCAGATTGGGGATGGGGAATTTGGGGTTGGGTTTAGTCATCAAAGAAGAAAAAAACTGTCAGTACACATATGCTCACATTCAATTTATTCCAGTATATCAGTTCTGTTCTGATTCTTTTATTTTACAGATGGCAGGAACACAACTGAATTATTTAAACCAGCCAACAGGAGTGATATGATAACTCAGTAGTGCAAGCTGTAGAGAAAGAAAATACACACAGCTTATCCAATCAAATATCCAATAGTAGCTAAAGGACTGTTGTGATGACAGGGTATGAAATTCATGTCTTTTGGGTTTACACAGCACACAAAGATTAACGATGATGTTGTGCATTGGCATTCAATACATTAATGGTAAAAAACCTTGAAGCGTAGCTAGATTTAGGGTATTAGGGACTGGTCTGATGTAGTCATTGTGGATCGTGCTGATAGTCACAGACACAGATGCATGTATACATTCATTGTCAGAGTGGTTACCTTTATTGTCAATAACTTGGCAGAGGACCTTTACTGGGACATAGGAAAGCCATGGCGGTGGGAGTAGACCTCTTTTAACACATTTTCTGTTTCTACCAGTGCAACTTGTTGGATGTGCCCCCACAACTGGGCTGTGGGGGCTTTGGAACAACCACTTCACAGTTCTTTTTGGTACTGCTGGGCAGCAGAGCTACACAGGAGAGCGCCAGTTGCATGCAATATTCACTCCTACCCACTGGGGGTGCTGATGAGAACCTATCACTGCACTGTTGGTCCTTTGATCAGTCCCAGCATGAAAATGATTCATGTTCATTCGGCCCCATTTCTGTCTTGGCGTCTCTCGGGTGTCTGTGCGCATCTTCACCTGTCGATGTGTGTTTGTGTTTTCCTTACCACTGTTTTTGCATTTGTTCTTGACCGGTAACCTGCAAGCTGATTGGATTGGATACACTCCTCTCTTTCTCTTACATCACCCTATTTCAGCTGTGTGTTTCTCTCTTTGCTACTTGTTCCCCTGTGCAATGGAACAAAAGCTCTCCTTGGAATGGCTTGACGTTTCCTTGCTCACTTTGTGTCCTCTTCCTTTTACGTTGAGTCTTTTGAAACAAAGTTTTGAGTTAGATTTTTTATTTATTAATTTATTTCTATTTTTTTCTGGGTTATCCAAAACAATATTGGTTTGACATCACTCCAAACAGTAGCTTGCTGCTATTTTCATCTTTCTGTTGGGTTCTTGCATGAACCCAAGGCCACTACAGCCACAAGCAACAACAGCGCAGCAGGCAGAGCAGACAGCACTGACAAACTGTTGCCCGTTGAGCAAATATGGGGGAGAATAAGTCTAACTGGTGGCTTGTCTCAAGTCTCTGCTTAAGACAAGGGACTCTTCCTTTCAACTGCTTCATCCGTAGTTACAATGGATAGAAAGGAAAACTGTTCGTTGATAATTGCGTCTGCCTGCCCACCACTGAAATTTGATACTACTGTCCTGGAAATTAGTGTGAATTTGTGTTCGGAGTAGTAATCAACTAAATAACTTTTGTGTCCCGCATAAGAGCTCATTTCCATGACATGATAATCAAATACTCTTTGGTAAGGTTAAGCAGCCATCTTTACTTTTTCTATCCATTCTACTTCTATGGTTTCACCTTAGGCCTCATTGTCCCTGGTCTTTCTCTCAGCCAATGTTTTTTTTTAGGCTTTTATCTCAGCTCAAGCAAGTGTAAGATACATCCTTTGGTTTCTCACTGCTGAGGTCAGAAGAGTCACAGACTAAGTCAGACAAAGCAAAAGAATTCCCACATCACAATAAATAACTTGATTTTCTGGATCCTTTGAGGTAAGTGATTGAGTGGTTTAGGGATTCAGTCTGCCAAAAACCTTAACAAATGAATTAAATTAACAGCTGTTGTTTTTTGCAGTGCTTTTCTGAAACACCAATATCGAATTGGAAGCATAGAGTAAGCATTCTTTACACATGATACGGTTAAATTTAAAAATGACACGTCTTCTGTTTGGCTTCTCATACGTATCAGGAATAGCAGCATCTCTATATCTCTATGCATCCAAGTCAGTGAAGAGCCCTGTCACACACATAGCTTGAATTAAGTGCCTTCACAGCATAGTGTAACATAGACAATATAAACTGTCAGCCTTTTGGAAAAACACCAGAAAAAGGCACATTGTATAAACAGGGAGCACATAGACCACACATGAACACACACGGTGCAAAGAAACACAATGGTCTCAAGTTTAAGGGCAATAAACTGACATAAGCCAGACTCCCGAGTTCTGTGCAATCACTTTAGGAGTTGCACACACACAGACACACACGCATTAAGAAAGCCCCCTCACATATACAGTATGCAGAATCATTTCCCACAGGAAGCTCTATTTACTAGATTTTTGACTGAACTAGCTGCACAGAGATAGATTTGAAGATTAATTATATGTTAAAGAAGGATCACAACATACTCAAATGAAAGTGAAATAAACTACAATAAAATAATAACCTATACCGGTTGGATTATTCATTCAAGAACATATTACAGACTAATGAATATTGTTTCATTGACTTTTGGTGCCATGTTCTCACAGCCCTACAGAACCATTTCAACCTGGATCTGATCCCAATAGTGTCAGGCAGACTGAAACCCTATTCCACAAAGTAAAAAGAAAGACAGACAACATGATTCCCCTGTTTATTGTCCATTTTCTGTGGTACAAAATGTTTACAGATTGTTGAAGTCTGTGCTCAGTCCTAGCAGCAGTACCAGGGGCTATTGTCATGGGGACTACACTGTCAAGAACTCGTGAAAATACACTGCAAAAATAATTAATACTGATGGATCTCAGTCCTATAATATATAATAACTCCTAAAATCAAAGAGGACCAAATTAATTTCATTGGCTTTTCTTGTTCAATATTAAAGCAGCCTGAAATAAATTCACGAGTTGTAACTGGCCACTGTAGCCCTCATTCAGAAGCAAGGCCTCTTGGGGTATGCTGCCATAGCAGACCAGGTTGAGAGACTGTTTTTGTGAGAACGTTCAGACGTGGCCGGAGTTGGTCCACAACCCGAGAGCTGGGAGGGCTGCCAGTATTCTTCTAGCTATTACCCAGTTGCAAAGCAGGACCTAAGATGGACCCTGTGAGTGGATGTTAGGGGACTGCAAGGCCCCGGAGTGGCAGATAAGAATCCCATTTCATAGCGTCAGAATTAATTTCATGCTTTGCGATGAGCTATGAGCCAGGCCCCTGGATTGTCAGGCTTTGTTACACATTTAGATTATACCTAGAACCTGCCAGTAGCTAGTCAAGTGCTATCTCTCAAATTAAAGTGGCAGATTCTAAATCCTCTGTATTTAGCCAAACAAGCAGTTTAGCCCCCCCACTTACTGTAATTGCAGGAGGTTTTTAGATATATTGGAATATCTGTGTGAGCCACAGCACGGCCATTTGGCACCGAGGGGATTAATTCCATAATGATCTACAAATATGAACATCCTGTCATTCGAGGCTTCTAATGAAAATACAATTCAAATGCAGACATGTGCTTATACTCTGATAGCAAAAGTATTGGCAATCTGTGTCATTTTAAGAATTGACAACAGACACTGAGTAATGGCCTGGGTAGCTAAACTCTTAGCAATGTGTGCCATTTATATCCACTGAGGATGTTGCACTAAAAGCATGTTTAATCTGAAGGTAGTCATGATGATTAGGTATGCCACCAGTACTTGACATTACAGAATTATACCCAGATACTTCACATCACAACAGACTAAAAAAGTCAATCGGTGGATATGAATGCAGACATGACTAATTATTTGTCAAATAGCATTTAGGAAACTCTTTCAGGGAAGCTTCAAAAGAACCTCCAGAAAGGCATTAGCTGAGTTTCTTCTTTTGTGGTTGTAGTTCTTCTATCCATAATCCTACCATTGGCCTTCATGGGATATACACTTTATTAAAGCTGGGCCTCTGCCAGTCTTAAACCGTTATCAGGCATGAGGATGCCTGTGCACTGTGATAGCCTGGCCCTGTCAGATTCACAGCCTTTTCCGCACCACAAAGATTGAGAACTGAGCAATCATTCTTGACGTGGAGAGTTTGCAAATACAATATGAGAGGAGGAAAGAAGCTGAAAGGCTCAAAATCCAGTAAGACCGTAAGTAAATAAGCCCATTGGACACAGAGAAGGGCTTGAGAACTGTGGCTGAGGTCCTGCCCTATTTGTTGTGTGCTGGAACATGCACTCTTCACTGGGAGGAGGCCTTTCTGATAGTCAGAACCCCTGTTTTTTTATTTTCTTTTTTTTAAAAGCTGTTCCACCCAAAGTGACACTGCAGTCAGAACACGATTGTTAAACTTTTATGAATTCAGTAATACAAGCTTTCCATCTTGCTTCCTCTATTCTTGTTTCTTGGCATTCTTGAAATGGCAGGAAGCTTTACAGGAAACCTAAACACAAGGCTATGAAATGGGATTTATTTGAAAAAAATAATAATAATGCGGATGGTTGTCAGTGTACATGGCCAAGTGCAGAAGAGCAGAATATCTTGGGAGTGAGTTTTCCCCCTATGGCTTCCCCTCTCACAGTCTTGTGGACCCTCCAGCCCAAAGATACATGAGTATTAAGCAGCCCTGGCTACAGCACAGAGCCAACTCTCTCCCTCTCAATAACCCCAAAATGAGTCCAAAATTAACTCTCAATGAGACGAAATTAAAGCTATTATTTACTAATTTGAAAACAGGAATAGATGTCAACACTTCTGGCATGCTTTCTGAGAGGGAAAGTGTTGCAGTTCACTGACTATAGAGTAAGCCCGCTCTGCTAGTCAGGTGCTGGTGGTAAGAAAGTCTTAAATATGTAGTATTTGTGGGAGTCAGGTACGTATGATGCAAACAATGCTTGTGATTTATTTTTGTTTGTTTGTTGTTTTTTTGGAAGTTAAACTTTATATTTTCAGTTCATGCTGAGTATCTTGTTTTTTCATGTTTTTTCATGAGTTGTCATTTTGAACCTTAACTGTTGTTGTGGTTCTTTCTTTGGAGTCACCTGGGTTACAGAGAAATTCATTTCCAAGTACCCTCCTTAAGTTCATAATTATTTCTCCTTTGTTTTGGAATGAGAACATGCTCCTTGTTTCCATGGGTTTCATTTGAGTTGATTTCCTAATTTGCTGGGTGTGGAATGCCTTTTTTGTGATGGTATTTCATTTTTTCTGGGATTATTGTGCTATTTTTACCTTACATAACAGACAAAAATGTAATAATGAATTGGGTTTGTCACACCAAGATGGAGGGAATATATTCTCACAAAAAAAACAGGGGGATAGAGGAAACCCGACTTGGATAGAAATATTTTCATACATGTCCTTTTATCCGTATAATACCAAACTCTGGATGAGAAGTGAAACGTTTTATCGCTCCCTGCACAGCACACTCTCTGGACGAGCACAAACTGTGTAAGAGCTTGGCACCGATTAGAAGCGAGAGGCATTGAATTTGATTTATAAAGTTCACAGATGTGTAGGTTTTAATATGTTTTGGAAGAACACTTCAGACACAAATAACAGCCACCGTGTTGGAAAGCTTTTATACTGTTACAAATTAAAAAAGGACTACACTACCTCCCTGCTAGCTTATACTTAGGAAAACATACCTTCTTTCAGTTTATGCAACATTTGGTTGAGTTCTGGTACAAACATCATCTCAGTAAGTTCAACCTGACAATGTCTCAGTGAAATCTTTAATTAATATAAATATTAGATAAATATATATATATATATATATATATATATATATATAATTTAAAATATTCATCTATTTTATGCTGGTTTCATGGACATAGCAATATGTTATTAATCCTCATATGGATAGCCGAGTGACTTAGTGGTTGCAATAATTGCAGAGACGCTGAGGGAGAAAATTTAAGTTATTTTAGTGATCAGAACTTACCTTGTTGCTAGTTTTTTTTGTTTCTAAGGACTAAAGAGCTCAGTGCCCGTAAAATAAAATGCACAATTGAAATGTTCAACCCTGCCCTTTTGGCACTGCAATGTGAAACATTCAGAATAGTGAGTACAGGCTTAAACAAGGATGAAATGAGCAAGACAGTGCCCCACATCCTGTATTGTCATACATTGCAGGACAAAAAGATGGGCTCTGTTGTAAGTAGGGCTGGAGATCATGATGTTTTTTGCAACAGGATAAATTGGTTTTGTGGTACATCCAACATTTTTTTCTTGAAAAGTAGTAGTAATATGTCAGTGCTCAAGCAGAAATTCAACCCCATGATACTTTTGATACCTTAATGCCAAAAATCTTGTACCAGAACCAAATATGTTTACTTGTCCAGCGAAGGGTAGCCATCTTGATTCATTATTACAAAAGCTTGTGCCATTGTCCATGTATGCCTCTTCTGTTGACATTTGCTTGATGATTTTTATTTTAAACATATTTTGCCTAAGTCTTTGTTTTGCTTTTTTTTTTTTAATTACTCTTATTGTTTTTTTTATCCTTTTATCATTTTCTTTATCTCTCCCATCTTTTTATTTTTTTGTTTTTCACCCCTACCTTCCCCCTTCCCCGTCCTCCTCGTCCTCGACCCCCTACCTTCCTGTCCTTTCCACCTCACCAGAGCCCTCAGCCCCCCCTCAAGGCATTAAGTGCAGCAGCACCAGCTCCACCACCCTGCTGGTAAGTTGGCGCCCCCCGCCTTTGATGAGTCAGAACGGTGTCCTGGCGGGGTATAGGGTGCACTACCAGGTGGTGGGCCTGTCAGAAGGCGGCAGTGACGACGGGGATCCCATGGAGGAGCCCACAGTCCCTGCCACTGAAGAGCAGGTGCTGCTGCAGCGATTGGAGAAGTGGACCCAGTACCGCATCACTGTGTCCGCCTTCACTGTGATTGGGCCAGGCCCTGAGAGTGAGCCCCTGATCTGCCGCACCGATGAAGACGGTACATGCACATCTCTTAATGTGTGGTTGTGAATGTTTGTGTATGTATGTGTGTGAAGTACAGTCCGTCTCACAAGTGCCATTGCAAAGTGTTATAAATTCTAAGTGTCAGAATACATTTCCAAATACTCAATACATTTTGACCAACTACAACTGTGTAAACCATATGAAAGGAAAACATTTCAAAGAGATAACACACTTGGGAAATCAAGTGTGTTGCTATTTAAGCATAACTAACCAAATATAATTCATAATGGCTGCCACATCCCATATCCTGCCTCTATCTGTAGGCTTTTAACAGTATCCCATTGCTCAGCTGAGAGTCATAAGCATTTACGAGTGTACACCGTACACTGCAAGGCATTATCGGCATGTGCATTTAGGATGTTAACAGTAGGTTGGAGGTTAAACAAGCAGGTGTGTCTCCACTAAGGTTGCAATTCAAATCCCCTTACTTTAATACATAGTTGAGGATGCAAAAAACTAAATTATATAAACAAATAATTAGACAAATACATAAAATTTCACAGTGCTGGTAATTTAATGCACTTTCCTTTACATCTACAACCACTGTGTATCACGCAAAGGTCAGAACTGAAAGGCGAAGAAACAAAAAAGGATAACATGACAGAGCTAAGTTGGTTGGCAAAAAAATAAATGACAAATGAGAATAGTTGAACTATAAAATGCTTAAACTGACAAGAAAAGATGTTGGCATGTCACAGCACATCTGAATCATTGACGGATGGCTGACGGTTTCTATTCTCCACGATCCATTTCACATCCATTACCACAGCATTTTACGCATTTTTCTGACACTGATGTGCAATGAGAGCAACAGTAGAGACAAGCTTAAATTGACACCATACCTGTTTTAAAAGACACCAGTCTCAGGATTTGAAAGCCACAGCGCACTGACAACAGCTATAACACATTTTCTGGTGTCATTACAATAATGTCATGTGACAGACAAGTGCCAGGTAAAGAAATAGGAGTGAGGGCTAAAAGGTAGAGAAGATTTTGGTAATAAACAAGATTGGTGCATGATCCTGGGGAAGGTGGGGGGGAATAGAGTTGTGATTTAGGGGAGAAGAAGAAGACTTGAAGTGTTTGTGGACGAGTAAATGGAAGCAGTTTGAGGGTTGAGTGGAAGAGTTCTATTAATGGCACATCCATCTCAGAAAGGGCCAGTCCGTGGCACACCGAAAGGCCTAGAAGCAAGGCCTTCCATAAAGGCCTGTCATTATGACTGAGAGCTTCCCACTGATGGCAGACAGACACAGCAGACGCACATTTAAAAGGTGGAGGACACAGGAGAAAGTGGTGGCAGTTTGCGCGTGCGTGTTGCTGGAAGACACTGTTTTTGTGATTGTTTTTATTAAGATTCTTGCCAGTTGTTGGCATATTTCATGGATACTTTGTGTGCATGTGTGTATCAGGGGCTTATTAATGTGATGTGGGCCTCTGTCATCCTCCATTGCTCTTAAGAAGCAATTTCACTGAGATACAGTACTGTTTGTTTATTGCACTTGTATAAATAAGGAACCTCTACTTTTCCATAGCCCCACTCATATCTCAAAATACATATAACCAAATTATTCTGATTTCAGTTTTTGCTTTTGTCACCCACAGTTCCTGGGGCTCCTCCAAGGCGAGTGGAGGTGGAGGTCCTAAACTCCACAGCACTAAAGGTGATGTGGCGCTCCCTGACACCAGGCAAGCAGCACGGTCAGATCCGTGGCTACCAGGTACATTATGTACGCGTGGAAAATGGCGAGTCACGGGGCCTGCCCCTCATCAAAGATGTCATGCTTGCCGATGCCCAGGTATGACCATTTCTCAGTTTCTGTAGAACAAGTCAGTTACGTAAAATAATTCTTAATTCCACCTAAAAGCATGCTTTTACCATCAAAGGTCTGCCTTTGAATCTCATCTTTAATCGTGATACAAATAGACAATAAAGCAGATTAAAGCAACACAGCTACACTGATGCATTTTTACTAACTTCAGAGGACATTTCAAAGAAACTTTGCCCAACTTTCTTTCTCATTTAGACTGCAAATTGTGGACTTCCTCCTCACTGTTGTGGCTTTGCAAATATTGCTTGAGTATGGAAAGCGATATGGGTGCTCTTCCCCGTTGGATTTCATTTCATATTGCTATAATATTCCTTTCCCCTCAGCCCACAACAAGAACTGTAATCAAAGCTTCACTCATCTTGTCCTCCCTCTGCTGCCTCTATGGCTTTTATTAGGAATGTCTAGACCCCTCCTTTATAGCAACATCTGCCATGAAATGTCTGATTGTGTGCTTGTATCAAACGCGAAGACTCTAAGAAAATGCTGATTATAGTATTCTGTGCCTGGGGGGGGGGGGGCGAAGTAAAATTGGCATGAAAACATTTCACCAAAAATCAGCATCCACTGACAGCTAGAATGGTAATGGAACCCTGTTTGATGGCCTTTTTTCTTTTTTACAAAACTTGTTGGAGGAATTCTGTCAAAATGAGACTTTTGTGCACAGTAGCAATCATCCAAATGGAAATTATAGCCTTGAACCATAAAGTAAACAACACAGAAAAGAATGGTTGCATGCAGTTCTACATATTTGGAGAATGAATGAATCAAAATAAATTTTTTCCACATGAAGGAAGAAATGCCACCAGCATCACATTGACATTTTGGTATTTAGCTGACCCCAAATTCAAGAGTAGAATGAGCTAAAATAACTTGATTAAAAGATCCAAGCAATGCATGCAACCAGCAGTATATTTTTAATTGGATATTCTTTTTAGTATATTTAAAAATGACCTCATCGTTAAACCCTTAAAAGCTACAGTACATCATCAATACTGGCTGTAGCTATCAATGATTTGAGGTAATACTGAGGTAACGTAATGTTAGCCACACAGTAGCATGGTTAAACATCTCCAGGCCCCACAGGCAGACCTATCCAACTCTCTGCTGCTCAGTTCCAGCTGTTCCTCACAACATAACCTTCAAACGGCTTCCCTCTTTCCTGACCTTACAAAACCAGTGACCTATTTCTGATACCAACCCTCTGCTCCCTAACCTCTTATGCCCCCGTCTCTCACAATCCTATTTATTCCCTTTCTTTTCTTTCTCTTTCTGTAAAAAAAAAAAAATATCACTCTCTCTCCTGCACTCTCCTCTTTGGCGGGGGGGTTAGTGGGAAACGGACGATACAGCTGAATATGTGAGTATGAAGTATTGCCTGAGTGCTTTCTGTAGCTGAAAGGGTATAAAGAGTGGGTATTGCATCAACCTGGTTGGCTTCACAGTCTACACAACTCTTCCAATCTTTATTTAATAAGTTTGGATAACAAAGTGGTTCAGAAGTTTCACCTCAGCTGTCTGGCCAGCCAACCTCCGGACTATCTCTGTATGCCGCTAAGGAAAAAAGCTTCTATTGCTTGCTAGCTTCAACAAAACGAGGGCTGATGCAATATCCACTGCCCACTGTGCCTGGAATGCTAATGCTACTTGTGTCCTGCTGTGTGTTGAAACGGTATGTTTTGTCTTGTGCTCTGGTGGTGTGTATGTGTTGTTTTTTTTCCTTTATTGTGTGCGTGTTTAAAGCCATTTTTTTTTTAGAATATCTGTGCTGCCCTAAATTCAAACTTTTATTGTATGTCTTTTATTAAAAATATTGAGACGGTAGTTTACATAACGGTCATGTATGACCCTTGAAACCTACTGCAAACTCCTTATTACATCTTTGATGATCAATCTCAAGTGCAACAAATGGTACCCTTATTTTGAATCCAGATGTGAAACCCAGTCCATCTGCATTACGTGAATACCATCTCAAGTACTAGACAGTACTTATAGCTCATTTACCTTTATTGACCTCCCCCCATCCCTCTGCCAACCAGCCTGTTAAAATCCTCCTTCTGCATTCGTTCAAACCTGCTCCCCTGAAAGATTCATTAGAATTGATCGGAAGCTTCTCTTTGAAGAGGACTCAAGGAAACTTAATGGCTAAGGTAAAAATTGCCAGTGAATGGACAGGATGTATTCAGCATGCATTTATCACAAAGTTAAGTTGTCGATTGGATATTGCAAAAGGAATGAGGGCGCTACTTTCCATTTACATACCTAATGTCCCTCCTCCACCTTGGCAACTCTAACAATTAACTTAATGGAACGGTCTCCCATTACTCAGGGGAAAGCATTACATTTAATGCATGCCTTGTGAACACTGAAGACCAGGAGAAACAAAGATTAACATCCTGTATAACGCAGTTTGAGCTGCTTGAAAGGGGGTCAAATCATCAAAAATTCAAGACACATTTTGACATTTTCCTGTGCATCTCTTCCCTGTCTCCCATAGGAAATGGTCATTGGAGGACTCAAGCCAGACACCACTTACTCCATCACGGTGGCAGCGTACACCACCAAGGGGGATGGAGCCCGAAGCAAACCCAAACTGGTGGTGACCAAAGGGGCAGGTCAGTCCAAGGATCAATTATTTATTTGTTGCTTTGTTTACTGAAAATATGTTCATGCAGCACTAAAGGTAGCATATTCTTTTTCAGCCTGTGGCTGAAGGGTACCTTGCGCAGGGGTTCCTTATCATTGCCATCCAGCTGCTACTACTAGGCTGACATCTCTGCCTTAGATTAACATTGAAGGGATCCTCATTTACAGCCACATTGCCTTGCCTTTATTGGGTCCAAACCTATTCAGAAGATTTGGAAAAGCAGAAATGAATAAAGACAAATTTGGCATCCTTATCAAATGTCTTATGTTAAGACTTTTGTTTCGGTAAATAAATGTTTTGTGTCATTTTCAGCTTCTGAATTTTATCTCAGACTTTTTTTCAAAATGAATCATTCTGAGGTACATTTGGATTCAAGAACAGTTCAGTCAGTTGAATTGATGTTTGCTTTTACCAGGGCAGTATTTATGATTTGAATCATGTTCAGAAGACTATCCACAGATTTTTAGAGATCAAGGAGGTGATATGAGGTACGTGGTAGATTTTTCAGACAGATTATGACAGCTTGAAAACCCCTGTTGAGTCGTTGGTTTGAGCTTTAAGGATAAAACACTGGAGGCTAATGCCTGCACACTACAAAGCCTTGTCTTCTTCAGTTTTTTCCATGGTTATCACCGGCAAGCACACCACTTGAACCGGACCGCTTTACCCTGTTTGGAATAGCAGCTACCAGTTACCATGAACATGATCTGAACCTGTGAAGCAGGCTGCCTGTAAATGTGAAAGCCTTCCTCGAGAGAACTTGAGGCATCACGCCAAGATTTGGAGTGTCCTTTTGTGTGAACATCTGTGTCAGTCAGCTTTGGGAGGCTCCAGAGAGCCAATATGTACATAACTGCACAAATGTAGGCGTGTATGTATACACACACACACACGCCTACATATTTACCTAGTCACTCTCACATACTCATGAGCACTTGCAGTCTCCACCACCGATCTCACAAATACATTAAATGCAGACCCATACTGTGGCACAATCATGAAACAAAACACACCAATGGATACACACATATTGGGGTGTTCTCGCAACCCAACACGCACACAAACAAAGGCAAAGGTGTGTGTGTTACAGATGTCAGGGTAGTGTGACGCTGCCAAAGGGGCTTGAGTGAGTGCTGACACTCTCCATCCTCCTGTCAGGGTTGGCTGACTGATATGCCAGTCTAGCCCACTCTGTCTGTCCCTCAGAGGGAAAGTCTCTCCTTTGTATTATTGAAGTGTAAAGAAATGGTTTATGCCAGGGGGCCAAGATAAATGGAAAAAAAGGAAGGGGTGAGAGGTGGGGAGAAGCCGTTTTCGGAGATGAAGTGGTTGTCCCTCTTGTTCTGATCGATGCCAGGATGACCTGGTGCAGCTATTCTCAACCCGTGGCCCGCAGGTGGGCCTCAGAGCACCATCTAGTGGGACGCATAGGTACTGCCAAGGGGTTAGATTAAATCAAAATATTTATTTTTAGTCATTTACAAATTTAACATTTACCATTTTCGTGTTCATACTGGACAAGGAAGCGTCACGATTTTTGGAGAAGTGCCGCCCGCTAAATTGTGGCGCCCATGTAAACCAATTGGGCTTATCACACAAGATGCGGCGAGGTGTGGAAGTATGTGGCCAGCTCGCAATCGTCAGCGCTAATTTTGGCGCCGGGCCTATTTTTTCTGCACGACGCAAGCGAATCTGGCAAGATAACACAGGATAAGATAATCTACTGTAAATTATAAAAAATACATATTATATGTGATATAAATGATCTAGTAGTAGTGTCAGTGCTGTTTGTGATTGTGTTAAATTACGTCCTTATTCCATATATTTGTCAGTTGTGTCTAAACAGAGAGCGAGCGCGACAAACAGAGAGAAAGAGAGAGAGAGAGAGAGAGAGAGACTAGTTCTATAGAAAACAGCAGAGGAGCCAAATTTGCATCTGATGTGAACCGCCAGGCTACTGCTCGTGTGATAATTAACATAGCGTGGCACTTCCGTGTACTATGAACCTGACGTTGGCTAGCTAAAATTCCCCCGAATGCAGTGAATATCAAAATGGATCGGTATTTGAAAAGAAAAAGTGATGTGGAAGACAAACCCTATGCCAACAAAATGCGTGTGGTAAGGAAAAATGACTCTGAATACATTCAATTTGGATTCATAACGGCTGGCAGTGATGCTGAGGCGAAAGCACAGTGTGTTGAATGTGGTAAAATCCTGTCAAATGAGGCGCTAAAACCATTGAAGCCCCAGAGACTCTTAAACACAAAGCACCAGGGATGTGTTAGGAAGCCAAATGAGTATTTCATTAGAAAAAGAGACGGGCTTCAGGAACAACAGAAAGTCATCACAACATTTTTCCTCATTTATTTTGGAAGGTGGTCCTTAATACATAAGCATGGACAAATGTTACACTGTCATTTAATTACACATTAGGATCATATGATTAAAGGCCTTTCTCATATTAGACAGTCAACATGCCCTTCTTTGGACTTGCTCTTATAGCTGAATTCTCAATTTACATTCATTTAAATGTAAAACCTGTGCTACATACAAAAAACATGTACTTTATATCCTAATTTGGACATGGTACCTACTGGAGTACATACTAAAAATGGATCTCAACATGTATCAGATTATTCTATTAAACCAGATATAGTATATGATGCTTTAACAAGTGTGACGTTCGCCATGTTTCAATGTCCTCTGCAAAACCGCTCTTTCAAGTGGTTTACCCTCGTGTAAACTCATTCATAAATGGGAACATTTTAAAAGAGTGATGCAAATAAATAAAAAAATATTCTACTAGATGAATTCTTTTGCATTTATGCACTTTTAAGATGCACACAAACACACATAACTTATGCAACAAATTTTAAATTTTTTTACAGAAAAACATGCACTTAAAGTGAACAACTGTCCCTAGAAACTATGACATCAGAGTCTTGTTATTTTTAAGAAAAACATAAAGGCCTAAAAAGCGACATCAATATAGAACATCATGACTAATAGAGCATGTTTTAGTGCCACTTAAAAGTCGATTCACATCAATGGTCAATGTTTTCATCTTCCAGACATTCTAGCATACCTCTCTGGTAGTTTGTTGTATCACAAAGCTTCCAAAAGAATCTGTCTTTTTGGTTTTTGTAGGATATAAAAACAAGTAGAACTGTGCACCTATTTGTGAGTCAAAGACAAACAACAGTCATTCTGTGGCTGTAACTGTCTTTGTTTGTTGAATGAAAGCCAGGTTTGAAAAGCGCCTTTTCATGATTCATACTTTCCATCCTCTTGCTTTGAGAAACAAACTTCCCCACGGCCAACGTGAGAGAACATTTTGGAGGGGACCAAAAGGAGTTTTTATTGACAAAAGATTAAAATGTTTATGTCTGAAAATGTTATTCCACCATCCCATCTGCACATTGTGTTTCACTGGGCTGAAAGGAGCAGCAATCAATAACCATCCTTTTTATCTTCTTTTCTTGCTTCGGCTCAAGTAGAAAATAGACATTGTCCTCTATATTAACAAAGTTGGGTGGGTTCCCCAGCACCACTAAGTTGAGATCCCCCGAGCCTACTGTACAATGCAAGGGAAGAAAATCCTCAAGAGGCTGATGTGTGTGTAGATCCTCATATAAGGGAGAAAGGGCTGTTCATGTTATGGGAAAGCCCTATAAACATGAAATAAAGGCTCATAAGGGAAAACAAAATACCAAAGAAGGGCCAACGCCCTTTTACACATGTAGTAATTCAAAGCTGCATTTGGCAACTTCACACAGTATCTGTGGCTCCGATTGGCAGCAAAAGGTAACTGAATCTTGAACATTTACAAATCAAGTCATCAAAGTCAGAAAAAGGTGATGTTGACCAACCATTTCACTTTTATACTTGTTGTACAGTATATGCAGCACTGTATTAACGTTGATAGTGTGCTATGTTTGGCAGCTAGCATTTAAGTTTTACTGTGTATCATTTTGGAAGTTTTATTTGTGCTCTTTGTAATTATGTGAAGTAGTTTGCATTATTCATTATTCATATTGCAAGTCGAAGTGGATATATACTCAAATGAACTCAGTCACATGGTTGTTAGACAGGCACTGAAGATATTATTAGGGTATCCTGCCCTTTCAGTATCTTGACAGCTCACAAACAGCCGTCGCCTAACCTCACGGCACTTCATTTAGATTTCTGCATCCTGTGAAAGGATGCTTAGGGTTGCATTGTGTGTGCGTTTGAAAGGGTGTAAATACTTATTCCAATACTGACTGCAGACAGCTGACTTGAAACATCAGCCCTGATCCTCTCATTGCATGTTTAGTAACATCCTGATTGTTAATTTTGTCCGGTCAGAAATCATCAGTGTAATAGCCCTGTCTCTTCCTCCTCTCTCTCTCACTCTCTTTCTCACTTGCTTCCTTAATAGCACTTCAAATGGGCCGTGTGAAATGGGTTGCAAATTTGACTTCATGGCATTTCCTGCCCTACCAATTACTCCTCTCCATGAACCTTTGACACATACACACACATACACTTCTTCAAAAAGCAGACTAAATTAAAAGCAGAGGGAAATGACGATGGAAGAGTGATGGATTTGTCATGACCTTCAAGGTTAAAAAAGACCCTTTACACCCACATGTCCTTAAATATGATAAGTCTCCTTAGGCAGGCTGTAGCCACTGGTTAATCAGTGGGAGATTTTTTTTTTTCTATCATGAAGGAGTGCCGCTCAAAGCACAGACTCCTTACATTTGAGGTGACAGATAATTCTTAAAAAATACACATACAGTATTTGCACCATGACATTTGCACACAAGCAATATGTATTGTGTTTTTTTGTATGTATATTTTATTGTGTGTGTGCAAAAGAGAGGCAGGAAATGAAAGGGAAACCCGATCGCCACTTTCTCAATCAGGCTGAGTAAGTGTCAACAGCCGGCCATTAATTCTGTGGCCTGATGGGAAACGTGTCGGGAGGCCCACAAGGAGGGATTGAACAAGGCTCGACCCTGAAATGGACGTAGAGAGAGAGGGATGGAGGGGGTGGGGGTGGGGGGAGGTTAGGAAATGAAAAGGGGGATTGGGCAGTGTGCAAGAGGAGAGAGATGAACTCTGAGGAGAGGGACAATCAAAGTGTCCAAGAACCCCAGAATCACTCATGTACACGCACACACACACACACACACACACACACACACACACACATACGCATTTCTGCCCCCTCATATACCTATTGGGCCCTCTTTTCTGCAGATTGCTCCTTGTCCCAAGTCACCTTCACCATTCCACATTCACTCATTCCCCCCTCCCCCTTACCATGCCCTGGTTCTCTCTCTCCTCACCTGTAGCAGCACACTTACACACAAACTTAAACAAATACAATGTGCACACCACGAACAACCCCACCTCCTTCCAACACCAATCTGCTGGCTCAGTACTCGTGATCCCTCTTCCCAGTGTGCACTGTTAAATGTACAAATAATAAAAGAGTTTCAGGGCCACAAAAGTTGTAATGGATGCATTTGGGAGCCTGTTGAGGTTAGAAGCGAAGCACAGAAATTTAGAATGGAAAACCCCCCCACACACACACACACACACACACACACACACAGGATCATTATCTCTGATTCTATTTCCTTGATTAGCGGTGAACATGAAGGCAGAGTGGGCTTTTAAATGACACCAAGCTGAGCTATAGTATGTACCCAGAGAATATTAGGAGCATTCGTCTCACCCAACACTCGGCGCCCCCGCCTTTCCATTACCGGCAAAGACTCAGCCGACTAGCCACCATCCACCCACCAACCCCCGTCTTCCTCTAGCAACAGCCCTCAGAAAGAAGACCATTAGCAAACGGAAATGAACAATACGAGCATAGGGAGTGGACTGTGTAGAGTGGATTGCTTTGTGTGTGTGGTTTACTACCCGCACATTATGACTTGCATCTTGCCGCAGGAACACATGCTATATGTAGGTACATGTACACAGACACACACATGTAAAATGATACTATTCCACTGAGAAGACGTACGTTTGCCTCAGACTAATGTTGGCTCCTCCAAATTACTTTAAGTCCATACTGGGCAAAAAGCCAAAGAGCTCTGTATGCAGGTGGAATGGTGTGCTGGAGCTGGCTGCCAAACCAGGGCCTACTGTATACCATCACACACATCAACACATACATGTGCATACACACTGTCCATTATGCACAAAGATACACACAAGCAGATGTACATAAGACAAAAACTGTGAGAAAAAAGGCTCAAATAGATGCTGCAATATGAATGCATGTACAGTAACGGTTAACAAACAGTGGATGTATAGTGATGAAGAAGGCAAATGTATCCATAATTCCAGCTGCTTAAGATAATGATGAAATTTATGTTACACATTTGAAATAAAGTTAATAATTTGTATTCAGCTTATTCAGCGTTTTTAATTTATGCTGAGAAAGCTCTCACTGCCAGGACAAACCAATTTGCTGCCGACCCAGTTTGCCGACCCAGTTGGCAAGCTTTTTGAATCAGAAATATACAGAGATTGCCAATCTTCTCACGAATGGTCTCACAATCTCATACAGAGGCATGAAATTAAATTGATAATGGTAAATAAACTATCATTGTTGTTTATATCATTCATCCGTGTGTAACACTTTTGTGATATGTAACCTTTCAGCTATAATGCTGATCCCGTATTTATTTATAAATGTATCATTATGTGTTGTTGAATCCAAGATATTACCACTAATTTTGGTTTCAGATTCACTTTATTCTCAAATTCACCAAATAAATAAGGAGATTGGTGGTAGCAGATGTTATATAAGAACAAAAAGACCTCCTCCACATGAAAAAACACACCCTGGCTTAGAAAAATCAATAGAATATATTTATTACAATTTTCTGTTCAGTAGAATTTCTCAGATACACTTCCTTTTGTCTTCAACTCAAAGTTTCCAGTTTCTTGGAAAATAATATCACTTGACTCAAATTGTCCAACTCAAATATACAATGGAAATTAAAAGAAAAAGTCAACCTTGGGCCTCTCTTAGATGCCAACTTTTCTCAGTTGTCGGCCAAACAAAAAAATAATCTGAGACCCCAGAAAAAGTTTGAAATATAATTGAATCCTGTTTGTTTTGAAGTATCCTTTGAGTTCGTTCCTGCGGCCCCTAGCAACCTGTCAATCACATTGTACCTCGTATAACCTGCTTTATTGTTTATTTTACTCTGTAATGGGACCATACTTTACTAAATGAACATCATGCTGTATTGAAGAAGACTTGTGATTGAGACCATACTTGTGTTTACAATGGTAACTGAGGTAATAAATCAAGTGAGAAGTATGGTCATTTTCTCATAGACTTCTTTACCATCAGACTTCTTTTTGCAACCAGAGAAGTCGCCCCTGCTGGCACTTCCACATTGTCTTCACTTCTCAGAACCGTGACTTCACTTTGCACAGTTGCATAGTAAGTGCCTGCTCACTGGGTGTTTAGGGAACATCTGTAAAGGCTACATTACATTACAGATAAATAGCAGACGCTTTTATCCAAAGCGACTTACAATTCATTATCTATCTACACACCGTAGACGCAGCTACGGGAGCAATTTTGGGATTAAGCGTCTTGCTCAAGGACACATTGACATGAGACTAGTAGAGGCAGGAGCCGGGGAATTGAACCACCGACCCTCTGATTGAAAGGCGGCCCTGCTCTCCACTTAGCCACGGTCACCCCCATCAATCTACAGCTACAGAAAATGACCCCAGTTACAAGTACATTACTAACAGTGTGTATGTCTGCAACTGTATCCTCAGTTGTATTTGACAGTTGTCTGTCCTGCCACAGTCTTGTATTTCTGAAAGAAAGAGGGACGTAGATGAGCGAGTCAAAGATGGAATCTGTTTACAGAGAGATGGGGCTCAAGTGTGAATCAGCAACACTCATCTCTCACTAAGCTTTGACGGCAACTTGAAACTGAAGGCTTCCCATAACTGCTGCGGCCTCCATCCCACGGATGGGGCCTTAAAAGGAGAGTTAAGATGAGACGTTTGTCATCCATAAGAGCAGCAAAACTGGGCCACTCTGAAGAATGGTGTCTAGACCCCGAGTGTAGATCATCCATTTTACAACAAGAGATGACTCTTACAGCTGAAAGAGGCACTGTTCTCTGCTTAAAGTTTTAGTGATGCTTTGCAGTACCAATTTTGGCTGAAGCTTACATGTATCATGAAATGGTAATGGGTACAGCGATCACTCAAGAATTTAGAGGCTCTGAGGATCTTCGACGTCTCCATCCAAATCAACCTGACTTAGTTTGTTAGGGTGTTATCTGATGGATGGTTGAAATTACAATAATGACTGCAGTGTAGGTTCTGTAATCTGTTTACATTTGCCATAGTCATGTTTTGGCAGTCCATGTCCACTCTTACAGTATAATTGCACAGGTCTAATGCAGCTATTTGTTTGCTAAACACTAAACAGATGGATAAAATAAAAGTCCCACCTCCCTTTCTGCCACCGCAGGGGATCTTTTCCTGCCGTTGCATCAAGCCAATTGACTGGAGTAACATCTGTATGCTGCAGGAATCAATAGCAACATTGCTGGTGCTTCAGTGCCTCATGATTTAGCTGAAGAGCATTGAAATGGTGTGCTTAAAGTCGATGCCCTTTAGCATGGCTGAGCTTCTGCTATCAACTGTTTGGTTCTGAGCTATATCTTGCTTAGTAAGTGAGGAGAAACAGAAACTGTATTTTTTAATTTTTAATTATAATAATTCAATTCAAATTTAAAAAAAAATCTTCATAATAAGTTATTATTAGTACTATTTTTTTCAAGTGACCCTACAGGAATAGGATAACAAAAGTGGTGTTTGACTTGTGAAAAGTACGAGTAGTTTCCTCAATATAGCTACAGCTGTTGCATCCCTGGTGTCGGTTCAGTTTGTGATAAATATCTACATGTATAGCATTAAAGCCTGTCACTTATTCATCTTTATATAACTGGAAAGCACAGAAACTAAGATTTGTTTTATTTCTTTGTCTGTACAGTGCCTGGTCTTCCCTATCTGTCAGTGGCACAGGACTCAGAAACATCAGCTGTGGTTCGCTGGGACCCTCCAGATCTCACCAATGGCATGGACCTGCAGGGTTACCGGCTCCAGTTTGGCCGGAAAGATGTCTCTCCTTTGGCCACACTGGAATTTGCTCCCCAAGAACGACAGTACTCTGTGGGCAACATTCACCGGGGGGCCACTTATCTCTTTAAAGTCTCAGCCAAGAGCAGGGGGGGCTTTGGGGAAGAGGCTGTGGTGGAACTCAGTGTGCCCGAGAAGACGCCAGGTGGATACCCTCAAATTGACGAGGGTTCCAACGTGACATGCTGCTCAGTGCAGCTGTCCTGGTCTCCTCCCGTGCTGGCGGAGAGAAACGGGGTAATCACAGAGTACACGTTGGCTTATAAGGAAACCGGTACAGGAGGAGCATCGCTGGAGCTCCGCTTTCCCCCCAGCCAGTCCAGCTATGTTCTCAACAGCCTCAAACCGAACTCGGCATACGATGTGAAAATACGTGCGCACACCATTGTAGGTCCAGGGCCCTACAGCCCGCCTATCCAGTATCGGACGGTGGCCTTTGATCCAACAGGTAGGACTTGCCTGTTTCTTCTCCAACCCAGTTGGCAGGGGGTTGGAAATTGGCAAAAAAAGAAAAAAAAAAAAAAACTGAGCCACCCCCTCCTTCAACCATCTCCACTTCTCCTCAAGAAAGAGAAAAGATTGATATTAAAATAGTTTGCCGTGGGATACTCACTTCACTAACCCAAACAAGGTAAATCCAAGTCAGTAAGTTATAGTCAGTCATTTGAGAAAGAGGAGAGCAGCATAACATTTCAAGGTAAGTGCTGTTTGGTCAGACACTCCTGTCAGTCATCCTTGCAGCCCTTTGCCAAGCACACTCACGCAGCTAAAGCCATCTCACATCCCCAGTTTGCAATCAAGGTAGGACCTCAGTCAAATCAAGTCACTCCAAGAGTATGTTTGGACTATGCTAAGAAGATAACAGAAAGCAGATTTTGGTTCTTTATTTTATTTTATTTTTGGGTTTGTTTTGAGATATTCTCCCCCTTCTCACCCCTTTCCTTTCCTAATTCCTCCTTTCCCCTTCCTCTGTCCCTTAATGGGACAGTTTGTGGCATGGCATCCCCCAGATGCACTGCTAAGGACTGTTGGCATGCTGTGTTTTGAGTCTGTCTCTATGCCCACCTGGCAGCACATTGGCAGTGTCAACCCAGACTCAGTGGAGGTGTAGGAACAGTTGGCACTGGGACCACATAGGTCAGTTGTTAATCCTCAAGTGGTCATGGGTTCAAAGACAGTGTTGAGATGGGTTGGCACTGCCCATGAAGACTAGCCAGTGGGCACACCCTTGTGCTCCATGGGTTTGTCATCCATGAGTCTTACGTGCTGTGTGTCTTAACCAATGGCGTTGCCCTTCTCACAACCAATCGCAGCTCACCGTTACACTCACTCTCCAACCCAAAGGAACGTTGCAGGGGAACAAGAGTTTTTATTATTTTTTTTAAACCAAAGGTTCTTCTTTTGTTTCTCTTTCCTTGATCTCTCTACATGTTCAATTTACTAAAGATGCACTGTCTTTTTTTTTGTTTGTTTTTCTTGCACTTGTCAACTCAACAGATGTTCCAAAGAATTTCACTGTCAAGTGGGCCACCAAAACCACAGTAGTCATTGCATGGAAGTTTTCTGAAAGCAGGTCTCCATACAAATGCACGGTGAGTTTAATGTAGGGCAAAAAAAAGACTTTCAACTGTCAGCTTAGGTAGGTATTAATATAGAAATTCCTTAAAATCCCTCTCTGAAATTTAGAAGTGATTTTCATCTGTTCGTCTGAAATTGAAAATAGCTTGATTTTAGCCATTTTCTGACTCATGTAATCATCACAATGCACATGCATTCTTACCTGTTACACCACCAATGTATTGACCTAGCACCATGATCATGCATCCAACTATCCCTCTTACCAATTATTGATTACATTTCTGGACCATCTATTATCTCTAGATTGAGTACAACCGTCAAAAGATGGATGTGGATGCCAGGCAGATGAGGGTTCTTGTCACTGGGCTAAAGCACAACACCACCTATGAGTTCAGGGTGACCTGCCAAGAAAGCGTTGATGGTGGACCAAGACACCGTGTGGTTGCCAAGACCGCACCTCTCATCCTGGTCAAGAAACCCAAGCTGGACATCTATGCTGAGCCTGACAACATTCTCACCATGTCCTTCCCACCGGTCGATACCAAGGATGTCAAGTGAGTAAAGCTTGCTGAAAGATTGGTTCTGCAGGCTCTGTCTGAATTATCTTTGAGGGTTGTGGTATTTAGGTTTAAGTCTCGAGATGTTTCAGATCTGATGTAATATGGATTGCGATCTCAAGATGTCTGAGATGTTGGAATTGGAGATTAGGCTTTAGGATTTCTGAGACACTTTGCTCAACCCCTTGCAAGTATTGAATTTCTACTTAATTTTCCTGTCAACCATGTGACAAATGTTTTAATTTACTTTGGTGCTGTGTTTCTAGGAACTTCTATGTGGTTGTGGTGCCACTGAAGAGGACTTCAGGATCTGTCAAAAACCTGAAGAACCCAGATGAGATGGATATGGAAGAGGTAGGATATTTTAAAAGCAAAAGATGTGAGCCTTTTCTGGCACAAAATAAATGATTAGGTCAATTGTGTATACTGGGTCAAACAGAGCATATGTAAGCATATTTAATAGGAAGATGCTACTTCAAAATGTCAGTAATACATTCTTTTTTTAAAGAAACTATATTCCTTTCGCTCTTCTGGCAAAACTGTGTGTTTCTAGGGAGGGATTCAAGAGACACTTGTTTGTGTAATGACAGTTGCATATGCTGGGCAAATTGCACTGTGCACACCATGTACCAGACATGGGCATACACAACACAAACATAAGTACATCTCAGCTATGCTAATTCATCCCCCCAAGCATGCAGCAGAGAGAGAATTACACAGTCTTCTCCCACTCTTACCATCTTACCATAGCTCGAGGTCACCTTGTGCGCCAGATCAACAGCAACCATCCCTATTGGATTTGGGATTACACACATTTCCTCTGTTTAGTGCCTGCCTCTGTCTGCAGTTTGAAATGAATGAGAGGGGTTGGATGTTGGGGAGGGGGGTTGTTGGAGCCTGGTTAGATGGAACATTGCCAGAGACTTAGCAGCTGTTTGAATCTAAGGGTGCAGTTACCTCTACTTAGTTTTCTTTGGTCTTTGTTAGTTCAGTTAGTTATTGTGCTGAAAAGAAAGTGCTTTATTTATTGGAAAAATGTGATAACCTGTAATCCTGCCATATTGCAAATATGTATTAGTGGGGGTTGGATGGTTTCATAATTTATTGGCCATACCACTATACTCTAATAGTTCTCAGAATTAAAGGGTTGATTTACTGATGTCATGTTATTTTGTGTGTTTCTCTTTTTCCATCATTGAAAGCATCTGCCTCCCTTGGTCTTTTTAATCTGTTGTCTACAAACACTGCAGATGTTAAACAAACATTTGACAGCATCAGAAAACATAGCTGTTGTCAATAGGAACTGCAATAAGGAGATACCTAGAGGATACCAAAATGAACACATAAAAAAGCAGAGGCAAACTAATGCCCGTTTTCATCAATCAGCTGTTGCGGGAGGTGACCCCAAAACGACGTTCACGCCGCCAGCTAGCTCAGCTGGACCAGAGGAAGCCCTACATCACAGCCTGCTTCAGGCAGCTGCCCTCCAGCTTCACGGTGGGATCCGACTACCGCCACAGCAGCTGTGAGAACAAGCCTCTTGAACCTGGTCAGGAGTACGTCTTCTTCCTGTTGGCTGAACTCAATGCCACTGGGGTGAGTTACTAGTTTAGCTCATTTCAAAACAGTTCAGTTGACTTACTTTTAGTCAATTGCTTTTTGTCGGAGTGGATTTAATAATTCACTTCCATTCATTTAGTCGTAGTTCACTTCAGGTTTGTTCATCTGAATCTAACACATTTCATTTTTGTTCAGTTTCTGCTGCTAAGTCCGGATACTCTCAGTTCACTGAATTTCATTCATCTTGTGCATATACCACGCTGTAACTTGGACTGTGTTTAATGTGCTATGTGAACTTCTCCCTGATCTTTCTGTTCAGAAAATGTTTGCTACCAGCCCTTATACCGACACGGTGATGACTCCCAAGCCGGAAGTGGAACCCCTGCAAGTAGAGACTGGTGACGGACTCATATGGGTGGTGGGCCCAGTCCTCGCCGTGGTCTTCATCATCTGCATCGTCATTGCCATTCTCCTATATAAAAAGTGAGTTGGTTTGGGAATTGTAGTTTTTGTGGAGAATGCAGTTGGACCTCATGGTTTAAAATAACATTGTTCAACCTCAAATGATAGACAGTAACACTCAGGGTTTGTATACAAGGCACTGCTATTTTGTAGTGTGTGGTCAGTATAAAATGCTTTATTCTGGAAACTTTTACAACCATTTTCTTATCAAGGTACCAGGGAATTGAACCCTTTAGCTTTGCATCGTTGGTGCCTTGCTCCACCCATTGCTTTACACAAGCAATATAACTACAATCCATGTTTTAACTGAATTGGGGTAAATGTGCTGGAAGTCTCAGTGTTCTTTCTAATTCCAGCAACACATAATGAACATGTTCCTGTCATTTGATTTTGAACAAGTTATTTACAGTGTTTCAGGGGAATTGGGCTGTTGGAAAATAATTGCATGTTAGGGAGCATGTTGAAAGGTGGGCTGTATTCTGTATTCAGCATGAAATAAAAAAAACCCACAACATTGTAGCATGTAAATATGAAAGAGCTTTTCTTGTGAAAAAGATGGTTGGGGGAATTGAGGTGGTTGGAGAAAGGAGAGAGGAGGAGATTCCTTGAGATGGTGCTCAGTAGCTGAACTAAGAATGCTACAATCTACCAATCGAAGGATGTCACAGATATGTATTTAAGTAGGTATATATTTCAAATATAAATACCTATTTCTTCAGGAAATAATGCTCCGTAAAGGTGTCATTCCAATGTTGTCCAAGTTACTATATAGTCATTTTGAACCATTATTGCTTTAAGATTTATGCTATTAATAATTTTTCAGGAGTGAGTGACCCTATTTTATAGTAGTGGAAATCAAGCTCTGCATTTATGCCTAATGAACAAGGCAGCTCTCTAAATAAATGTACTATTCCTCATTGTGTCCCGGGGCATCTAAACATCCGTCTACAGTTAATATTTCCCCACTTTATTTTACAGTTAGTTGTAGCTTAGGTCTCAGTGACTGGAGAGGTCGCCTTACATACCAGGGAAGATCCCTGAATTATTTCACGGGGGCTGGTGTGAGCAACACAAGTACAGATTGCTACTGTCAGATGATCCTTGACTGTCTGACCTTGCCTTAGGTCAGTCTTTGTGGTTAGGGAGAGTAACATCTCTCCTTGGATCTCTCTCTCTCTGTTCTCTCTTCTCTTTCTGTCCCCCTCACTCTCCCATCTCCCTCTCAATCTCTCCCTGGTGAATAGTGTTTCCCGGGTCTGCCCTTGGCCCTGACATTCCCCTTACCCATCTATATCTGCACCCTCTCACACACACACACATTTGCACACACACACATAAATAGGCACCCAGACACAGGCTCACGAATGTATGCACTTACTTGGACATTTTATTGAACACTCACTTGTTCTCACACACTGATACATGTGCACACACACGCACGCATGCACTCACCTCCTCCAAATGCTGATGAGCTTTATCTCGCATTTTGCGAGCCCAGCAGCAACCCTTGTGAATTTTAAACTGCTCTCTATTGATTTATCTCTCTTCTTGCCTCCCCCCTCTCCCTTTCTCCTTGTGTGTTGTGTTTTCACCATCTTTATATATTTATTTGACTCCTATTGCTTTCTCTGGAAACAGCAAACCTGACAGGTAAGGTTTAGCCATACTTTATTGCCTTATACAGGGGAAGACAAAATAGCCTGCCGCAGCAAAAACGATGCCTTTAATTAGTGAAGGTGAAGGAGAATTTTGCGCACCTAATACAGATATTTTTCAGCTCACCTGTTTTTGATTGGGTTTCACTCAAGTGTTTCTTGACCTGCTGCGTTGTCAGTTGGAGTTGCTGAGTTGTTTAGATATCATCAATAGTAAGAGTAGTGACTGTTTTGCTTGATCAACTGCTCACCAAAAGTTGTTGTTTTTTGTTGTACGTTTTCCCCTCTTCCCGTTCTTCGTTTGTCTTGCTTTCCAGCCGCAAGAGAAAAGAGTCAGAGCCGCGCACCAAATGTCTGTTGAACAACGCAGACATTACACCCCACCACCCTACAGACCCTGTGGAGATGAGACGCATCAACTTCCAAACTCCAGGTACAGGAAGGACAAACAACACATACATTGAGGAACATAAACAGTCTCATTGTGAAATTGAGCAACCTCTGTTGGTGTAGTTTAACAGATATGCTGTATTCACATGTTTGGCCGAATTTGTCCACATTGGACTTTCTGTAGAAAATATATTTTTATTGTCGCTGACAATATAAAAGATGTGAAGGAGCTGTAGGTGTGACAGCCTGTCAATCTTGCAAAGAGACCTTCCTAGCTTTGCCTTTAAGGAAAACAGCTTGGGTCGTGGGTTAATACAACATTGTGTTTACGAGAGACTGACTAGAGATTTTGGACACACCTGTACAATGTAGTCTAAGCGCTTTTCCCCAGCGGCCCCCCTTCACAACAAAATAAATAGAAAAGTAAAAGCACAAGTAGCTCTGCATTACGAGTACATCATGGATTATTGAGATAGCAATAGTTAATGTTCTTTATTTACACCTCAAAATAACTGCTTTTGATTGTTGATTAAAACTGCAAAAAATCCAACAACGGTTTGTGTTTCCTTGGCCGAATTGGATTCGCATTCTAAGACAGTGGACACTTATGTCTGTTATCTTTGCAATGCCAGTAGTGAGTACAACATTAGGCCAGTCCAAAGGTTTCAGAGTTGTAGAAAAAGAACAGAATTTGAAGAAGCTACTTACCTCAATACAAATTCATGGAGGCCGCTGTTTCATTGACTTTTATAGATTAAATGCAATTTCAAGTTGTTATCGTCCAAATAAAGTTTTGCAGGAACTTCAAAATCCTCATTTTTGCAACCTACTGAAATGGAAAGCAAATTAAAAAAATTGGCAAATAATGTTCGTTAGCACCTGCTCTAATCCCACAAAACCGTTATTGGCTGTCAAATAAATCATATTGGCCAACTGCTATTATATAAGGCAAATGAAAGTACACACTTGCAGAAGACCTTCCTTTTTAACACATTCTTTTTTTACAGTGAAAATGTTTTACCCATGTCAGACAAAACATGTGCAGTTATCGGTTTTAATATACACATAACTTACATAATTAAAGCCGATTGTAAGACTGGCACACATGCGTACCGCCTACACAGAGATGAACTATTCGCACATGATGCAACTTAAAATTTGAATTTATGCTGCCGCATATATGTCCGTGAAGTACTCCCACGTCATTCTGTTTGACATTATGTGCCTTCCATAACTACCTGCAAGCCATGTATGTGTGTGTGCCGTGTCCTCATGCAACAATTAGCCATTTATGAATAACAAACAGTTAGAGAATGATGTCTGTTGTTGGACTTATTGTTTCTATGTTGAAAACAAATCCTGTTTTTAGGTTATCCTGGGTTTTGACCTGCTTTCTCTTCTGTCTCACTTTCCGTCTGGTTTTCATCCGAGATAAAGCCTGGTGTTAACAACAGAGCACATTCGATCCCAAACTCATTCTCTAAGGCTTCTCCATCTTCCTCCTGCCTCCTTTTTCAAACCCATTATCTATCGGTCTGTCTTTCTGTTATTTAGCCTTCTGTTATCTAGGCCACAATGCAATCTACAGTTTGTGGTAATTGGTCTGAATTATAGTTAGCATTTTTGTGTGTGTAGTATATGGTTCAATTAAGTTCCCAATGCCTAATACTAAGCCATGATTTATTGGAAAAAAAAACAACATATATACAGTAAATATATATATATATATATACAGTATATATATACAGTATATATACAGTATATATATACAGTATATATATATATATATATATATATATATATATATATATATATATATATATACTCTAGGGGTGTAACGGTTCACAAAATTCTCGGTTCGGTTCAACACCATACAGTGGTGCCACGGTTCGGTACGTTTTCAGTACAGCAAAAAAGCAGAAATGCCAAATCCTCTCTGGTGAGACTCTCAAGTAGTCTTTAATAATGAAAGGTCGTGTTTGATATTTAAGATCTTCTCTAAAATATTTCTCTATAAACTCAAACAGACACATTTCCTGGAAAGTTTTAGAAGTTTTATTTATCAGATTTAGTTACAGCACTGCGGGTCTCTCTCTCTATCTCACCTCATATTTACTTTAATATTAACACTTACACATAAAGGTTTAATAGATTATGATCCATAAATGTGGTCAACACTCGTCTCTCACTCGTTCCCTCGGTGTCGTTGTTTCTGTTCTCACTCGTAGCTCTGCAGGTGGCTGAAGTCTCTGTCTACTGGAGAGCAATCCATGTTTTGTTCCTTTATAGTTTATGTGTGTTAACTTGTTGTACATAGTTGTACAGTACAAAATAAACATTAATAAGAAAAGGAAAGTCCTCCGTTTTGTGTCCGTCCTCTCTAAAGCCGCTAACCGTGGCTTCAGACGGCCGCTCCGTAGGGCTGACACGCCGCTCACTAATCGCTCCATTAACAGCTGCTTCCTCCGCAAACATGCAGACTTTAACTGAACAACAGCTGCTAGTAAAGACAACACGGTCAGCAACACCTGTAATCAGTTCTCCATGTTGAATTAACCTGGTAGTCGATCGGTAATCAAGACTGTTGTCGTTTGTGAACATCCGGTCACGTGATAGGACCGTGGCGAATCAGGAAAGGACATCACGTTACGTCGGGTGGGTTGCCATGTTTGAGCGCAGTGGCTCCACCAATTTCAGCTATATTTTATTTTCAAAAGCAATTTAATATTATTCAAACGTATTGTTCGGTTCGTAATGAGTACCGAACCGAAACCCCCGTACCGAACGGTTCAATACGAATACGTGTATCGTTACACCCCTAATATATACTGTATATATTATAAGTGACGAGCAGCACATTTCCAGTTTTGGAAACCTCTCATCCAAACATATTAGAGGTTAGTTACCTCTAGCTTAGCATTATTGTTAGTTTTCTACAAGATGGTTTAGATTATATTCTTTCTTCAAGGTCTTGATTTGACCGAGTAATGAGAGCTACATTTTGAGAAACTTGCACTGTATTTAAAGTGTTCTCACCTGCCCAAGCCAATGGGTTAAAAGAATGAACACCTCCATCTTGTGTTCCTTCGTTTCTCCTCCCTTTCTCTTCCCCCTTCCCTCCGTCTTTCTGTCTCCCAGTTGTCTCTCAGTTATCCATCCGTCATCCACGGCCAGTCTCTGCTCCATCAAAGGGCTCAGATTTAAAAATGGAGCATTTCTCTTTATCTTCTTTGGTAGCCCAGTCATGCTGCCTGAGTTTGTATCTTGGAAAATAAAGTAGACTTATTTACGTGAGAGAAGAGAGACACGAGGATGAAAGCAGATGCACAAACCTGCTTATGCATAATTGGAAGTTCAATTTTATTCTCCTCATCTTTATCTTGCCTGGTATTCAGAGCCCTATCAGTGGTTCAGTAATGACAAGGTTTTATTGGCCATTCCTGGGATTTGTCTCTCTGACTTACAGCACTTTCAACTGTACCCTCAACTGTCCTCCTTCGTTCCTTAAATTATAGAATCTCTTGTTACAATCTGACTCTCACATAATGTTCACCAATGCATGCTGAGAGTCCTCTTTATACTGTATATAAAAAGCCTTCTCATTCGACAGCCCTGTCGTTGTTCCGCAGAATTGGGCGATGTCGTTATCTCTGCACCCGAGGAATTTAATTTGAATGGACGTTTTAGCCCAATTAAGTGGGCCGGTGAGCATTTGTGAACATCCCCATCAGCTAATAGCGACCATTGTTCAAATGAGCATACTCCCAGTGCACTTATCCTCGGCCTCTGCTATCCAGCAGAGCATATGCCGGATCGGCAATGTGTGCTCGGTGACCCCTAGTGCTGGGGAACAAAAATATGTTTTTGATTAGGCTTCCTATAAGCTAAGCTCGGCCAATGCGTTTCAAAGAGAGTGTGTACATTGCGTGTGTGTGCTTGTGCGTTTTTGCTTTGAAGCCTGTAGGTCATATGACAGCCTCACAGTGACATCCCATAACTCCTTGGGGCGCAGAGTGGCTTGTTTTGTCATTATCTCCATTGGTGCCCGGGGTTTAATTGTCAAATGGGGCCAAAGTAATGAAGCAGCACGACTGAGTGGATATCTACTGTCTATCCCCAACCAGGCCCCCCTTTTGCTACTAGTACTCGATCTTTTCTCTCTCTCATATTTTTTGTGTCGGTCTTTTTTCTGTTTCTCTTTTTACGACTTTACTCTTCCCGGGATTTTAGGTGAAACGATGGTCAACTATAACAATGACAATTATATATATAAAGTATACGTATATATATATGAACTCAGGTGAACACTCTAGGTTTACTCTTCCACATATCTCTGATATATTTTCTATTTATACTTTATACCATCTCGATGTGTTGCAATACAGCATCGCATATGGCAATTCACGCCCCCATAATTCTCTCAGAGGAAGTGGCTTCCACATTGAAGCATGTGAAAATCAAACATTTTCTTGCAGACAGCATCACACACTTGCGAATCCCACAGACACCAGCCAATCGCTTCCGTGCAAAAGCAACCTACTTGTTTCTCCAGATTACAGCAACGTCTGCAACAACCGTGCCCTCCTCCTCACCAAGAGTTCTGTCGAAACACACACACACACACACACACACACACACACACACACGCGCACTCACACATAAAGATAATCAGACACGCCTGTGCTTCCCTCCTGCTGTGATGAATGACGTTTGGAGACAGTGGATCAGAGCACCCCCTGCTAGGCTTAATTAGTCATTGTCACAAATCAATTAGGGAGAGGGGGATGTTCGATGTCTTCATCTCTCAGCGCTCATTTGGCGCCACTGGCCTGACGTCCTCTTGCTGACACGTCAGTGCAAGGTAAACCCAGCAAAACTCTTTTTAGCAACTTTTATTTTGCAGAATTGAGCTATGCAGTGTTTTAGGGCTGACATACATCCTAATCATATTAGTATTTTTTAATTATTCCTTGCGCTTGTTTTGGCTCCCAACTGGGATTGTTGTCTTTCCTGCCTTTTTACTATATCAATGTTTTAGTAAATGTGTTATGTTTTTGGGACCAGACTTTTTTTGGTAGGAGAACAGAGTTTATTTTAGAAAAACAAACTACTTCTTTGATTTTGCCCACGGATCAGATTTCCTTGCCTTCGATTTCTCACTTCTTATACATGCTCTGGAACAAATTATCTGTATTTGGATAAAAGTTGCCATCTTTGGGTGATGTGATCACTGAGCTGTTAATCTGATTTCAGCTTTCAGCCCTGGCAAAAATTAGTTTCCCTCCACTTGATGGGCAGCTTGGCAGCATCCCATCAAACTGCATTTCTTAGCCACATGTCCAGTTAACGTCGTCACAGATGGCTCCTTACGGCTTGAAGGGCTGAGACGACCTCAGTCTACTCGGACATAGCATCGCTGGCTGCGGCCTCGGAGGACTTCTCCTCTGGTGCAAATAAGACTTTGAACCATCATAGCATTCCTCAGAGCTCTGTCTCCAATAAGCTGTGGCTCCACAGCTGTCAGCCAAGAATGTGGACACTTTTCCACACCTTTCATTCCCAGTGCCATTGCCTCAGCACCAAGCCGCTGAAAAAAGAACCTTTCAGAGTTAGTTTTCTCAAGGAAACATAAGCTGGTTTTCGCTGCTCTGTGTCTTCCTCATTGCTGTCAATGGGACGTTCCAGCTGGTGTTCATGAAAACTTAGAGATAGCAAATCAATTTTCTTATCCATGATGTCTATGGCCGTTGATATGGGGCTTTGCAGAAGGGTTTTCTCAGCAGGCTGATGCCCTTGGCTAACCAGTCTGGAGGACTGTAGCTGATCTGATCTGATCTGAAAATGTAGCCCTACTCTTTCTGTGTGGCGTCTGGACTCAAGTCTGTCAATCAGGCCTCCCTGGGCAGGGTCTTAGTTGACTGATGGTAAACTGTTGGTACAAAAAAAAAATCCTTTGTGTCTTATCTCCTTTTGTCATTTTGCACACTTTTATATTTTCTTTTACATAGCATTTTCTGTTACATTACAACCTTTTGAAATCATTTTCTCTTATGTTTGCTGTTCTTTACAGATTCTGGTCTAAGCAGTCCTCAGAGTGAAGCAGATTTTGACTATGAAAGTTAGTCTCTATGCTTTTAGCATTTGCGTACCAGCTTTCTTTATCCTTTTTTTTTTTTAAGCTCGCTTGCCTTCATTTACAAATACATACAGTAATTTGCATTTGTTTGTTTTTTCACATTATGCAGCAAAATTTCAGCACTAATTAATTTGATGTTGGTTACTTCTGGTATACTGGGCTGTTTTTTTCCTTTCCTTAATTGAATGTCAGTCACGATATTCACTTGGGCTGTTGGCTGTGCATTAATCCACCATGCATAAATAACCTGTGCGATCACTTCTGCTGATGTAGAGATGGTTGAGAGGTGTTTTTTTACAGGAGTACAATCTCTGTTATCCCTCTTTCTCTGCCTCCCCTTCCTCACCTCCTTGTTGTTGTTCTCCCTTCCTCCTCCTCCTCCTTCACCACCACTGCTCCATTTCCATTCTGAAGTAACAGGGTCTTTTCTGTGCTCAGAGATAACGAGCAGAATTAATTAAAGTGGTGGCAAACAATGGCTCGACATTTGATCACCCCCTCTCGCTGCTCACTGCAAAAGGATCATCCGGGAGAAAAAGCAGAGTTTCTGATTTTCTTCTTCCCCCTTTTCCCCCCATTTATTTTATTTGCTTACCCACAATCAGACTTCTTCCCTTTTATATGGAAATACACAACATCATAGATAGGCTTTCCGAGAGAGACTGTTTTGGCTTATCAAAAAGAATCATTATATTTCCCAGGCGCATTGACTGCGGATCGGGATATTGGATATGTGTAATTAGACGCTAGTTTATTTTTCTGTGTTCATTGATCATGCTGGTTATTGCTGTGAAAAAATGGAAGAATCTGTACATGGATAGTAAAAAACCATGGTGAGGGGAGTTGTGTTTAAGAGAAGGGTGAGCTCTGGAGTAGGGGTAGGGAATAACAACAATTTGTCTTTGACTGACTTTGCTTGAGAACGGGTCACGCCAAAGCCTAGTTTTGAAAGTGAATCTTTTCTCGGATAAACACTGCAATGTGCCGTGCAGTGTGTAAACGACAAAAAGAATAAGAGAACAAAGCAGGCGCAATCGACTCATTTGTCTTGACAACACAACACATAGGTGAGGCTGGAAAAGAACACTGAGAGAGAGAAATGGTTGCACAAACAGATTGGTTTAGCTGTGAGGTGAAAACATGACAACTTATAGGGATATATAGCGTTATGTTGGCAAAAGGCAATGTGGAATAAAGGTAAAATAATGGAGTTAAGACTTTTGCAGTTGTAAGGATTCAAATAGTTTTCATACAAGTTTTCTTAAGCATACTGCCAACGTTTTAGGGAATGAACAATCCCTAGTATGTAAAACCTTCAGCCTTTACTTGAACACTTTAGCCTTGTATATCTCTCCAACCGTACCAGGCACTTATACATGCAGACAGTAATGCGGGCAGTAAACACAAACTGAAATTAATTGATGGAGGTTGAGCATATCAGTAACTCATGCACACTCACAAATACACATAGAGACACACAGAGTAAACTACGAAACCACACACACACAAATATTCTTTGATCTCCTCTCAAACAACCCACGCTCGTTCTCTCAAGGAGAAGTGAGGGCCCCTCATTTGCATACGCATTTACTTATCCCGCTGATATTGTCTGATACCTTTTCCCTTTGAATTCGAGGCAAGTAAACTGACAACTAAATTTAATTTGCAATATTTCCTCTTTTTCTCAATGCTGATCTCAATGGGTTCCTGCACCAGAAGTGATTAATAACTCTGTCTCATTCTCAAGTGATGCCACCGCAATCTGCATGCTTCGTCAGCTCATTGAGAAAGTAATAAATAAACACACAGTTCTGTCCAAATACATTTGTATAATTTCAGTTCTCCTATTACCTTACAAGGTTGTGTTTCAGTTTATTTGAAGATATTGAAAAGAAAAAGAAATTCAACACAGGCTTTAAAAAAACAAAACAGAAGAAAGCTATTAATTCAGTAAACATTTAAATGATGATGATCATTAAGAAGTGCATGGGTGTTTGTCAAGTAGGCTGTTAATGCAGTGTGTCCATTCATTTTTGGAAGGATGTCACGGCATCCAGTGTCATCTCCATTTGTCTCATATATGCATTGTAATCTGTGTTAATCTTCATGTAATTGATGCTGCTGCATTGTTCTGTCAGCGTAAAATAAATTACCATTACTAATGAAGACTGTCAGCGCAGAGAGAGTTGGGCTCCCTCTCTTAAGCGTAACAAAAGCAGCCAAAACATCAGTGACCCCCTTGACATTGGGGGGATAGTAAGCATTGTGAGAAAAGGAAAATTAAGGATGGTTAATGTGATTATGCCGATTTTCACCCCCAATTAAGACTCTGTCACTTTCCTGTGTGAAGAGCTTTCAACATGTTGTCGACTTTTGACCTCGTCACTCTGCAGGACGAGAGACCTCTTACTAAAAATATGAAAGCATTAAATATAGGCAGGCTGCACGCAGGGACACAGCCACAATCTATGGCTGCTCCATATTCCATTACAGCATTAAACTCCGAAATGGATTAATGACTGGAGTGCACAGCAGTGCTGATAATATTGTAGCATCAGCGACACAATATTCAGTGGATATTGAAGCGAGCCAAAAAAAGAAAAAACTCAACAATTTTCCCAACCAATTGAAAACTAGTTCTTTCTGGGAATTGCTTGGGTTAAATGTCAAAAGGATCTGGAAAGAGAAAGTAGTGGGCATGCAACTGTGAGTGCTTTCTTTTGTGATTTCGGGAAGTAAGGGGTGTTCATCTTAGAGCCAATGTTCACTGTTTTTTTGTTTTTTTTGGGAATGAAGGAAATAGTAGAAACAGCAGCTTGCTTGCTTTGCACCGGCTGGCTGGAATGGAGCAGCTCACTGTGTCACTCAACATCACTCACAATCCTAAACCTCCTTATCCCCCTCCCACCTCCCTCCCCATGAGCCCCCAGGTCAGGGCTCCGTTCTTGAACAAGCGCCTTTTTTACAGAGGCAACAGTCAAAATTGTCACCGAACAAAACAGCACAACAAGAGCCTCTCAGGATAAGGATACAGTAGTACAGTATCCCTGTGGGATATGTTAGGTCTGATCCAGATAGGAAGACTGTTTAAGAGCTTCTCTCTCAGCTTTCTTTTTAATTGTACTTAAAGTAATAAAGTTTAAATGTTGAAAATAATAATATATAGTATTCAAGTATCAATAATGAGAAATAACTTGAATTTGCTTAAAGTAAAACCATATTTCCACCAACCAGTTATACAGTATTGAATTCTTCTTACTCTTAATTATCTTCAATGAGGAGTGAAAGGGAATTTGTCAACATAAGCATTCCATTGATTCAAAGACTAAAAAAAGGCTGTTGTGTTTCTTGTCTGTGATCTCACCATCAAAAACTTTTTCATCTTGTGTCATTTCTAACTCATTTCCAAAGCTATTAAGATGATTGATGTCTTTGGATGTTTTTCTCTAGCTACACTCAGAAACATTGGTTGTATTGGTCCTCCTATCCATCAGCATCATGACCATTGTGGGAATTAATATACTTTGGTCTGTGGGTGTATACTAGCAGCTTCTTTAGAAAATAATCAGGCCTGCCCGACAGACCTAGCTGTTTTTGAGCTCTGGCCTGGTCCGATCAAGTGCTTGTAACATCACCAGTCTATACGTGTTCGCTGTGTGTGACATTCACCATGTTCTGCACAAGCTTCCCCACCACTAAAACCCAACTTCCATTGTTATGTATAAGCAACACATTCTCACCCAAAAATCAGGAGTTGTGTGATTTTTGAGTTTTGAACTTGTGTATCCTCTCTGCTGTTCTAACGGACTTTCCATCCTCTCTTCCCCTGTGTGGAAATTCTCTCTCAATTTTTTGACAATCAGGTATGATGAATCATCCTCCCATCCCTATATCAGAGCTGGCTGAACACACAGAGCTTCTCAAGGCCAACGACAACCTCAAGCTCTCCCAGGAATATGAGGTGAGTGGGCCAAAGGGTTCAAATGTCAAAGTTTCTTCAGAATATTGAATCCTGTCTGATCGTGTTTTCATTGGAAGGGGACACAAGAGTCCCTTCATTCCTTCAGGGAAATGTCTGTTTCTCTTTCTTCTTTTTTTGTCGACAATGCTCGACAGTGGTGCTTGAGCAATTACGAAACATCAGTTATTCTTAGCCACGTATTTCTTCAGATATATTTGCAGCCTCTACATGGCAAAACAAGACAATTGTCATTTTCGTATACAATATCCCTTGGCGGGTTGTTGCAACTCCTGAGCTGCCGAATGCAACTCCTCAAATTCTTTGCTGAATAAAAGAATCATACGATTCTAATGCACCCAGTCCTACATCAGGAAACAGGAAAACAAGAAGCCTGAATCTTACTGCTGCAAAATGAATCACGTCCTTTTGTGACATCTAAGAGTGTTTGTACTTGGAAAAATTGGGTAGGTGCATTCAATTGAGAAAGATAGAAACATTGAGAAAATGGGGACTTGAGGGAAAAAAAGACCAGAAATTACAGTCATAAACATTTACTTAAGAAAATGTAATTAACGTAATGGCTCTATAAGGGGATAAATCAGTGATTTGAAATTCTTCTCACACACACACCAGTGAACTAAGCAAAGATGATCTTTCTTCCAAAATAGCGACATAGACTGTACGCACAACTCAACTAATGTGTTTTGGGGTAAAAGCACAGTGGCAGTCAGGTTTTAACATAGTCCGTTTCTATATGTGTGTAGAGGGGGTAGCCGAGCTGTCTGAGCTCTGAGACCGCTGCGGTTATAAATGACACAAGAGTTGATTAGAAATCAGGAGTGCTGAATCAGCTCTCGTTTGCATACAAGCAATATCCCCTCCTCGCCATTCCTAAATCACTGTGCCTGTCGCCTTGCTGCATGCCAAGCTAAGGTAGGAAGCAGGTACACCAGCATAGATTGCTGTCATCATGCCTGCCGGGGGATGTGGGTGGATAATGACTTCTCATAGCCATCCAGTATTTCTTGGGTATCTATTATTCATAAATCCACACCCGGGCTATGTACCAAGTGGACAAGCTTGTTCCATTCGGGGGGAAGAGAGACGAGAGACGTGATGCCAAAGTTGATGCGTTGGTACAACTACAACTTCTAATTACTTGGCTTTGAGAGAACATTAAACCCCCCTTCTTCGTTCGTCTCTTCTCCCACTATGTCTTTTTCACTCTCTCCGTCCCCTTGCCCCTTCACAAAACCACCCCCCAGGAAAAATAAATGACCAAATTAAATAGAGAAGTGTAATTTTAATTTTGTTATTTTCTTGATGAATGGCTGCTCGTCCGGGCGCCCTGGCTTGCCAAGCACAGCTCTACGGGGCTTTGACTGATTGGTTTTCAGCCAGGCGGGATGTGAGGGAGGAGGAAAAATGGAGCGAAGAGGGTAGAGAGATGAGGTGGGGAGGCTTGGTTAATGATGAGGATTCAGTGAGGGGAGAGAGACAGAGAGAGAGAGAGAGAGAGAGAGAGAGAGAGAGAGAGAGAGAGAGAGAGCAGGGCAACTCAGCTGGAGAGCGGAGATGAAGAGGAGATAATCTGACACACAAACGGCAATGAAAAGGAAGCCACAGTTTTACCTGAAGATACTGAAGCCGCTGAGTTTGTTATCCATCTTCTCTCTCAGGCACTTAAGAGCCATGTCCTGCAAAGCCTCCCCACTCGACAGGAGCTGTCATTCATCTTCAAACATGTCATCATGGATCAAAAGGAGGAGGAAGAGGGAGAAATTCTAGTTGTTGCAGAATTTGAGTATGGACTTTTGCCATACATTCGTCCTAAATGTAATTTATGAAAAAAGCTATTCATGTTTGGACTACACAGATGTGGTTTTCAATTTTTGAATTGAGCGATGTTTCAGGGAAGTGACCCCAATCTTTACATGCTCACACACACACACACACACACACACACACACACACACACACAGTCAGCCTTAAGGTAATCTGAAAAGAAAGAGAAAATAGCTGGAGGGTGTCTGCTAGAGAAGGAGTGTAAACATCAGAGAGGAGACGGGAGATGGAGAAAGAGATAAAGAGAGAAAGAAATATGGGCAAAAAGTAGAAGACTTTGAAGTTGGAGAGATGCAGATAAGGGAAACAGGGACAAAGAAAGAGGGATAGAGACGAAAGCAGAAAGAAAGAAAGAAAGAAACAGATGGAGCGAGCCTCAAACAGAGGGAAGCTCTGATTGCTGTAATGATTGCATGGAAATTGTTAGATCAGGTTTCCAATTGGACTTCATTCAGCTTCAGTCTCTCTCTCTGCAGCCCCCCACCCTACATGCTGAAGCCCTAACTGCAAATAACCTTCACGCCTCCGTCCCTACACCAACAGAGCACCAGGCGCCTATAAGCAAACAAGGAATCGTAATGGAATACTTAATTATCCTGACAAGGGAACAGAATATTTATCTGGAATTCTTGAATTGTAAAGAGGCGGCTCTTTTCCCTGAGTGTCGGGCCTCGTTCCAAGCCCTCTCCTCGAAGGGGGAGAGCAGCCGCCTTCATCAATATTGTTATTTGTCATTATGCACCCGCTACATTAATGATATTGATAAAGTACCGTGTGCAGCTGCCGTGAGTATTTAAACCAGGCAGTGAGCAGATTTTCATGATACCATGTTATTTTTTTCCTTTGGGGAAATCACCCTCTCAATCTCTCTCCCTCTACCTCTCCCTCCCTCCCCTCCCTCTCTTTGATAACATTCAGGTTGTACTGTTATTGCTCAGCTCCTTCCAAGGCGCTTCTGATTTCTTCTTTGTGTGTGCATGTTTTGCCTGTCTTTGCCCCCCCGTCAGTCTATCGATCCAGGCCAGCAGTTCACCTGGGAACATTCCAACCTGGAGGTGAACAAGCCCAAAAATCGTTACGCCAACGTCATCGCCTACGACCACTCCCGCGTCATTCTGGCTCCCATCGAGGGTAAGGCTCACACTCATCCTCACACTCTGCACCTACACCACCTCAGAGATGAGCTCAGCTCATTGCAGACCATTTGGGAAATCCTCATAATTACAGAGTCAGTTTGAGTAATTAGGAATTTATACTGGATAGACCGGATGGGACTAGACAGTGAAGACTAAACTAGAACAGTGCATAGCAGTGCAGAATAGAACACATTAAATACAATTAAGTCCTTAAAATAAGAAGAATAAACACTCGACTCGGCTGAATTATATAAGAACTGTCTTGAGTCAATGCAGTAATGTGAAGCAAAATAGCATTAAACATGCCTAAAATAGATTAAAATAATTTGTAGTATGTGAAGTTCAGATTCAGTTCAGCAGCAACCAGTGAATGTAAAGGAACAAAACAACATTTGGTGGGAGGCCAAATGGGAGGCTAGTTTCAGCTCAGCTTGGTCCTGAGCAGCTAAGCAGTTCATAGAATCGTATTATGTTTGTGGGGTTAGGCAGGGACTTGTATCAGCTCATCTCTGGACCCAGCACTCAGGGCCCAGCACCAGGAATTCAACCAGTGTTTTCACCGTCCCATTTGTCTCATCCGATCTGCCCCACTCTCATGACTTCCCTCTAACTGCCCACAGACAGTGCAGAGAATCCTGCAGCGAGAAAAACTCTTCCCCTGACTCCTAAATCTCAAAGGACATTGTCAGAGGTAGTCACCCTTCACCGCTGACATTGTTCTGGCGTTGCATCACCAGAAGAGCTCCAGACTCCTCAGAGTAGTGCCAAACTCCCTACTCCACAGTACTCTCTCTTTTGTGAGAGCTAACTGCTCCGACTAGATTTCGACATCTCGCAATAGTCAGGCCAATTTGAGGGTGCGACAACATGCATAACAAAATTATCCCAGGAAAAAAAATGCTTCGTCCATAAATACATAAATTAATCAACTCTGAAATTTCTATTTTACACTGCAGTGATTTTGCCATTAGTCGCAGCAGTAGAACAATTCATGCACGCCGCTATTCTCTGTTCACTTAGCTATGACTAAAGCCAGGGCACCACAGTCGGATTGTGCTACGTGGTATCCGTTTTAATGACATTTGCCTTTCTTTCTTTCATTTTTCCCTTATTGCCATTCTTTCTTCTCTTTTCTTCTTTAGCCTCCCCTCGTCTCTCTCTCTCTCTCTCTCTCAATCTCTCTCTCCCTCTCCACGCTCTTTTTCTATCTTATTCTTCCTCTCCACCCTGGTTGTTGTCCACACTGCGTCTCCTCTCTTAAATTAGCCCAGTCAAGTGTTTCATTGTTTGTTGCTTGAGTGAGGAGACGTCAGTCAGAGAGACGTGACTCTCCAACACAGATGCCGCCACACTGCAATCTCTTTCCAACTGACAGGATTGTAGAAGTAGATGAAATGAAGATGGGTGATGTTCCGTCTTATCGCTGTCAGATGCTCAGTGTTAAACATACTCTAATCTCAGATTATCCTGTTTCCATTTACGACATGTTGGCTTGAATCTTTTTTTCTCAAGCAACTTAAAATGAAGGGACACCTTTCCTTTCAGGATGCAGGACAGCCCGCACCACCACAAACCCTGATTCCCGCTTGATGACGGTTCCGTCCTGCATACTTTGGCACTTGCTATCATGAGCAATCGTGATGAAGCATTGCAGTGAACTACATAGTTTAGCTTTGAAGTGCCCCATTACTGCTTCGAGACAGTAATGGGACAGATAGTTACATGCAGTCAGTGGAAGCAGAGTTTTGCAAAAGAGCTTACTTCTGCTATACACACCATCCTTGTCGTTATGTTTCCAGTACGCATTCGTCTACCCCACAATGTGGAGGCTTTCCTTGCGGCTAGATTTAGTGGACCGGTGTGCAACAAAGCATGGTGGCGGGCTGAGAGGGATGGTAGCTGGATCTAGCTCCTGGCTGTTGTTACTCCTCGCTATCCTCCATCTACAAGCATACTCCATTTGTGGTGGTGGTAAATCAGATGGAGGCTGTTACGACATATCTACAGAAACCGAGGCAGAACAACAGAGGTTGAAAAAGAAAATGACAAAAGAGCAGTAGAGGAAGCTGTGACTGAGGCAGTTGCTGCATTTGAATCCATTCAAATGGAACGACAACTAAGGTTTTCTTCAGCTCTGCCGTAGCAGAGGGGGAGAAAGGTTGCAAGACTGTTTTTAACATTTAATTTAATCTTGTATTGTGTCTTGAAATTGTGTTGTTAAGATCTATTGGGCAAGAATAATGCCTAGAATATTTTGAGTCCCAAAGGCAGACATAACAAGACACTGCCTGCTCTCTGGACAATTCCAATGTTTTCAGTAATCTCATCCAATTTTCACTTGTTTCAACATTAAGAGGTGTGAGAACTCATTACATGAGCAATTTACTTGTTTTCATTTTTTCCAGTCTAGAGTCTTTACACCATCATTGATTGTGAAACAGAGTTAGTGTGTGTGAAAACTGGGAATTATCAAGGCAGATGGTACAAAACGTGTGATTAATGAGTAAAGTTAAATAATGAAGAGGTCTAGAGACATTAAGGAAGAATATGTATCAAAAGAAGAAAAGCGTTTTTTAAAATATTTGTTTTGTTGTGGTCTAAATCTAGGTATCACAGGTAGCGATTATATAAACGCCAACTACATCGATGGCTACAGGAAGCAGAATGCCTACATCGCCACCCAGGGTCCATTACCAGAGACGTTCGGGGACTTCTGGAGGATGGTGTGGGAACAGAGAGCAGCCACTGTGGTCATGATGACCAGGCTGGAGGAGAAGTCACGGGTAAGTCCACTCAACACATTTTTTGAGGGATGTTTCTTTTTAACGATCCCCTGCAGTGTCCTCACAAACCACCAACGAATTTTTTCTTTTAAATAAACCTGAAAAGGAAATCACTGTTTCACATGACAAAAGCTTTACAGTTATTTCCCAGTTTCACATCTGAACGTTAAAGGTAAGTAATCAGACTTCATTTTCTTGAGATGGATTGCTTTCAGAGAAGAGTAGTAGTAGAAAAGAGTGGTGAAATGGAGTTAACTCAAAGATGGTCTACCTCTTCACATCTGATAAGGTTGGCTGCTTATCCACTGGGAGAATCTTTGCTATCGTTTCTCTCCTTATTTGCAGTGCAGACGACAAGCTGTTGTTTGTTCGCTACAGTACTGAAAGCTTAGCAAGTTTTAGTGCTCAGAGTGCACAGTGCAGGAAGCTAAAATAAAATGTTCTGCAACTGAGTACCACATAGTTTGTACTGTACTTGTGACCAGTACCTCCCACAACCATCTGTTGATAGTGGAAGTTAGAGGAAAAAGTGCATGGAGAGCACAATGACTTAGGAATAAGATGTCTTGGTATGATCACACTAGTCCACTTTATTTAGTATTTTGGTTTTCCTTTCATACATGTATGTCCATGGGAAGTGGCCAGGTGTGCAGAAAGTGTACAGTATTCTTTAGAAGGCTCAGTCTGGTGTCCTCGAGATGGAAAGGAACATTTTCACACTGTTCAAAACAGTCCAACTTTTTATATGTGCCTTTGATATAAACACTTTTTGTTTGCCAACTACCTCCAGTAAAGAAGAGAGATGGATTCAAAGTGAGAAGGCAACAGCAGAACTTTATAACCAAACTAACTATCAGATTAAAAACTGAAAATGTATTAGAAAAATTGGCAGGTGGCATAGTGACTCTGTAGAAAGCGCCATCTCTTCAGAGTTTGATATCAGTCTGTTTGCCCCTCCTGACAGCTAGTCATTATGTAAACAAAGTGCCTATCTTATGAGCATTTTTCTAAATTATGAGATAATAATGCAGGTGAGCTCTACAAAAAAATAAATAAAACAAACCCAAGTGGTGTGAGTCCACCCTTACATAGGATGGATCGATAAAGATTGTACTCTTTGCTATCAAGGAATGGACTTCACTAAATGTCAAAAAGCCAACTGTGATGTTTCATCCTGTCAACTCAAACCTGTTTCAACAGCAGGCTCACCCAACCCAGGTGTCTCCGCTCATTTTCCCTCCCTCTATCGCCTTTCAATTGTTTTCCTATCCTCCATTCTGGCATGTGCGTTCCACTCCTGTCAAACGTGGTCAGGATTAGCGGGCGGTTGAACTTGAGTGTCAGATTGAACAAGAAATGGTAGAGAAAGCTGGAGAGCAGCGCATCTCCCTCACTAGCTGTCACTTCTCATCTGAGGTTCGCCAGCGAATGAATTGAATGAATTTTTATTAAGTAAACTGACAGGATGGATGGGGGAAGCAGGTGTTGTCTTTTTTAGATATACTGTAGAACCACTGGACAAAAGAGTCAAAATGAAACATCCATCCAGGATTTGATTAAAAGTGTTACTCCTACTAAAGCATTTACAAGAATAACAGTTATTGTATATGAGGTTCTGAAATGACAACAATTTATCAGGCTTTTATTTTGATAAAAATTTACAAATTAACTGCACACCCTGATGTTTTGCATTACTGGTTTACTTTTTTCGCTGTAAGATGTGGAGAAAGGCGCACGCAGGATTGATGCTGAAATTAAGCTATAAGAATGGACTTGATGTGACAGCCTGGTCACATGTGTTCAGTCTGCTGAGTGCCGTTTCTGAGATTTGAAATAGAGTGAAGCTACCCTGGTGTTTCTGCCAACACCGCGTGGAGTTTAATCCACAGGAGGACTTGCTTTATGCGCGCGAGTGCTTGTTATTATGTCAGACCGATCAAGGTTTTAATTTTTCTGTACCCCTCCTGCCATGTGCACAATGTTTTTCAGAAGTGGAAACTCCATTTAATAGAATGTGACATAAATATGTGTCTCTCTCTCACTTCCAGATTAAGTGTGACCAGTACTGGCCCAGTCGCGGCACAGAAACCTATGGTATGACCCAAGTGACCCTGTTGGACACCATAGAATTGGCCACTTTCTGTGTCCGCACTTTCTCCTTGCACAAGGTAGGATGATTTATCTCTCTTTTTCCCCACACACATGTGGTATGTACATTACCACCGTCTTCTCTTTGCTCTTTTGCAGTAATACTGTAACAAACCACATATGACACAAGGAGAATTCTGCGGACAGTGCTAAAGCATGTCTAAGCAAATACAATACAGGACATTATATTTACTATCAAGTTGGATAACCATGAATAAAAATATTATCTTTTAATGTCTGTCCAGTATACAGAGTGCTGATTAATGGGACACACCTTATAAAGATGACACAAAGAGTGCATAGGCAAAAAAAATGATTGCATGAACCGTGTGCTGTGTGTCAATTGGATGTAAAGGTATATACATATATAACCCTTCGTCCGCATTGTCCTTCCAGTCCACCCCTTTTACCTTGTTCAGTGCTCTCGCTGCTCAATAGATCATCTGTTTATGTGCGTCTGCCAAATTGGAGCACTTACGTAAAGTGAGCAGAGGAGAACCTCAATATACATAATTGGCAGACTGCTCATATGCCCACAAATACATGCACACACACACACACACACACACACACACACACACAAATTTAAACACTGAAACACACCGGCAGATGCAGAGTTTGCACACAGACGAGAACCTTCTTACAATGAAGCATTTGCTCATTTAATCTCACATGCACACTCATACACAAACAGCAAAGGACATACACAAAACCAAAATACATGTATTTACATTACCTTTGAACCATCTGCATAGATATGATGCCAAACACAGACACACACCTGCAGACATTAACATCACACATTAAAGTGCATGTAAATACAGACCTTCATGCATAGACACAGAAAAAAAAGAAGAAGAAAGAAACACAGACGCTTTTTACATGCAAACTGACTCTCACTCACAGTCCCACACATATGGTGATGCAAACACAAGTGTTGTAAAATAACCTGTGAGGAGACATGTAGTGGACAAACTGCCTTTGGAAGGATATTTCCAAAATTTCCCCCTTAACCAGATAGCACCACACAGACGTCACATCTGACTTTGTAGCTTTGTAGGACTGTCAGTGGAGCAATGATCACCAGGGCAAACCAGTGATGGTAAAGATAGCAACATATCAGCAGCCACGGTGCTTTAAAGCTTGCTGGTTGACATTCAGTGCCATTTACATTCTGCTGCTCTCAGCCCCCATCAAACCTACCGATGGGATTCTTTTTCTATCTATCGTCTCCCTCCCCCTTATAACTGCAGCAATTGCTGTGATTTCTCACTGAGCTGTTTCACTTTATATCTCTGAGGAAAAAAAATGCTGTGTTGAATTTGTGTGAAGTATGAGGTAGAAGAAGCTGGCAGTACACACAAACATACACACACACACACACACACACACACACACACACACACAGTGCATCTATAAAGCAGCCGCTGTGGTACCTATCCATATGTATGCATGTCCTGCAGTGATTCCAAATTGTGTCTATTGATAAATCCTGAATAAAAAAATATATTTTTCAGTAAAACAAGTACAAACCATATCCATGCAACCTGCCTCAACTACAGAAATAGGGAATGTCCAAAAGAAAATAAAGGAAAATAAGATTTAGGTCAGTTTGCTTTTAATTACCATGCTCATTTATTCATTTATTCAGCAAGGAAAAAAAATCCCTCTGTCAGGGAAGCAGAAACACCGCATTGAAATGCAAACAGTTCCTCCATTAGAGGATCTTCTGAGAGGAAAGAGAGGAGAGGAGGACAGAAACATGCACAGGAGAATTTTTTATTTATTTTATACTTATGCTTCTCAAAAAACCTTCCTCTGGATCCCAGCTTGTATCTTTGATGCGTTGAGTTTTAAGGAGGGAGCTGACAGATGTCTGTGTAATGTGGGTGTTTGCTGCATGTATCTGTAGATGTTTTGAGCGGCAGCAATGTGAGAGCAAGCAGATATACAGTAATACCTGTACTGTTCAGTATAGAAATTATTGTACTTATTATATTATGATGACTCCATCTGATCAGCCCTTTATGTGTGAAAGTGTTTCCCAAAAGGAGAAATATGCCGTTTTACTGCACCAAAATATGTATTTTATGGTTGAAACACTCGTCCCCTTTAGATGTGGCTGTTAAAAATGTGTAGTATCCAGGCTTCAGAGAGCACAGCAGCAGTGAATCATAAAAAAAAATTTCACTGATTCTAACATGATGTTTAATTTCAAAATTGACACACGTTTCTTCATTCCATTCATGACGCACAGGCCTGTCGAGCTTGATAGGCATGTGCATCACAAACTAATACAAGGGATGGGAACTTGTGCAAATTAAGACATCTGCTTGTGTAGACGTGAGAATTAGTTTTTCATGTGGAGATATTAAGGCTCAAAGAGATCTTCAGTTTGAGGCATAGTGTTTGAACTGTACAATCCGGAAATTGTGCTTTGACTCAGACTGCCCCAGTCAATGATTGAAGCACGTTCTGTGGTGGCAAACAAAAGGCATCCAGTAGATTAGTCGGATTGAAGGCAACTCGTTATACCGAAAGTAAATTATTACACTCATCGTACTATAACCCTTAAAATGCCTTGAACAGTGCACTATGCCTGTAGTGGCCATAAAGCGAAACCGGCACACATACACACACACACACACACACATAAAGCCAGTTGGTTGGTCATTCCAAACAAACCTCCACCACTGTATCAAACCCCACCTTTTTGTTCTTTCCAGAATGGCTCGAGTGAGAAGCGGGAGGTTCGTCAGTTCCAGTTCACGGCGTGGCCTGACCACGGAGTACCAGAGTATCCGACCCCCTTTCTGGCCTTCCTCCGTAGGGTGAAGACCTGCAACCCGCCTGACGCCGGACCTATCATCGCCCACTGCAGGTCAGTAATGATTTTTTTTGCTGTCAGGGTTGGTTGAAATACTCCAACGTGTTTTTAAACTTTTATGTAAATGGAATTTATGTGTCCAGGTGGGACAGTTTCATGTGCCCCTGTGGTTATCTTGATGCCACTAGAGTAAAAATTAAGCCCCATACACGGAAGAGGGAATTTTAATTTTTGCCATTGCCCCTATTGTGTAGGGTGGGTGTGTGTGTGTGTGTGTGTGTGTGTGTGTGTGTGTGTGTGTGTGTGTCCATGAGTGAACAAAATGGCAGAGCTCCTGAGTGACTATTATACATTACATAACACACATTATACAAACACATGCTCTCTTTCTTACCAGATCCTCCATCTTTTCTTCTCTCCATTGGTCACATCATCTTTCTTCTTAAGGCATCCCTTTTTTTCTGTGCTTTTATTCTCTCCACCTCTTTCTCTTCTTTCCCTCTCTCTGAAAAGCCGCACAGTAATCCCTTCCCATCTTTCTTGCTTCTCCTTTTTGCTCCTTAGCCCTTCCTCCTTTTACAAGCGGTATTTCTCATATGGCTTATTCAAATTGAAACCTTCCTTTTTGTCAAGATAAGAAGAAAAGTCCAAAGCACTACACAATAGAACTGAAATTTGACAGCTTGCTTCGCTCAGTCTCCATCACTGTCGTCTTGTTGTTGCATCTGTCATGTTTGGTTGTTTCTGTATTCCCTCTCTTGCTTTCATTATATCCTCTCCCACACAATTATTTAAAATGTAACACCACAACAAATCACCAAGCATTACTGGACATGCATAATCTTTTAGTTTTTTTAACCATTTTTATATTATAGCAGTGAGAATAACCTTAAATTACACACACAGACCCCTGAAAGGTTAAGACCCTAGAAATAAGAGCAATGGAGAAATTCAATAATATTATATTATATTATATAACAAAGTGTTAAAACCTTGGACTTCTCTTTCTTCCCATTCCTCTACCTCCACCTGTAGTGCGGGTGTCGGCCGGACGGGTTGCTTCATTGTCATCGATGCCATGCTTGAACGTATCAAGCACGAGAAGACGGTCGACATTTACGGCCACGTGACGCTGATGCGCTCGCAGCGGAACTACATGGTGCAGACGGAGGACCAGTACAGCTTCATTCATGACGCACTGCTGGAGGCGGTGGCCTGCGGCAACACTGAAGTGGCCGCCCGGAGCCTGTATTCCTACATCCAGAAGCTGGCGCAGGTGGAGAGTGGCGAGCACGTCACTGGCATGGAGCTAGAGTTCAAGGTACTGGAAATGGAGCAATTTCCTTTGTAATACTTTGCTAAAACTGAGAGTTTAAACTCTATCTCTTTCTTCTTTTCAGTTATAAACCATATATATGTATGACAAAGTGTTTCATATTAACTTTAACTATTACTGGGGTCTGACATGTAACTTACAAGATGTCTCTATTTTGAGTTTTGACAAAAACAGGTAACACTTAAAATTGCAAATGTCAGTGCAAAAACTCATGCCAAGAGACAACCTGCAAATCCGATCAGAAATAGCAAACATGTTAGATCAGTGTCTGTAATAGCTTTTCACTCTTTAGACTTAATCATAACATGAAAGTCATCAAGTCTAAGTTTAGTGAGTTCTGTCACTTTGTCTTAAACAACTATACATCTTTTAAATGAGGCTGCCAGTTTTATCTTTGCAGAAGTTATTTTGGATGCAAATACAATTTCTTTGCCTTTCATATTTTTTGCTCTTCATCATTGTTTTCAGTGTGCTTAATAATTGGTTCCAATAATGGCTCTTTTGATTTATGTTCTTATTCTATTATACACACATTCATATTGTACATTTCTTTGCATTTTGATACTTGGACAAAACATATAGTGGTTCTTGAATCGCAACTGGGTTTCTGGCAAAAAAGGGGAACTAAATGGGGGAGACTGGGGAAAACATAAAAAGGATGATGACAGTAGCTGCTTGGGGGACCTGGGAGAAGATCATTTCAGTCGTGTGAAGATGCATTTTCTAGCAAATCCTTATAAATTCTCTGAGAAATTGAGTTAGGAATTGGACAAGAGGCAGGTTTCTTTCAGCTTGTTGCTCATACAGACATATTGAAAACAGAGTGAACTAAGTGTAGAACACAGTTAGCTTAAAGAGTAAAGAACATGAGAAAAAGACTTCTCCTGAAGATGTATAACTTTCCTGCCCCAGGTAAGAAGAATGTAGATGAAAACTGTAGCTTGTATCAGCCAGCTTTTTGTCAATTTATTCTGCACATGCTGGCCAATAGGCTCTCAGAAGAATTAGAAAGCAAATTTTGTATTTTCTGAGCCTCACTTCATGACTTAGTACCTTAGACACACACTATTTGAATTATTTTATTTTCAAAGTGAGAAAATGGAAGTATTGAAGCCTTTCACAATTTGGCCCAATGTTCATTTTAGAGGATTTGGAATAAGCAAAGAAATTGGGTTTAATCTAGCAGGCACAAGACAAAGGATTTTGTCTAGAAGCAGTATGAGTTTGAGTCTAGGTTTCTGAACGAAAGAGTGTGTACTTCTTTAGAGAAATTCATGACAAAGCAGTAGGTGAGGATAAACAGCCGGGCGCAGTGTTTACATAGATCTCCATTAAAGATCTTAACAATCATCAACTAATAAACCCATCTCAGCTTCAGCGCTCCAGTCAGTATCTGCTGACCTTGAATTGCGCACACGCTCACTCTCAAATCATCCATCATCTTCCCATCGCCATTCACCAATACGGCCCTCCTGCCAAGAAACAATAATAGTGCTTGTGTGTTTCGACCTTTTTTTTTTTTAACTCGCTGGCGCACACCGGTGATGAAATCTCCATCGCCATCTGTAACAAGGATAATGCTGAGCTGGCGTCAGGAGTCAACCGGGGATTAATAACGTCTAACACTATAGTCAGAATAGAGAAGAGAGGTGTGCGTGAAGAGGGGTGGGGGAGCTAAGTAATTAATACTTGATGATGACAAATGGAGGTGGATGGCAGGGCAAGTGGAGGGAGGAACGTTTGGCTAATGAACAAAGGGACGACTGTATGCTAACTTGGCACTAAGGAAGTGATTCGACAGAATGCTACACTACAGGGACGGATGGGAGAGCATTGTCATTCTCAGGTGGAAAACGGTGTCGTACAGAGTTAAGGTGAGACTGTTGGGATTCACAGGAGTTCAGCAGGGAGAATGAACCGGGAGGTGGGACTTGTCGGGGAGTTGTCAGACTAGTGCTTTCTGGCACATGTGCATGAATAACAAGCATGTTAGGGAAATATTGATGCACAGAAGATGCTTGTGCACACAACCCACGTGCAAGAGAAGTATTAAGCAACATACAGTGCACAAACACAAAAAGGAACTACTGGCAATTATTTTAAATTAAATAAAGGAATGCTTTTGAATTCAGCAGCAGAGTTTTCATTGGGTTCCAAATGCAAACAAGACTTTTGTTAATGGCGAAAGCTTACAAGAACTTCCAAATGTGTTGTGTTGCATTGTAGCTGCATCATAAGCATTATTAAACATCTGTTGTTTAGTTGTTTGTCAGGGTTACGGCAAAGGCAGGTTAGGATTAGGATAATCACAATTTTGTTGGCCCTAAATTGTGACATATAACACCAGATGTCATTATCCCTGTTGTGGTGAGACATGCCTAATGTACATCCACTCGCAAGAGAAAAGATACACTGTGCTTTAAATGTGAAAGGAACTGGCATCTGTGACCAGAGGAACCCGATTGTAGGTGCTTCTCTGCCCTGTTGGATGACAGGTTGCCAGGTTTTGCTCCGTTCCCTGCACTTCTGCGATGTTTGGCGGTGTAGCCGAGGGGCTCTTTAGTGCTGCCAGGCCACCTCAAGCCTTTCCAGGTGCCTTTGTGAAACACAGATCAAAGGGGGGATAGTAGCAAGGGATGAAGGGAAGAGGAGACGGGCTGAATGGACTCCAAGTGGCACAGAGGTACTGGTGCTATAGGGGGATTAGAGGGAAAGAGAACAACGCTCTAATGGGAAAAAGAGAGAAATGGTAAGTTAGGCCTCGTTCACATTGAAACTCAAGGGGAAACACTTTTGATAACCCTTGAGAGTCGGGAAGTCCAGGAAATAAATGTGTACTCTTGACTAATTTTTAGTAGGGTCAGTTGAAACTCATCTCTCTCTCCCCTCCAGCTTGCGATGCTGAAAGGGCCCCTAGACAATCTGATTAGGGTGTCTTCCATCTGCCGGCAAACAGTAGCAAGCAAGCACACACTCACATAAATGCCTTGTTGAGACATTGAAGCCGAGAGGAGGCAATCATAAGACTGGCTGACCCACAAACTCCCACTGAGGTCCCTATGACGTTGATGATGTAGCAGTACAGCTTTTCCTTTTTTTATCATTACGTAGTCAGTGTTTGTCTCTGTGAACAACCCTTTGTGAGTCTACGTTTTATGCACACATTGCACACTGCCATCATCAAAGGCCCTGGTGACCCACTTTTAGGCGAGTTTTTTGTACCGACTTGATCCAGAGGCTTGTTAGTCTGGATGTGTGGCATATTTTCCGTCGTTGCATCTGACCCTTCAGGACCCCACAAGTTGCAAAAGGGGATAAAGTTTTTGAATTGCTTTCCGATAAACATATTCTTAATAAACAATGTCCCTTTGAAGCTGTGTCATCATCGCCAAAGCAGATTAGGTTGGGTTTGCTTTAATACTTTCTGTCATTGATATACTCCTCTCTTTATCTGTCCCGCATCTGTCCTCCCCACCCTCATCTCCCCATCTCTCCTCCTTTTATCATCCTCTCCTGCTTTTCCTTCCTCTCTCTTCTCTTTCCACGTCTCTTCTTTCCTCTTTGTAACTACCGTGGCTTTTGCCAATTTGTTCCCTCTTCCCCTCACCACTGTACTTTCTTTTCATCGTCTTTTCATCTTCTTCCTCCTCCATACCTATCATTCCACACTTTCTGTGTAACATTTATTTTCCTTCTGCATTCTTTGCCTTACTCTATTTCTGTGTATTTTTTCCCTTGATTCCTTCATCTAAACCTCCATCTTTCCCCTGCAGCGTTTGGCCAACTCCAAAGCCCACACGTCACGCTTCATCAGTGCCAACCTTCCCTGTAACAAGTTCAAGAATCGGCTGGTCAACATCATGCCCTACGAGACCACGCGCGTCTGCCTGCAGCCAATCAGAGGCCTGGAAGGATCTGACTACATCAATTCCAGCTTCATCGATGGATACAGGTAGGAAGAGGGGAGAGATGGCAGGAAATGTGCCAGCAGGAGGCGTGTGTGAGGTGATTGCCTGGAAACGTCTTTAATAATTAAAGACATAAATTTAACATCTTCCTCTCTGAGCAGTTAGACTTTGTGAAGAGAAGATACGGCATATAAGGGAAATGGGGATATGATTTAGATGTGAAAGGAAGATTCATATGCATTGCTTTTGTTGTCTTCACGATCCCCAAGCTATCACCGTCTTTTTTTAAGAATATATCAAGTATCAGTGTAATTCCCAGAAATTGCATCAGTGGTGTTAAAAATGGTACTGATCAATTATACAAGCTAAACATAAATGTACTATATACAGGCAACAGAAGGCTTACATCGCCACGCAGGGCCCTCTTGCAGAGACTACGGAAGACTTCTGGAGAATGCTCTGGGAGAACAACTCTACCATTGTAGTCATGTTGACCAAACTGAGAGAGATGGGACGGGTAGGACAAAAACACATGTTATTTCTTTATCTTTATTTATGGAAGGTTTACATAAATTAACAAAGGGTTTGTCTAACCATTTTGCTCAAACAGGAAAAGTGTCACCAGTACTGGCCGGCTGAGCGCTCTGCCAGGTACCAGTACTTTGTGGTTGATCCCATGGCGGAGTACAACATGCCCCAGTACATCCTCCGAGAGTTCAAGGTCACAGACGCCAGGGTAAGACATACCTGGGAGTGTTGGATGTGGATTGAGTAGGTTGTGATGCGGCAACAAGCAACACATTTAGAACAATCATAGACAGGTTTTAACCAACATAGTAATTACAGCCTTTTGTTTCTTTAAGTTGGGTGAGTTACACATGAGTTGCTGGGTAACTTCTGTTGTTTGGTTGTGTAGATATAACAAGTCAAACACTTGACACTGTGATTTAGAGTTTTTTTTATATTTTTGTATTGAATTGTTGTCAACTTAAACATCAGTCATGAATATTAATCTTTCAAGGTCAGTCCCTTGGAGGGGCACGGGGGACTCTTTATAGATTCTCCATTTCATACTGACATTCAATAGCAACACTGAACCAGTGTGTTCATGAATAATCGTATATAATACAAAGACACCACTTTCTCTGTAGGCTCATAAGACGAGAATGCAATTCAATACCAAATTATGCTTTAATTTCCACAATTGCACTGGCTGACCCATCCTTCACTGGAGTGTGGGAAATGTAGGAGACTAAGCAGGTTAAGGAAATGTAGGTCACATAAACACAGAAACATCACAAGTATTTTTTTCATCAAAGGTCCCTTTGGCTCTGATATTGTAATTTCCCTCTGTAGTTAGATATAGGTTTCCACACAAAACAAGATATCATAATGATATAACATTGAAAGTAACTTCATTCACATATTAATGAGAATTCACAACCAAAGTGACTTTTCTTGCCCTGAACTGTTTATTGCTTACTTCACACTACTGCAGTTATCTTTTTACCTCAGAATTTCTTTTTTGGGTCCAATTAGGTCGGACATTTTGAAGCAGCAGCAGCAGAACTGTAGCGCAGAAATAAAACAGCTTCCTCTCGTTGTCAAACAGGCTGACATATCCAATGATTTCCCAGGCGGTGTGGCAGCTAGTTAGCAGTCATCCTTTTGGTATTAAAGAAATGAATATATTCTATCTCCGCACACACACACACACACACACACACACATATACTTATACACAAACTGACACACAGTGTGGAAATTAGACATAAATGCTGTTTAAGCTGGTATATTTTATACTGTTTTTATAATTTTCAGTTTTTTAACACACAAGGACAAATACATTCAAAGCACACACACATTTTTACAGCCTGTACGTTTTAACCCCCCCCCCCCCCCCCCCAAACACCAAACACATGCAAACATGTTGTCTAATGCACTGTCCAGTGTTCTTACAGAGGATTGTTAAAGGGTGCTAAATCATCAAAGCAGCCAGCAGACAGTCAAAGCTTATCATCAGAGTTAAGGATCAAAACAGAGAGGATGATATTAGAGATATGGTATATGGAGGTGTGAAAGAAGAAAGCATTGTGTTGTCAGTTTTTAAACTCCATATTACTGATTTTGTATGCATGCGTGTGTGCGTGTGTGTGTACATTGCACGCCTCTGCGCAGTAATAGCATAGACTCTACGCCTCAACACTCGCATCTAGCGAGCCAGTCACGTATTTAATCACACAATTTGACACGCCGCGTGGGCCCTCAGGTTGTGTGTTAAATTTTCCTCTCTTTTTTTCTCTCCTCTTTCTCCGGCGTGCTTGGTTTATTGTGTTGTTGTCTTTGCCCCTCTTTCACTTTTAATCCAACTGCTGAGGCAAAATGTTTCTGAGATGAAAAACAAAGGCAAGGCAAGAAAGACAACATGCAATGCGTCACAGAACAGGGACGACACAAGATGTTGTACAAAGACAGTCAGCATATGAAGCTTAGCTTACTAGAATCCAAATCAATGAATTTGTCAAAAACATTAAATGTACAAGAATACATCTTGGCTGCATCGGTGCAGAAACATATCAACAGCTAAGATAGCAACGCAGTGCATTCTGGCACACGGGTCATCAGGACTTTGCATTCGGAGCACAAAGATTCAATAGACAGATTATGTAGATCCTTTGACATGTAGCAGCTGCATATGTTCCATCTGCATTTAGCATGCTAGAGGGATGGTTAGCTCATGGCAAAAAATTAGAATGAATGAATGACTAACAACGTAGTGCAGCAACCATGACAACATCCATGATGAACACTTAGCTTTATCTCAATTTGATGTATGTCATTTTTGACACGCTTGAAAAGTGAAGCCAAACTGAATTCTTTATATTGGCCATCAGGATCCGACTCCTGTGGTTACAAAAATAAGGCCAATCTATGAGGAAAATGCACCTACTTCTCGTTTTATTTATTATCTCAGTAAATATGTTTTTTATGTGATGTTCAATTAGTAAATTATGGTCCTGTTTAGAGTAAGATAGACAACAAAGAAGGATATACTTCTTAGCGAGTGGCTACCTTGTGATTGAAAGGTGTCTGTATGGCCGGTTTAGTATCAGAGGCAGCATGGACAGAAGCCTGCAGTTAGCTTCTTACACACTGCTATGCTTTAAGCTATTCTAAGGTTGTAGCAAATTAGATACACATTGATTGTTGTTCTGTCTATTTACCAATTCACTGGCTCTGTGCATAAATGTAATTTGTGTATCATTATCAAGCTACTCAAACAAGTGCAGAAAATGTGCTGATGGGGACATAATTCTGTTTTCACAACAAGTTTTAACCTGTTCCACACAGTTCACATTATTGCATGTTACATTGATTCTATAAACACAATTTAGACAAATCACTTTTAACCTAATTTTAGGGTCTGTAATTCTACCTCAACTAATGGCAGCATAATAAAATGGACAAATAGATCCCAGTTTAAATGACTATTAATCAAATTGTGCCTTTGTAGTGTGAACAATTGGTGAGGAAATGTGTGAGAATGATGTCTAAAGTGAAGTCACAGAGAAGTGAGAAACATCTGGAGATAAGACACAACTCTTAGTTGCCTTAATCGCTTACTCTCGTGAGAAATGTATTCTCTCCAAGACAACTTTAAAAGAACTTTCTTTACAAGGACACACATATTGACTGTGCATTCTCTGACTCGATGATCAGCTCTTTCAAAATACAACAGATCAATTCCCTTCTCTAGTGCGATGCCACCTGATTGTAAAAACGTATTTAAATGTTTTGTTTGCATTGGAATTGAATGCAAGTGCACCAGTAACACAAGATTATAAGAATCAATATAACATTAAATTGTTAAGATTGACATTTTGTCTAGCGGGCTTGTCAGCATGTCAAGGTTTTTGTTTTCAATTTTCATTGTCCAATCCCACCTCCTGCTCCGCTAGTCCTCCGTTTTTGCTTCTTACCTCCATCCATCAGATCGCACTATCGATCGCATCGCAGGATTATCCTATTCAACATGGTGTCTGGGAGAAGATGCTTGTCATGGCAGATACAATATTGATTAGCTTTAACTAAGACCTACTCATGCCACACACACACCGACACAAAAACACAACGGGAGAAAATAGAGATTGGGTCGGTGGTAGAGGAGTGTGGTGGGAGAGGGGAGGACACACTGTCCCTCTGTGGTGAGATGTGGGTATCATTGTACTTTGATTTTTCTGTACTGTGTATACTGGTATTAAAAAAATCATCAACAAATACTACACTTAGTAAGATGTTACCGCATAGTAGATCTTTTATCAATGTTGTATCACCTGCATTATATTTTTAAACCAAAAAGTGTAAAAGAAAAAACATGAACATAGATCCTCTCCGAGCCTTTTTCCAAGCAGTCCATTGCCTTTGTCTCATGCTACTTTCTCTACAATCGCTGTCATCTATTCTCACTTTTCTTTTCTCTGTGTTTGCAGGATGGCCAGTCAAGGACAGTAAGGCAGTTCCAGTTTACTGATTGGCCAGAGCAAGGTGTGCCCAAATCCGGAGAGGGATTCATTGATTTTATCGGCCAGGTGCATAAAACCAAGGAGCAGTTTGGGCAGGATGGACCAATCTCTGTCCACTGCAGGTAACGAATCTCACTGTCAGGTTACACCGTAATTTAAAAATCATTTAATACGGTTTCTTTAAAAGAGAGCCGTGATATGCTATGTTTTTTCTAGGCACTGCAACTTAACGCCTCAAATTGCAAAGACAGACAAGATTTAATATATTCTTAAATTGGTTATTGTTCTTGCAGCGCAGCAACTCCTGCAGTGCAGCTCTAACAGAATCACCAGATACAATCCCTCCTCACCTTTTTGCCACCGCAGTACGCTACCTCTGCACCCCCACGGGCCCATGTCCTCCATAATTGATAAGGCTGTGATGTGGCTTGGCATTTGCAAAGAGGAGGCACATGAAATGATATAGCCATTCTGTTTGGTTTTTATGATAGCTCCGTGATGCATTTTTATCACTGTGGCTGTAGCTGTCCAAGGTAACCTTCATCATTAACTTGACATGCTGGATTCAGGAAGAAACCGATATTTGGTAGTGGTCAACACCAAGGCCTTGGGTTTTTCTTTCGATAGACCTTGAGTGGGATTCATCTGAATGAGTTGTTGCCTTTTGTTGCCAGACAATGGACATCTTTAAAAGGCTTGTTTTTGCATGTCCTGCAAGACTATGGACTAAAGGAAAAAAGAAATGTCTATGAATTCCTTTAATAAAGGCACGCACCTGTATGTGATCCATTATTCGTGGGTTCTCATGGTTTGGCATTCAGAAAAAGCTTTAAGACAACAATTATTGTTATGAATGTGGTAGTGTTAACCGACGTGTTAACACGTTGAATAACTTCCTTGCTGTCTCATAAACATGGTTTACTTTTGTGACGGATTGGGTGTCACTTTTTCTCCACATTTCTATCGCAAAGGCGCCATGATATCATGAAACATGACATCACCCCCTCTGTATTAAAAAGCAATGATGTCACCAGCAGTGAAATGACCCCTTGGGAATTGTAGGATGTGTCAGGGAAGCTCCAATAAGACTGAGTTATTCCTCCCTTCTATGAGTCCTAAGAGTTATTGTAGGGGGAGAGAGCGAAAGGATCGGTTATTGCAGGAGGAATTGTAGGACACGAATATTAAACTGGTCTGCAAGAGCCCCATGACTATGTTGAATTCAGCTGCCAAATGCACAGTTAAGGCATCCTTGACACATTTCAGTGAACCCTGTTAGACTTTTTTAAGCACCATAAGAGGATTAATACAAAACGCCTTCAGCCTAGAGTGTAGTAAATCATTAAAATTGTGTGCTGTTAATTGGGTACTTAAGTCACCTGCAGTCTTTTTAAAATACTTTGCAGTCATTTTTTACTTTTTTGTGTCACTGTCTAAAGGCAGATATATCTAATTTTGGAAAGAAGTTTCTCTTTAACAGTGAAAAAAAAAGAATTAGGCTTTAGGTTTCTTTTGTCTTGTCACCAACACAGCCACCTCCTGCTCCTTCCTATCATCCCTCCTCCCTCCTCCCTCCTTCAGGCTTTTCATCTCCGAGTGGAGAGCTTATGCCATCCTTTTCTCTTACTCTTTCGTCTTCTGTCACCGGCCTTTCCCGTCTGTCATCCCTCTGTTTATTTCTTAATCTTCTCTCTCTCTCTCTCTCTCTCTCTCTCTCTCTCTCTCTCTCTCTCTCTCTCTCTCTCTCTCTCTCTCTGTCTCTCTGTCTCTCTTTTCCTCTCCACCCATCCATCCATCTCCCTCAGCCCTCCTTTCTCCCACTCCCACCCTCTTTTCTTCTTGCTCCTCCTCTCCCCTCCTCAGCCACTATCTAATAGACCCACATGCTTTTTGTCATTAATTGCCTGATTACTTCCTGTGAATGGGGACACCAAATCCTCTCAGTCTGCAACGGCTCGGCGAGCCTTCAGATTTGGAGAGTTGATCTTTCAAGAGAGAGAGAGAGAGAGAGAGAGAGAGAGAGAGAGAGAGAGAGAGAGAGAGAGAGAGAGAGAGAGTAGCTCTGAGTGAGTTTAAGAGTCCATGTGACAAGCTGTGACCGACTCCCCGGAAGAGGCTTTGGGTGGGCTGAGAGATACTGCGGCGTCAGGGGGTTGGTCGTATGTTGTGCATGATATAGCTCAATACCTACCGTGTTCAATATTCATGTATAGTTAAATAATACAAGTCATCTTTTGTCCTACGTCTAGCTTTGTCCCCCAACAGACACATACTTGTGGGCATACACACACACACAAACCAAAAGCTAGCAGCTATAGCTTTCATTCTACAAAATTGCTTTGGAGGTTGGAAGGAGCCCAAATAAATCTGTTGTCATATCAATTATTGTTCCATTGGTGAAGTGGAAGTCATTTCACAGCAAAGCAGCTTAGAGAGGCAGCTCTCAAGTATTTCAGGATCCGAGTTAAGACGCGGTATTTCTGGAGAGCAGCAGCAGGCTGGGTTTCTCGACACATGGGAGGGGCTTAATGAGACAAAATGTTTGCTTGGTTGTTTGTGTGCCTGATTTGGAGTGCGTCTGTGCGTCCTTGAGGGCTCTTTTTGTGTTCGGCGAGAAGTCAAAGTGGATTCACACATGCAGATTGCGTCCTTGCCATCACCACTGTTGTGTTACCCTGCTGCAGTATTTCTGGCCATCAAAGTTTTAGAACGGTTAACTCTTTAAGGCAGTCAGAGCTGAAAACGTGCAACGCTTTACAACTAAATCCTGTTGTTATTTAAAAATAATTGTGCAGGTCTTGGTTAGAATGATATAGTCACAAAGTTCTAACAAAACCTACGTAATATGGGACTAGAGAAGAATGGAAAGCACAAATAATTATTCACCAATTAGTCCAGACTTATCTATTACATCCTTATTAATTTACATTCTCGTTATGTGTTTCCAGTGCTGGCGTGGGCAGGACCGGAGTCTTCATCACCCTCAGTATCGTCCTGGAGCGAATGCGCTATGAAGGCGTGGTTGATATCTTCCAGACAGTGAAGATGCTCCGGACACAGAGGCCAGCCATGGTCCAAACTGAGGTCAGTGTTCACACACACACTCAAAAATACATACACGGCTTCTAATTTTGGGGATAACGTAATTGTTCTATAGTTTAATGTAGTTTGGAGACTAAGTGCCATAGATAAGTTAAAAGACCTGCAGCAAGTAAGTTAAACTTGATTCAATTCAGTACTTAATTAATGTGTGATTACATAGTACTGAAATTTATTTTAAATTGAAAAATGTTAACCTCATTATTTTTCAAACTCTTTAACTAAAGGTGAGATTTAATGCCTCTGCACCAGCAATAGCCACGGCCAGAGGTATACTGCTTTCGGGTTGTCTATTGTCTGATCACACGTCTGTCCTGTGAACGTGATATCTCAGGAACGCCTGGCGGGAATATCTTCAAATTTGGCAAAGGCATCCATTTGTACTCGAGGATGAACTGAATACAATTTGGTGGTCAAAGGTCACTGTGACCTCACAAAATCAATATGTTGATCATGAGAATTTCAAATAAATGTCGGAGAGAATACAAGCGATGACATTTTGGACCGACATGGATGTAAATTATGACTGGCGGAGGCATACAGCCACGAGGCGGTAATTAAAAATTTTCTGATGCATTTTTTTTTTTTTGTGTGTGTTTCTTCCCAACAGGATGAGTACCAATTCTGCTATCACGCAGCTCTGGAGTACTTAGGAAGCTTTGATCACTATGCAACGTAAAAAGCCATCTCTTCCCCCCAGAATCCTGTCGCCCCCCTCAACAGTCTCCTGAGCCATAAAAACTTTGAAATTTTAAACCGACGATAGCAGACGCCGATAACACCATCACTAATTCAGACATACCAAATAGGATCCTATTGTAGATTTTTAGAAGACGACGCCCAACCAACCAGTTGAGAATAATTCCAATTCGAATAAGAGACCCTTCGTGAGGAAGAGCGGAAAATTGCCCATCATCAAGAAAAGAAAACCCTCATCAGGAGTGGAAGCAGACGCTCTGGCTCAAGCTGTGAGGTGGGTATTGATCAAAGTGTCAGACTGCTTACCTTACCTCAAGTGTTTCAATGTGGAGACATTGTAAACATTCGTGGAAATTTCTCTTCTCAAAAATATCTTTGCGATACAACGGTAACGAGCAACAGTGAATGAAGAAGAAGGCAACAGCAAAAATCAATGAGAGGCAGATGGATGTAGCCAAGACGGGGTGACTTTATTGTTTTTTTGATATGCCTGGGTGTTAAAGGGGGTTGAAGTATTTCTATCAACACATTTTGTGAGTGATATCCAGAGAAATGACCAAATTGCGGTTGCCCGTGTGAACCCAAATGGTTCTCCCGAAACTCTGGTAAGACAAAAACATCAAAACAGTGGAAACGTAACTCGCACGAGAACACTACCATCTAGCATCAAATACACCTTGAGTTTTTTTACACTGTCCCACTGATGATATGCATAATTGTGTGGAAAAACACCCAACTATTAAAGTATACATCACATAACTGCCTCTTCTCGAGCGCTAAGAGCTTAGAGATTAATTTGTCAGTGGTCGTGGGAAAAGCAGCAAGATATATCTTAAGATCAGTTAGTTTCAGGTGTGAACTTGTGTAAAATCAGTATCCCAAGCCAGGTAACCACAGTGATGGTGAGATACCACAGTGTATTAGAAGTGCCCCTGGAGGCTCCTGTCTCAGTCACCAGAGAAATCGGGGAAAACCTTGACTGTTGCAAGAAGCTGCGGCCGGGTCATCTCGCGGATGGTCAAGGTGGAAGAAATGGCAACCGCATCCCATGATTTTTTACAATCACTCTTCTCTTTGGAACCATTGCATCATGGGGCTTCGGTGTTATTTTCCACCATTTTAAACAAGAAATAAATCTGGTGGGCGAGAAGCTTTGGAACAAACGGAACAACCAAACAAGGATTTGCCGCAGAGTCCGGGCTTTCTTTGTGTACAGTGACCAACGCTCATCATCATTGTTTCAAACTTTTTTGTCTAACGAGGAATTATCTTTTTTCAGTTTTTTGTTTAAATTTTCTGTCAAAAACCAAACATGCTGCTTATCTCGTGTATGCTGTAAGTGTGACTCTTGAGGGAGAGGAAACTGACGAACAAAAGATGCCAACTCTGCTAACCGCTCGCTCCGTGGCGGGTATGACTGAAAGCGCATCCATATGACAACAAGATCAAACAGTGTTTTCCAACTCTCCTTTTTTTCCCCAGCCTCCTCTATTATCATCTATTTCATTGTGTAAGACACTCAAGAGTGACGGAGGCCTGTTGCAATTACAAAGCTGTACGTTCATGTGGTTAACAAATTGGCCTTTAGTTCCACTGTATGTGTGTTTGGTAACAGGTGGATGAACAAAGTGGTTGCATTGGTTTTGTCCTCCGTTTTATAGGTGGTGTCTATGTGGGTGACAGGCCATATTGAATCTCGATGCCATGATGTGATAATGAAATTCTTCGGTACAACTTACTTGCACATCTCTAAGGGAAAAAAGAAAAAAACTTGAAACAAAAACCCCTAAAACAACTGCAAGTTGGATTTGAGGCACTAATGTATATGTGTCTGATTTAAAAAAAAAAAAAAAAAAAGTTTTCATTTTGAGATCAATGAACAGACGAGTGTACGGATTCTGTGGAGGTTTCTGAGGGTGTGCACAAAAACCAGAGCGATGGACAGAACTGCGTGTAATCTTTTCTTATTTCCAAAAAAGCCTTATTGTTATTGTAACATTATGAAAACATTACTGTTGTATTATGATGACTTATTTTACATTACATAGTTGACTTTTTATTTTATTTTTGGTTTAGTTTTTTAACAGAGATGTTGTATCACATTTTTTTTAAATTAGCAGGAAAAGAGAAATGCTTATTTGTTCATATTACATTGAAAGACATTCTATTTTTTCACTGTAGAAATGTTAAGTATAACATGTCTGTGTGTACGTGTGCATATATGTACGTACGTATACATATATACTGCACACTCACACATACATATATATTTAAATGCAGAATATAAAGATATATCCAAACACTTAGTATTAATGACATTTTTCTCCTCATCATCTTTTTTTTATACCACCCACTTCTCATGTTTGAAAATATCAGTTTTTATTGATTTATTTTTGTTTGTGTATTTGTTTTTTGTAATCTGAGAAACCTTGTGCGTTTCTTAAAAAAAAGTGGGGTTGATGTCAGTGCTTTGCCTGAATCACTCACCAATGTTTAACTTCTACCCCTGGGTAGATCCTGTGCGATGAGGAGATGCCGTTTTTAAACCTTGTTGAGATTCTTTATTCATTCTTTATCATTAACTTGTAGGCATTAGTATTTTTTTGATTCTTTTAGCAACTGTTGAATTATGAACTGGTCTACAAAATATCTAATCAATCAAAAATGTCATAATTGAACTTTTTTGTTTGCTAAATCAGCCCAACTTGACTTGCTGTACCTATATGACCATGTACAGACTATGACCCTCACCGTTTTTAAGAACAATCCTCCTAAGTTTTTTCTCTTTTTTTACTTTTATTATCATTTCTGACATAATGTGGTCATTCATTTTGTTAGATATCCACTATGATCTAGAATATACCTGTAAATAAACAAATATATAGATTATATGTATTTGTATCATTTGACCCTCAGAATCTCATACTTTGAGTGGGATCAGAATCACATGGAGGTTCTGCTCATATATGACTTCCTGGTGTTTGTAAAGCCTGTTTTCGCTCCTTCTGAAATGTTCTTTCTCCAGCCCTGCTCCCTGGTCTTTAATTACCACTCGCTTTTTTCTGCCTTTAATTTCCCCTGCTAGCAGTTAAACTGGGAAACAAGCCAGCTCCTGTTTTCACACCTATAGCCTCAATGAGGGCATACAATCAGCATCAGAGATCTGCTGGTATAATTTAGCTGAGGATGGGAAGTTAGTCCACTCCTTAACCATTTGAATTGCTAATCAACCATCAATTCAAGGTCCTGTTACATTCTCATGCTCAATGTGGACATTAACGTGTCCCTGCCCTGGCATTAGCAAGGGTCTACTAGAGATAAGATGGATTTTTCTCTTTCACAACATGGGACTTCAGAAACTTGAGGGGTTTAAAAATGGTTTCTTTTTTAATTATTAGACGTCCTAATCGTAAATTATAACAATAAAGAGATTTCAAAGGTGGACATTCTTAAATTTATCCACTAATGGGAAAAACAATAGCACTCAAAGGTGATTTTCATTCCTTAAAGGTTTACTACAAAGCCCCAGTAAGTCCCCAGCTGTCCAACTGCCTAAAATGCCATGGTTTAATCCACAAATATACCATTGTCTTATGGACAAATTCAGCTATGCTAAAGGCCATACATAGTTCAGTTGCAACATGCCATGTTGATTTATTTTTCTCCCTAGAGCATTTTTAAGTGTTGTATAGAACCATACCATGTGTTTTTGTTCAGCCATGTTTCACTGTGGGATGCAGAAAGAAATCAGGACTCAATGAAACAGAGCAGTGCAATGCAACCAAGGGAAGACCAAGACAACCAAAAACTTGCTGCAAATTCACATTTCCAGCACGTCATTTCTGAACAGTGGGAACCTTGAGATGTTTCATAATGAACTAAAAAATCCTGAACTGAAGTCTTTTGGAACTCAAAAAGACCTTTAAAAATGGCCCCAATGCCAAAACTGAAACCATGGAAGTCTTTGGAAGCTTGTGCACCGTGTTACTCTTTTGACTTCATGTAAAGATGCTAGACTTTTGAAAACAAGACACCAAATTTACTGGAATATGTCGCAGAATATTTTGGGGGGGAGTTGGTGGGACTAACAAAAAAAACAACACTAACAAAAAATTACATTGAAAAGAATAGAGCATATACAGTACATACAGGCAAAATGAAAAAGAACCCAATCTCAGTAAAATAGTTTTTCCTTTGTATAAGGACCAAGTGCTATCACTTTCAAACTGTTACTTCTAACTGAAACAATAATTGGTTTAAAGCCACTGTGTATGTAGATATGTTGACTTTGTATTAAAGAAATGTTGTCTGAAAACCATTTTGCCTGTGATTTTTGGCTGATAAAGTATATTGTAAGTTGCCGTGATTTTTCAAGATATCTTTCCTCAAGTCTGAACATCTGCCTACTGTGCCTATACATATCCGGATCTGTGTATAATATGCAAACAGATGGTAAGAGTTATTTAACTACAATACTTCAATTGCACCAGCACTTACTTTGTACATCATTCATTACACTGGAACCTGCATCGAAATCTGTGCTACGAGAGCTCGCAGGACAAGTGATGAAGCACACAGATGGTGCACTTCTTTTGTTGATAGATGGCTTGATTAGCTTCCTTCTATATTTGTCCACCAGCCTCTTTGCAAACATATCCCGATGGGTCCCTAAGCCCCTCTTCAAGCTTGATAAATGTCACCCAGACAGGCTTATATTGGCGCAGAGGTAAACCTTCACCTGGTGGTTCTTGCTCTCTCGTCATCTTCAGATATTTCATGACCTAAAATTAAAATGTCCGCGAATTCAAAGGAAAATAATGCTACCAAACCTCACTGTATTTGCCTAACACTAGTTTGGATTACTGCCCACAAATTACAGTGTGATTAGTTAGTATACTGCGGGTATCCATAAAATACTTGGTGTACTTATACCAAAACAGTACAGGGGGGAAAGAAAGTGGTTAGGTTATAATATATTCTCTAAATTTTGGTATGTTATGTTACCTTTTCATGAAACGCATGCATGAGGTGCTTTAGTCAATGCACACAAAATGTATAACAAAGCATTTAAAATGTGTGAGAAAACGTAATTATCACAGTGTAAGTCCAGGGTACGTCGGCTGTAATATTGAGTGGGTCCTTGCTTATCCCTTTTACACTGTAATCACAGGGTATAATACAGGCTGTAAAAAAAAAGTCTTGTTTAACACTTTACAAGGTAATTACAATGGTTATGCAGGCTTTAATTAAAAAATAATTACAGTACTTACTTATTTATAGGTACACAAAGCCCAAATTGTTAATTTGTACTTATTTCCTGTACTTCTTGCCATGTATCTACCATTAACTACCCAGTCATTATTTCATTGGTACCATGCGTGTACTAAGTATTTGCACTGTAATAGACTAAAGTGGTGGTTTGGTGAAATATCTCAATACTTCAAGTCTTCTCTCCACAGAGACCTCACTGCTCATTGCCATTTAATTCACACGTGCATCAGTTGCAGATGAAGTGCCAACGAGTTCCTTGTCACCTGAATCAGCAATCTGCTAAATCGCAAGAGGAATGTCATTTATTAAAGGCTACTATATTCAGAATGACACCCGATTTCAAGGATGATGTTACTAATTGTCTGCTCAGAAAGCTTTTTCAGTCCATTCTTTTCTAATAGCGGCGATCCAACAGACCGAGTGTGAGGGCAGGCAAAGAAGTGAATTAGGGCGGTGATTATGCAGTGATTCAGACAGCAGCTCATTAGGACCCAGCTAAGCAAGCAATCAACGAATCAATGTGACAGTGGACCCAAAAGCCACAGAAATTTGTAATAAATGGCAAAGCGATAAATTGGATTATCCACAGCCCCGTGGCCAAGCTCTTTCTGTTGCAAATGACAAATCAATCCAATCATGCCACAAAAAAAGCCAAAAGAACCAGAAAAGGGGGCCTTGAGTTGCTCTGGGCGTGGAGGTTATCTCTCTGAGATGTGCCTTGTTAAGGTTGTGGTTTTCTAGAGGTCATTTCTGTATGATATTCAGGGCTCTAAAATATTCATGACAGACCATTAGGTGTTTATGACCGCCTTTTATAATCAGAGATTTACCGACATTTGAACTCCAGCCAGAATAGTAAAGGTGTCAGAAGGGGTACCATGCCACATGCCTACTGATTCACAGAGGGGAAGGCAACTCAACATTGAGCTGTTGATGATGTAAATGAGCAGCGAAGAAACGATTATAAATAAAATGCAGAGACAGCAGCATTCTCTTATCACCTTATGGTAAGTACAAGACATGGATCCACTCCCTCTACATGCATCAAATCACTATCGCTATCGCTGAATGTCATTATCATGACTGGATCACATGGTGAAGAAACACTGAGAAAGAGCTATCTATCTATCTATCTATCTATCTATCTATCTATCTATCTATCTATCTATCTATCTATCTATCTATCTATCTATCTATCTATGACTTGGATTGAGAAACAGCTGGTAAAAAGAGATCTCTGAAAAATAATATTGCATTCATCCTGTCGAAACTGTATTTTGGCTGAATTCTGCTACCCCTCCTGAAGAAAACTCAGACCTGTTTCTAAAAAGGCGTCGCTGCCATCTGTGGGATATTATATGCTATTTCATCATTGTGATAAACACACTGAAGACCAATTTCTGTTCAATTAAATCAGAGATCAATGTAACGTATTGTCTTCTCTAGTGCTAGTTTATAGCTTTCTCTTATTGTAATTACATCAGTAAGAGACATGCTTTGTAATTTCTTTCATTGTCATACACATTTAGTTTTAATACACCGACACATGGAATCATAGTTGTAGCTTTGATCAAAACAACTGAAGTTTTACCCTGCAACCAGATTATATATGAAACATACTTTGTTTTGAAAAGCACCTTGAGTGCTGTATTTTCCCCCCTGCTGTTTGAGCATCTGCCAGCAGTAAACGGTGACATGGCTCCTGTCCTGTGTTTATGCTCTTGTGCTGTTATTTCCTATAATCTGTCTTATGTTCCCCTCCTTCCTCTCAGTCTCTCTATTTCCAGCCAGAGCTCTACCACTGACTGATTGCTGCTATTAAAACAGGTCCCTGTTTTGGAGAGGGAAGAAGGGCTATACTCTCTCATTTTCCCTTTCTGTCTTGCTCTTTTCACTCACTTCCCTCATCCACCATTTCTATTTCTTCCTCTCTGTTCACTGTTAGTCCCCTCCACTCCTCTGTTTACATTTGACACGTAGCAATGCCAGGGGCCTTGTTGATGACTCTGCTGATAGATCGGTCCAATGCTGGTCCAGAGTGTAATATTGGATTTCTTTTTTTTTTCTTTTTGAAGGCTGTGTTAGGAACAGGGTGCTTTAATTTAAAAAAAAAAAAAACATTGGCAGGGGGAATCTTATGAAAGATGATCGAGTCCCAAATGTAGGATTTTGCTTCAATAAGCATTATAACAGTATCTGAATCAGAGGGTTACAATTACATTTCTGTACTACCACTTAAATCATATGGTACTTGGAATGGCAGTACGCAGAATTTTGAGAACAGAAGAGTTTTTTTCCCTTACCTTAACCAAGTAGTTTGGTGTGTCTTCATCCTATCATTGTGGATGCCAGATTTGCTTATGTATATATATATATATATATATATATATATATATATATATATATATATATATATATAGAAAAGGAGATCTGGCGTGTATATATGTATATATATCAATAATGAACTACTTTGGTGTTGCACTTTGCTACATTTTGCCATGTCATAATTTCTATTATTTACAATGCTGTTAAACCTGTTTCAGGAACATCCTTAATTCATGTATCATTACCATGAAGAAAGGTTGACACATACTTTTTTGTTGAGGTTTTTACTACATATGCCCGTACAAGGACAAGAAATGTCTCTGGCCAGAATTGCTCCTAGATCAGTGTTTCTCAACTGGTGGGTCGCGGACCCGTTTTCAGTGGGTCGGGCCTTTGCCTGAAAAAAAAAAAAATCCTGTGCTTTTATTTTGAAGGGGATTTTTTATGCAGCGGAGTTATTCACACTCCTTAACAGTATTTGGCTTTAATGCCTTGTAATGCTAATAGACGCCATTTCACAGTTTTGTCATATGCTAATTGAGCACGGCAAAACGCAAGTACAACACCGACTACATGAGAGGACATTTTCAGCTGCACCATCTTTTCAGTAAATAAATAAAAGTTGAAAATTTGGGTCGCAGCTTGTCATTAAGGGGTGATGGTATGTCCTGCAGCCAGACCAGTTGAGAACCACTGATCTAGATAAGAGATTAAGAGACAGTCACCATTCATGGTCTACACCAATAGTAGTAAACATTGTACTCAAACAGAAAAGTCTTACATCTCCAGAAAACTGTTCTTCTACAGTTGTTTCTATAAAAAAAAACAACTGAAAACTCATTTGGACTTTGGTCTCAAATGTCAGCTAAAACACTCAGTTCCTCACAAAATAGGCTCAGTACTGTAGAGATAATGGTTCTGTAATGGGAAACTGAGTGTACGAACAATGGCAGAGAATAAAACCCCACAGTGCTATCCGCTATGTGATGCTCTCAAGTGAATTTTACAGTAGGGATGAAGGATACATGAAACCATCAGCAGTCAAACCATTAAAGCCTCCCTGTAAACATGTCCATTTGAGCACAATTAGATCAAATACCAGCAGAGAAAGGAGCTGAGAAATTGAGTTTAAGCTAAAAGATGATGGTAATTGTTTAATAATTCTATTTTTACTAACCCAGGTACAGCCATTGAACAGGGCTCACCATGTTCAACATCTCATCCTAGTGGATCCACACACTGAAATTTGCATGATGCTCAGTCAGCCACATGAACCCGCAAATATGAGCCCTGTAAAAAGAGGGCGTTCACTAACCACAGCTTCCACTGAAGTTCACCACATAATGAATTGGGCTCTCTGCCTGTTTTCTTTATGTTGCTTTTATGTGTGTTGGGGCAGATTTAGTCTATGTATGACACTATGACTCTATAAACTAGGCTAAACTACTATTCTGTATCTATCTTCTCACTGCGGTTGTCTGGTGTTAACTTGCAGTGAAGTGCAGTGGAGGGGACATTGGCATGTCTTGGAAGTGCATGACCTGGTAAAGTGGCATGCTGAGGCAGAATTCAGCTCCACTGCATGTGTGAGAACTTGTTTTCTGAAATGCATCATGCCTAACTTTAAGGACCGGGCCACGAGGATAAGATCCTCCAAAGAGAAGTCAACTCTCTCCCCCTAGTGTCTCAGCTGTTCCAGTGCATCTTGAAGAAGGTGTACTGTAGTAAGGTTGTATTCTTAAAAATGTATTATTACTGTGGTCTTGTTTTTGTAGCTCAGGTCCTCAGATCTTTCAGTCATGTTGTGCTCACTGAAACAATTGCTGAGATCTCAGAACACAATTACTTTGGTGTGTACATTATGAATTGCTAAAAATAGGTCCAATAGGGTAACAATTAGAGGAAGGTCAGAGAAAGATTTTGCAAGACTACAGATGCTACCTCTTTATTTGGAAGTGAAAACAAAAGTGAGCCCATCTGTAATGTCACTAATAATCCCTCTTTACAAATGGCAACCAACCCTGAGTGCTCACAGTTAGGGTAAGTACGGTAGGTCAGAGTTGAAGCAGGAAGAAAAGTGTAATTTACGTTTACGATTTACACTTTATCTTTATCCCTTCAAACTCCTCACTGATCTCACTGAATTCATATTCATCATTTTTACCATGGGCGCCAAGCTGTCTGCTTCTCTGTTTAGTTGTTTGTGTTGGCTGATACGCTTTAATTAGAATTAAGTACACTGTGTCTTTTTAGGCGCTACAGAAATGAAAGAGGAAAGCTTGGCAAGGGTTCATGTGAGGGCTCACACTGAAGAAAAGAGCACAATCTCCTCTGTTTGTCACAGCTTCACTCTGTGTCCAGATGCCTTCAGATAAGTTGACAGGACTGATGTGTTTTCTTTGTTTTGGATTTTCTATTTGCTTTGTTTTTCCTCCTTTGTTCCTGCATGCCTTTCCTTCCTTTGGTCATCAACACACCTCTTCTGTATCATCATCATTAGTTTTTGTTGGATCCTTGGTTTTGTTTTGTGATGTTCAGTTTTGCCTTGTCTGCACTGACTCTCCCCCAAAGACTCATATCTTTAGGTTCCTGTTGCCTGCAGTCTCCTGTGCTTAGGTCCCCCTGTTCTACCCTTCATGACAGAAGGATCCAATCAGCCATGGGCCCAGCAGGTGACTTCTTGAGGTGACTTTTTGAGGTGATTTCATGTTCCTTTGCAAAACATTTATATATCAGTGTTACCTGTAGGCTTCATTGTAAAATTACAATATATTTTTCCAAATTCAAGCCAGGAAGAAGCTTGTAATAGGATTTCAGACACATCTAAAGTGGACCATACCATCTTTTAACCGGTCCTTGACGTTAGTTGAACGTCTTGTCTGTCCTTTGATGATCGCGTGTGAAGCGCAAGCCAGTGGAGACACTAACCTAAGTAGCTACAGTAGCTGTCTAGCTACTTTAATACACTTCAGTTTCATATTCAAATTTGTTGTGTGGCATGTTGGGATCCATGAGCTGGATTCCCAAACATGCCACAAGACTACAGACATTACAGTAAACAAGCACAATACTGTAAGGATTCTGACTTGCGACTGCACTGTTGTACAACATCTACGTCTACAGAAGGATTTCAGCCTAAAATGAATTATTTGTAGTATTGTTAGAATAAATAGCCGACTAGCTTACTGTCAGCGCCTGACACCAAACCAGTTAGTGCCCTCTCTGATCCTGACTGCAGACTTTGAGCAGTCCCCTATCCTTGAGACTTGCCCGACTATTTCCCCGAGGAATTGAGGGGTTGACGCCCTTAGAAGGAAGCATGGGTCTCTGAAACACTGAATTCTTTCAATGCTGCCCAGCACCACAAAAACTCAGCTGCCTACCTATCCCGAGCCTCAGCTGCCTAATAACCTAGAGCCTCCACACCCCAGCACCAAGCCGGTATATAAGAAGTGACACCATGACGTCACCTAGGTTTGATGACTGCCATTTTAAAGCCTCTAGTTCAGCATTTTAGTGACCTGTCAATCACAAGGTAGCCACGCCCTAAAGCATACCATGCTTTATCAACATCATGCTGTATTGAAGAAGTCTACAATGTTTACTGAGGTATTAAATCAAGTGAGAAGTAGGGTCATTTTCTCATAGACTTCTATAGAATCTGACTTCTTTCTGCAACCCAAGGAGTTGTCCCCTGCTGGCCATTTGAAAGTATGCAAGCTTAAGCACTTACACATCGGCTTCACTTTTCAGACCCGAGGTTGCCACCTGGTATGTTCCAGAGTCGGGGGCCCCAGGCTGCTGTCTCATCTGGTCCCAGTTGACAGTCCGGCTGACACCCATCGCTGATTTTCTGTATTGCAGATTTTTAAAGTTCCTGCGCTGTGTGTTTCCTGGTGCTGTTTGGATGACCTTTAAATCACCACGCTCCTTATTTAAGGGTCACAAAGTCAAACATTCTGTGAAATATATTCAATATGTCACACATCCAGAGATACTTATTGTAATGGAAAAAAAAAGTTTCCCACTTCTGAGACAGTGCCAGTGCAATCACCATGTACTTAGCAGCATGACTCACGCCTTTCACCTTGAGTAACTGGTCTCTAAACTTTTGTTCCAACATGCCTACACAGATATATGGGAAGGAAGTGAGAGGAGTCTGTGCTTTACAGCTATATATTTCAACATGCGTTTATGTCTACAAGGAGACTGATAGAAATCTACAACTCTCTCAGCATTCCCCATGGAATATATTGTCAATTGTATTGCTGCCTGGCTTCATGAACAAAACGTGTTTTTTTCTGCGCTGCATCTATGGAGACATTTGCCACAGGTATGACCCTCTGGCTGAGTTCAGGCAACGTTTAGTTTGTTGTTTTCCTGGGCAGCCTTGGTGCACTGTATCTTTTTCACTACACTTTTACAGCTCATTAGAGTTAAAAAGGAACAGCGTGCTTGGGGCTGGTTTTCATAGACGGATGTATGTGAGCTATAAAAATTGATTGTAAATTGAATGAAAACTGTCATGTTTTTTTCTGAATTCTCCCTGTTTATCTGAAGATAACTGAGCATTAATCACTTTCCACTTCTGCCCCTCATTAAGTTGCACACATTTTTGCCTGGGAACTGTTTTCTGTTCCAACAGCTGAAAAAACCAACCTTGTCTACCACTGAGCAGTTTCACTGGAGCAAACAAAGTACTTGCTTGTGGTTGCTGCACATTTTTTGCACTTTGTCTACAATAATAAATTAATAATGATACAATTTACAGTAAAATGATTCAAAATGGATGAATAGTGTTATATAATGTGATAAATGACTATTATTTAATGCAGTAGAACATATGTGCATGTTTACTGTTGTTTGTGCATCTGTGGGCTCATGTACAGCATCATAATCATGAGGTCACTAAGGTAAGAAATAATCCAAGTTTGAGACAAATATAATTAGATTATTGGCAGAGAGACAATATACAGTATATTCTATAGGGAAGGTGTACTGTTTTTCGCCCTCGGGTTCCATACAAAAATGATCATTCCCTGATGATTAGGATCACTCTTGTAGTACAGGTGCTTTACATAATTGCCAAGTCACTATAATCTGTGGTGTGGTTATGGAATTGATGATAGGGATCTGGGTTGTTCTGTGTGCATTCTGAATCAGATTCAGGTGAAGGTATGGTGATGTTTATTTCTGCCTTTTCTGTTTCCATTCAATGGAATACTGTTTTTGCTGGGATAGATTAATGTGAAGTGGCTTCTTGGAACAATATTGTTGTTGTTTTTTTAGATGAAGTCATTTATCATCTCCTGATTTTGTGGTTAGTGTAAAGAATTAGGGTTCCTGTTTTGTTGACGGCCATTCAAATTGCAGCAGCTATTGGCTCAATGCAAATGGGAAACCGAGACAGAGACCAGAAACCTTTGCCTGTTTCACGTCTATTTTTAGTTCACTTTGTTTACTGTTTGTGTCATCATGCACTGGCTGTTTCAAGTTGAGATAAACAGATGATGGTTTGTCAAAATTGCTCTGAGAATTTGGTAAGGAATCTGATGAGATCCATCCAAGAACTTGTAAAACTTTGTATGTCCAATGAGGTATTAAGACCTGTATTCAAAAATGATTTGCAGTTATTTAGGAGAGAGGAAAAAGTATGGAAAATATAGTGATCGTCTAATTGTGTATATAGGTTTCAAATATGGTGCATTAATGCTAGTCTACAATACCATAAAAGTCTGTAATAAAATGGCAAAGCTAGAGATGTTTATGGATTGAAATAGACAACCCTCTTTGAAGTTAAGAGAAATTTTCATTGAGTTTCTTGGTGCAGACAAATATTAGATTGTAGTCTGCTATAATATGCTTTCTTTTAGCTTGTAATGCGGATGTTAAGGATATTCATTTACAGTGATAAATACAGATCAAATATATTGTGTGAATGCTTACAGTATAAACTGCCCATGTGTATGTGTATAAAATACATTCAGGAAATAGAGAAAGGGAAATATATAGAGGTGGGATATGTGAATGTGTGTATGAGCAAGTAGTATAATGGATGCAGAAGAGAGGGAGAAAATGTGTTTGGGAGTTAAAAAATTGCGCTTATAGTCCCATATGGTAAGGTCTGATTCTGCATACTGTTGAGAAAATCATAACCCTTTTAAGGTGTTAGCTGTAGTAGAGTGTAATATAATTTACTAAGATACGGTGCTTTCAGACACACAGAGTGGGTCTGAGTAGGTAAGCTACAGAGAGAACAATGGAGCAGAGCAGCTAATTTATAGTGTGAACAGAATGGCACAGAAGGAACTGATGCATACAAACTAAATTGTGATGGTAACAAGAGTTTCAGGCTGGTCTGTAGTTTAACAATGTAACCATTATTAAGTTTACAATGCCCGAGAGTAACAAACTCGACATGATGAGATCAGAGGGGATTAGATTGCATGTGCAAAATCATCTTTTCTTTCTTCATCACATGAATAGATTCCTGGTTAGGGAATAGAGAGAACAGTTATGTGATGTGTTTAAGTTATAAGTCTGTATGTGTATGCAGGTTGTCTGTAAAATATATATGTGACAAATTTTAAATGGATTGTTGCTGTATTGTGCTGAGATGAGGGGAAGAGAAGTTGGAGCAAGAAGCAGTATGTACGTAACATAGAAACAGATTAACCATATAAGATATAAATGTGTGTTGTGAGGAAATGTGTTGAGTTATAGTAGTTGATATAAGACTTTTCATGAAGGCTCTGACCATGTACATACAATTTATTTTATTGTTTTCTACCACCACTAAACGATTCCTACTTTCCAGTTTTTTGCATCTCTCCACAAGTACATTTTTCCCATTTTTCTCCATAATGGCATGGTCAGTTATTTACTCTTAGCTATCACCAAGCGGGCTATTTCACTTGACAGCGAGGAGCATCATCAGGAAGGAGTAATTCTTGTGGAAGTTCAGAATGGGCCCTGGATCGCTCTGAAATTGAGACTGTCCTTCAAGGACCAGTGCTCTTTGTGTAAAAACCTCAATAAAATGTAATTCTGGAATCAAGAATGGAACGTTTTAAGTCTGGGGAACGTTGTTATTGGGGCAAAGCTCTTGTCTGTCATTGAGTCACAGCTCATTGTTTGGAAACTGTGCAGTGTGTGGTAGCTTGAGGTCAGTTGGATATAGTGTTTAAATAGGAAGCCAGTTTCTCTGGTAAAATGTTGGTTTAGTTAAACTATATAGAAACCCCTAATGTTCAGCTGTGTGTGTGTGTGTGTGTGTGTGTGTATGTGTGTGTGTGTGTGTGTGTGTGTGTGTGTGTGTGTGTGTGTGTGTGTGTGTGTGTGTGTGTGTGTGTGTGTGTGTGTGTGTGTGTGTGTGTGTTTTGGAGCTTAATGGTCTGTGTGTCTGCACCTCAAATAATCAAAACATGTTCTGTCATGTCTTTTTGTTCCCAACAGGCAATTCACTATTTTTTACTAATTTTGATAGACAGATATATGATATGCACAGTATGTTGTCTCTAAGATCTGAAATATGTGCAAAAATGACAAATGTATTGTCTCAAACAAGGCCATCTTGAAATTAAGGCATCACAGGGGAATCTATAACCTTTAACATCCACCATTCATAAACTACATCTTGCTTGCCAAGTTAAGGAATTAAGGAATTAGAGTGGCAACCTGAGGATATTAGCACCTGACCTTTAATGCAATAAGCTGCCAAATGGACCAGTCTGGAGTTCAACTAAGCAGAACCTGTTTTATCTATTCATTTTTTTGCATGTGTTCTCTCAAACTGCAGTGCCTTTCAGGGTCACTGTACATCACCAAAACCCAGCACCTGACAGTGTCTGAGCAGACTCACACCACAGTTTTGGATAAGCTCATTTTCCCTTGTATGCACTAAAACATGCAATAGGTATTTTCAGAACTATCCACTCTGCAAAACATTGCCTTTTAGATGTGAGAAATGTTGGCCTAGTGTGGTAGGAAAACGCAGAGAAGATGTGACATTTAGTTTTTGCCAGCTTAGTGTGAACATCGTGTCAGAGGGCATAACATTCACAGCAAAACATATGTCACCTACGCACTATACGCTTGAAATGGTATCCACTAAATAAAATCCATGTATACGATAGTAAGAGGAAAAACTGTGTTTGGTCTGCTAATTCTGCTTCTGCATCAGTTAAGTATGCGTGAACACTTAATTCATCATTTATAAAGCATTGTTCCTACATTAACACTCATTAGTATGCATTTCATAAACAGTTATAAATGTTTTATTCTTGATTAATAAGCTTGTATATTATGTGTTTCATGATTGTGTTTTTATACTTTATAAATTATGGATTCCCCATTTGTAAATTAAGTATTATATATATATATTACAAACCAATTATTAATGAGTTGTAGATGATAAATAACATCATTATAAAGTAATATAAGTAAATAATTAAGAACGTATTTAGATGTATTCATGCATTTATACATATGATTCATGCACTAATGGTTAAGGACTATGTTAATATATACTTTATAAAAACGTATTAATACTGCAATTCATTATTAATTCAGGTAGTTACTAGTCGTTAGTTAGGTATTTTGTGTTACCTCATCTAAATTGAGGACTATCAATGCCTTACAACAATTTATAAATGACATTGAAAGGCTAGCAGTGCCTCAAAACCCACAAAAGTCTCAGTTATCTTCTCAACAGAAAAGTCACAAAAGACACAACACAAAGTGATCAAGAACATATCAATATTTATTGCAAGATGCAAACAATGTAATCATAAGAACATACCTCTCAGCCATGTAAAAAAACAAAACAAAGAGCTCTCTGGTATTACAATCTGGTAATTTTGCCAAAATTAGAGGAATGCCAAACTCGGCAGGCATGTTCAGGGTATTTTTTTTTAAATAGCGAAGGCACTAACTCTACAGTGGAAGTCTTTAGCGCCCATATTAACTATTGTACAGGCATTATACTATCTGCTTCCCTGTATTCAGAGTGGAAGCAATCCCTAAATCATGCTCTAAAGTTATAATTTAGCACCTATTGTTTAAAATAGTCTTTGTAGTTTATCTGTCAATGGTTCAAAATCTGCTGCTCAATTGCATTTTTACCCATTTGTCTCTGGGAATAATGTTTGGAATAACAAACAGGGACATTGTATTTTTTCACATTTTATTATTAACCAAATATATAGAGAGGGACCAATACCTAAACTTAAACACTTACATGAATGAAAACTACACTGAATGTGATAAACATTAACTGTTTCACATTGAAACAGCATACAGATCTGTTCTCAACACTGATTATCTTCAAGATAAGATTAGTTAAATAATCTAATGAATTAAATAACGTTTAGGAGGAAATTTGGCTTTATTGATTTATTATAAAACCTTTTGTTGGAGTCATGGTTAGTCAGTAGATATGTGCAGCAAGGCAGCTTGGTTTGGAATGTCTGATGAACTTAAGAGTATGCAACCAACGCTGGTGTATTTCTGGAAAGGACACTGAATCATAAAATCATCATGTACTTAACTATAAGATGAATACTGATTACCGACTACTTAAGTGTAATAAATTGTAGTTATTTGAGCACCCACGGTTTCCTTCCTTATCTCAAACCCTTTCATCTACCACATGAGGGATAGATGAGGGTATATCAGTAGCGTTCTTGTAGGAGGAAAACAACCAAACTGGCCTAAAGCAAGGCCGTGGCTTGGTAAAGTCAGTGCATCCACTCTGTTGTACTTCAGTGCTTCAGAATGTGGGATGTACTGAAATTATAACATTTCCTGTTGTTTTGTTTTAGATGGAGTTTTGTATGTAGAAGTTATTTTTTGCAGTTTTAATGATTATCTAATTCATCTAAATGTGTCTAGCTCTGCAAAGAAAATGTCAAGAAATAAATCAAATACAGTAAAATACATTAACTGATACAATGTTAAGAAAAACTGAATGATTCATTACAGGGTTAGTGTGCATGCTGATTGTACAGGTGTTCCACACAAAAAATGGGGAATCTCGTACTTCCATTAGATTTTAAAGCAACACTTTTCATAAATGCCCATCACTGTCCCATATTCTCATAAAGATTGATTGGTCTTAATTCTAGCCAAATATAAGAATTTTACCCTTTAAGATCTATTTCTGCTGCTGAGCCCTGAATCAAGTAAATTAGAATAATGGAGTCTGGAATAAAAAAACACCTAAATCTTAATCATTTGCCTCTGAAAGTGATTGCACCACTTTCGCTACTTGAGCATCAAATGATTGCTCTGTATCAGAGGTCACAACAAGATAAAAGTGCTCTGTCTTCAAATTGGCAAACTCGAAGTAAGATCACTCAAAGTTCTGGTAATAGGCTTGGCAGCGAAATTGCAATGATGTGTGATAATGATACCATACTCCATCACTGTCTTTTTTTGTTTACATTTTTATTTGTCCACATTGGATATGACCCAGATTGTGATGGTGATTTTATGGTCTGTTGAACCAGTGGCTGCCTTATTCCCAGGACCTTATCAGGGAGAACTTGTAAGGCTGCTGGTGCTTGTGAGTCTTCAGCTGTTTAGATGGTCCTGTAGATGGACACGCTAGTAAATGAGGAATTATTGTGACTTTGTAGTCTTGTAATGCAAACATGTTATAGACTGTGGTTATTAATTAACTTCACACAATTGACAAAAAGAAATACACGGATGATAATAGTCCATCTGTTTTGTTTCAACCCAGTGTGTGTGTGGATCTGTATTACTCATGTTCTGGGGACATACAGTATATCTGTTTACGTAGTCACATTGTGGGGACTCACCATCCTTTTGGGGACAAAATGTACTTCCCCATAACGTAAAGCATTTCATTTTAGGGTGAAGACTTTGTTTAAGGTTAGTTAAGGGTTAGGATTAGGCTGGTAGCGGTTATGGTTAGGGTAAATCTCAAGGAAATGAATGTAAGTCAATATAGTTTCCTCTAAAGCGATGGGACCAAAGGAAACTATTATTCCGTTTTTATTGTCAGATGTTTGTGGATATAAACTGGATAATATGATAAACAGTATTTTTATCCATCGCCTAGTATCTTGTACAGACAATCTCAACAACTATAATACTGGTTGCCTGGAAACCTCACTCTGATGATGAGAGTCCAAGAATTCGTCACTTTGTCAAGCTGTTCTTCAATAAATAGTTATACCATGCAACAATCCCCAAAATCAACCAATTGTAATTCTAACGTTTTGGGTTGTGGATTTGAATAATTAGATCCAGAATTGCTTTTTTTTTACTTGCTTGGCTTGTTGTTTCCCCAGGCTTCCAGTCTTTATGCTAAGCTACATATAACTTTTAGCATTCATAATCCTGCAATCGTTTTTACCTATATTGTTGTTATATTCTCCTTGTTACTGGTTTACAGGCCTGAGCTCAGCTCTAAGTGTCCCACATCTGCACTGCATATGTCTATCTGAATAAGTCACTCAGTTATGTAAACTGTGTAAAGGTCAGCTTTTATATAAAACCTGAAACCAAAGAAAAAAAAACATCTGCTGATGGCATGTCCAGCTTTTCTTTCAAATGTTCCCGACTAGTCGTGGATCTATGTTGTTGAATGACTCTATTACTCAATTTGCTTCACTCTTTAGTCTTACAACATTAATTTGTATTAGAAACATTATTGATGAACATCTTTTTTTCACTGGCTTGATGTAAGGAAATTATAGTTGTCAGGCTTTAGTCCATTTTTCACAAAGAACACATCACATTATATAATGTAAAGGCTGTCGATTTAGTTTCTATTGGTATTTTATTCTCAATGCAACAAAAGAAGAAATCCCATGTTTTGGTGAATTGACTAGTCTTTCATTTACCCCTTTCTAAAGCCTGTGAGGACAGCACCTCCACCTCCCATTTTACACACATAAAACAGAACAGATTAAAACCGAACATGAGACAAATGCCCCTTTCCCCCACTGTGCACCACTTACTTGCTCCACTTTGATGCTTTACGACTTTTCTCTGTGGCTCATTCTTCTGCCTAAAATACAATGTGTTGTCTTCCCCAGAGACATAGAGACATTCCCCTTTTGTCTTCCGGGGAGGGGTGAATTGAGCAGAAGGAAGCTATAACTGGAGGGAGAGAGATCAGTATCTAAACTACGGGGGAAAGGAGTGGAGATGACCGGGGGTTCCTGCTCACAGCCTGCTGCAGTACTTACAGGACTTTATTTTCATTAGATGGGACTTGGTGTATGTGCGATTTTTCGCCTCTTCTAAACTATTGTTTGTGTTATTAATCAAACAAATGCAGTACGTTTGCATGGACAAACTTCCCAACTGAGAGTCAACTTGGTTCCTGAAAGCTTCTGTGGTGGTAAGACACATTTTTAATCACTAAGTAAAAAAAACTTTTTTAAGAAAACAGCCCTGCTTATGAATATGAAATGTGAAAGATGCAAAGAAACCTTGAATGTATCATTTGACATACACAAAAACAAAAATGTGTGATGAGGAATGGTTTTACACACTTTATGATACATGTACATTTATGATCATTAATGTTGTTACAGTTAAAAGTTCAAATAAATAGGCTTGTCAGGACACCCTGTAAAGGTTGCATCAGTACAAGTTGTGTTGTTTGCGTATAATGGTTTTGTTTTGTTGCTATCAATTTGCAAATGTATATGCAAGTATTAAGCATGGTTAACTTCTTCATCATTTGTCATTTCTCGTCTTGTAAGGGTTAGGGATATTTCAGACTTTGACAGAAAGCTGCAGTAACTCAGGTCAGTGCTGATTAACTATGGAGACAGACTTTGGGTTACTATAATAAAATGATTGAACTTTGTTTCACCATTTTAAAGAAAGGTCATTTAAGCTCTACCAAACTCACAACAAATTTTGTTCAACTAAGCATTTACTTGAGCTTAATGGGTAATACGTGACATTAGCATTGGCCAGGCTTCATCAGTGAACTCCCACTGATGATGCACATGGTAAAATAAACCTAAGATCGACTCCTGTGGGAGAATTGAAACTGAAACTGTTCTCTTGATTTTGGGAAAAGGTGCGGATTGAGGTCAGTTGCAGAAAATGCTTCCTCAGTTCTGAAAGCCAGTGAGGCACAGCTGCACATTGTCAGTGTGTTTGCCTCTGCCTTGTGACCCACACAGTTGGTGTAATAAAGGATGTAGCTTGAAATGTGGACTTGAGTCTTCCTGAATCAAACATACAGAAGTACTTTATGTGCAATCCATGCTCTTATCTGACTTCTTGCTATCCATCCTGTAAAAAATAAACACCAACTGCCTGAGGGCCAGCTCCAAAATCTTTTAAAAAATGGAGTTAGCTCATCGTAAACATCTTGTTTGACTTCTTGATAGCATACAGGTCAGATTTTTGTAAAAATAAAATTGTCTCTTCAGTTCTTTCCCCTCTCTCTGTCTCTGTACTATTGGATAAACTGAAATGATACATTGTAGCATTTACCAGGTACCTGCCTCAGGTTTCTATTATTAATAGGATTAATTATATGACAGGGTCAAAATTTTACACCACATAATTTGATATTCTGAGTCTTTTATTTGAAATTATGATTAAGAAGACCTAGTTAATCAGCCTGCAGTGAGGTGTCTGTGTTGTTTGTTCACCTCACAGGGCACACAATTGCCAAAACCGCTTTATTGGCCAAATAGACCAAATGGAAAGGGTTTTGGCTTGGGTTTCTTAATTTTATTACCCATATTTATTGCTCACTTTTGTTGTGCATTTTGCCTTTTTGCTTTGATAAAGTAATGCATATCAGTCTTTTTTAACAAGGGACATTATAAATACATTTGATGTTTGCAATACGAACAAGGAAAACAAATCATTATAACTGATAGATTGAGCAGGATTTTGAATTGACAGCAGACTATAAAGAAGGTCTGAAAATGTTTTCATTTCAAGCAATCATAAGTGCAGTAGGTCATGTTTGTTTTGCAAAAAAAAATTGTTGTCTTTGGAGAAAGATCCCTGGTAGTTACACATCCTCTGTTTAGGAATCTCTCGACACATATTTTGCAGACACTCTGCACTCGACACTCTGAAACTACTGGACTGCCTCAATAAAGTGATTTTGAATATTCATTGATTTTAGATGCTAACAGGTTCTTCTGGCTAATGGCCCACTCAAAAGGTTTTTAGGGTCATACGAGAGCTGGCGCCAAGCACTGTCTGTCTCATGTGATTATTCTCTAAGGTATGGAAGGACCTGATAATAGTGTAATTAGCTTTTAGCAGAATGTCCAAAGATTTCTTACGATTTCATGTTTTCAGCCTTTTAGGAAAACATAACAATTAGACAGACAAAACACCTGCTGCCATGGCTGTTGGGTAACATCAATCATGTATTAACAAGATTCTACCATTTTAACAATGTGCACTGAACATCACTTAACATGTATATCCATTTCCCACAATTGATGTATACAGTAGCACATTTTCACTAACTCATGCCCACTTTAATAGTGCCAGAATATAATCAAAGAATTCCATGATCTGCTGCAAATACTTTCCAAACAAAGCAGAAGCTGGTCCTCGTAAACTGCAACACTAGTCCTGTCTGAAGAAGCTTTAAACCGAGGACTGATGTCACAGTGCTCACAGACTTTTTTCTTTTTGACGAGCTGGAAATAATTTACGGAATAAAAACAACCCCCCCACCGTTAGTATATTTGTTGTTTCTCATGTTGGAGATTTAATTTAAGGGTGGGGCAGGCTAAAAAAAGTATAATAATACGTGTAGGATGTTGGTGCAGAAAGCAGGAGCACAATAAAATGACAGCTGGTGATGCAGGAAAGTCAGCTAATAAAATTAAGTCCTGCTACATGTGCTCCTGTTTTTTTAGATTGTTACTAATCTTGTTACCCTCACTGTTTTAATGTCCTGTTCAGTGCAGTGTGGGTTGTATAGTGTGAGATGTACAGTTTTCAGTTCTATTCCGTTACATATTTACTTCAGCACTGTTTAAGGAAACATCATTTTATTTGTCTATTTATCTTGATAACTAACCTCCATTTTTGACCCAATTTCTAGTATCTGCAAAAGCATCAACACGGATATAACAGAACAGTATATACAGTGACCTTACACCATCTGTTCACTGATAAAATGAGTGTCAGGATGCTCACAGGAGGTTTAAACCCCCAGTTTAATATGATCAGTGTTATCAACTATGTTATGTCATCTTATGGAATATACTGAGATGATTTAGCCTAATTTAACAGAAAAGAGATAGCTGGTATACAAGGTAACATCAGTTTACTTTATATTGTAAAGTGGCTAAGTGGAGTACAGGGCCGCCTTTCAATCAGAGAGTTGTCGGTTCAATCCCCGGCACCTGCCCTGCTAGTCTCATGTCAATGTGTCCTTGAGCAAGGCACTTAACCCCAAAATTGCTCCCGTAGCTGAGCCTCCGGTGTATAGATACTGAATTGTAAGTTGCTTTGGATAAAAGCGTCTGCTAAATGACTGCAATGTAATTTTGAGAGATAACATCTGATATTTCCTGTTTATCCATTTATCTTATTCCAGAATGATATCAATACCCACATGAAATGCCATCAAACCAATATTTATTGAAGTAAAGAAGGAATATTTATTTCCCTTACTTGATTTCACGTCACTGTTCAGCCTAACGTCTACCTCCACTTTGCTTGTAGCCAGTCAACGATCTGACTTTGATGGGCCGTATATCGGGGACAGACCACTAGGGACAACATAACCTAACAGCATAAACTTAATATGACACCATGTTTATTTCCTGTTTGTAACTCTGTCAGTACTCTCCATATAACTGCATTTCCTGCCAGGATATGACAGCTCCCCTACTCTCTGTCTATATTTGTCTCTGTGTCACTCTCTCCATCTCTTTCTTATTCTTTCCATGTCTGCGTGTGTTTGTGTGGGTGTCCTGATAATAGATTATTCACCCTGACCATTGGTATAAATGGACTTTATATGGCTTATATGTCCATTCTAAATCTGCACTCATTGTAGATTTTAATGGATAGTGTCTAGTTTTTGTAGTTTTAGCAAATGTTCTTATTGGTAACAGTTTTCCTCAGTTTTGGCTCTCTTTCCGACAAGGGAATTTCTACTGCTCTAGATTTGTATACTTTTCCTGCACAATCAGCCATTTACTGCCCTCGTTTTCAGTTTTACCTTGGCTACAACTTAGAGTACATCCACATTACTCCGTTTTTGTTTGGAAACGCATATGTTTTGCTACGGTTACACTGAGCGTCCACACTATGCCGGCGTTTTCGAGCACCGTAAACGGATGAGTTTAGAAACGATCCCGAAGCCGGATAACTTTGAAAACTCCGGGTAGCGTATTCGTGTGGACGGACGGAAACGCATAAGTTTGGAAACGATGACGTAACACCCGCGATCGACTACCAGGTTAATTTAACGCGGACAACTGATTACAGGCATTGCTGACCTTGTTGTCTTTACCAGCAGCTGTTGTCCAGTTAAAGTCTGCATGTCTGCGGAGGAAACAGCTGTTATTGAAGCGATCAGTGAGCGGTGTGAGAGAGAGAGCGAGAGAGAGAGAGAGAGATCAGTGAGCGGAGAGAGGGAGAGAGAGAGAGAGAGAGAGAGAGAGAGAGAGAGAGAGGGAGAGAGAGAGAGAGAGAGAGACCCGCAGCGCTGTAACTAACGTTAAGTCTGAAAAATAAAACGTATTAAACTTTCCACAAACTGTATCTGTTTGAGTTTATAGAGGAAGATTTTAGAGAAGATCTTAAGTATCAAACACGTACTTACAATCATTAAAAACTACTTTATTACTCTGGTTGCTTAGTTACAAAATATGACAATCTACTTCCTGTTTACATCGGCGCATGCCCAGTGTACATGAAGAGTCACGTGATATTCGTTTCCAGGCGTGTAGTATGGACAGAGATCATTTCGGAAATGATGGCTGAAACGCTGTGTGGATGGAGATCGTTTTTGTTTGAAAACTTTGTTTCCAAACGAAAACGGAGTAGTATGGATGTAGCCTCAGTCCTGTTTCTTGCATTGTCGGACATTGTTCTAGCAATATGTTCCCAGATCTCAGAAAATACTTTGGGGAATACATCGTTATTGGATGGATATTTTGGCAAAATATGAAAAAGAAAACAAATTTTAATAAACCAGCCCTGCACAACTCTAAATAGAAATAATCATTTATAGAAAATGGAGGGGTGGATAGAAACCATTTTCAGCACAAGCAGATTTGCAAAATACCCAGCCAGAATATAGAGTTGGGTAAGCACCATTTAGTACAAGAGTAAACAAAAATGCTATGAAGACTGCCACGATTGAAGTGCAACAACAATAGCCCAACTTTCACATAGCTGGAGAGTTTCTTACCTTTTTATTTGTATTGTATGTTATAATGTTTAACTTTTCTCTTTTTACTTTTGAGGTTGAAGAAAGAAGGGAAATTCTTCAAACTGATATTGTCTTTCCATCTCTGAGTCATTTGAAATCAATGACCCCACACCAGCTGAACACCATGAATGCCTCAGTACCATTCGCCAACAACACCCCACTCTGCTACTCCATAAACAGCCCTCCATTCAAGTACCACCCTACCATCGCCTCGGCCTACTTCTCATCCATCTTCACCACTTTGGGTATTACCTCCAATCTCATTGCCTTCGTAGTTCTCCTCAAGTCCTTCCAGCGGACACATAGCCGCTCACGCACCTTCCTGATCTTCCTGGGTGGCCTGGTGATCACAGACACCATGGGTCTTCTGGTCACCGGCTCCATCGTGATCTCCTTCCATGTTACGCACTTTAATTGGCGCCAGTTAGATCCAAACTGCCACTTCTGCAACTTTATGGGCATGTCCATGGTCTTCTATGGACTGTGTCCACTGATGCTTGGTGCCGCCATGGCCATGGAGCGCTTCGTTGGCATCAACCATCCATTTGCACGCTCCACCATGCCCAAGAGCCGGACAGTCTCCATGGTGCTGATGGTGTGGTTGATCGCAGGCTGCATAGCTTTGCTGCCCCTAACAGGCATCGGAAGCTACCACATGCAAATGCCTGGCTCCTGGTGTTTTTTCAACATCAGCTCTGAGGGAAATAACCTAGCCTTCTCCCTGCTCTTCTCGCTGGTCGGGTTGATGAGCATTGCTGTGTCATTTTTGCTGAACACGGTGAGCGTTGTGACCCTGATCAAGGTGTGCTGTGGACAGGATAGGACCCAGCGTCGCCGAGACCACGAAATAGAGATGATGGTCCAACTCATCCTCATCATGGTCATTGCTTCTATCTGCTGGTGCCCCCTCTTGGTGAGTTTGCCTTGTTGAAATACGTTAGCCTTATATGTTTATGTGTGTGTGTGTGTGTGTGTGTGTAATATGTTCAGGACTGGTTTTATGACAAACGATAAAGAGTGTAGAAATTTTAATTCCTGGTTTCTTGAGTGGCATTAGCCAACTTCACACTAAGATAATGATTGGTTAAAGGTGCCGTCAGCAATTGTAATCCAATACACTCTTTGTCAAATTCAACGAAAATCTCCTCACGGTCCGCTAAGTGTCCGTTCTGTGTGCGCTGAAAAAAAGTCTGGTTTTCATTCACAGACCTGGCTCTATAAATGGGAAACGAATAGAGTGGCTCGGACCCAGGCACACAACCTTATTACAGCCAATCAGCAACAGGGTGCAGTAATGCTTGTCTGCAGGACAGGCAAAAGGCCATTGTTGTATAAAGAGAGAGGCAGTTGGGGTGAGAGGGACTGTAAATCTATTAGTAGTATTTGTTTCGATGTTGAGTTCAAACCTCAACAATCTTTCTCCAGAATCGCTGACTCCACCTTAAAGGACCAAACACAATTAATTGATCAAATAAAATTTTGAACATTCTTTTGACAAAATAGTGTTCAAAAAGTCTGGAAATTGTTCGAAATTTAGTCAATGAGACAAATATTATTATCTCTATACATTAAATACTTCTGCATGACAGTTATCTTTTGTCAAAAAAAACTGCCATATAAAGTATTTCTCTTTTCAATTGTAATTCTTATACAAAACACATTTAAATGGGTCACCATTCTTTTTTATGAGGACCCCCTAAGCCAATAAGCCAGTTTATTGTGAAGCTACTATGGGTCAGTATTCCCTCTGAGGTCTCTGGCCTTGTTTCCACCTGTTTGAAAAAGTATGGGCCTCTGTGGTCTGTGACAGTGTGTGTTGTGTGAATGTGCCTTCTTTGGCTGCAAGATCACTGGATCTTTGTGTTTCCAACGTGTATCTTTTTGCACTTTTTTAGCAATTACCAGCTTTGAATATCCACCAGAAAGCTATCCATAAAACACCACACTTTCATTGCTTCCATATTTCTCTTTGTCATCCACAGATTTTGATTCTAATTTGTTGAATACTTTAGCATCTAAAAATGTGTGACCTGATAGACTAAACATTAACCAAAAGTGACAATGAAACAACATTACTTGGTGTCGATGGTAAGATAAAAAATAGTCAGTTATGATATTGCAAAGCACTAATGGTGTCCACCAAATAATGGGTTTCTCAGGTAAAACACCCGACCCAATCTATTCAGCTCTTGTTGTTATCAGCGTTGTCCTTCAATTATTCAAACCATATTAAGGCATTACAAAGTCCTACACTCCTTTTCTCTGCACCCCCCCCCCCCCCCCCCCCCCCTCTATATGCTTCATTTCTCCTTAGTAATGCAGCTTCCTAACTAGTAGATCTGAAAGCCTTCTGATCGGATCAGAGAGCCCCTTAACGTCTAAGTTGAGATGATGCTCCGCTTTAGCGCATGGGTGAAATCACTGCCTTTGAAGGTAAAACTCCAGTTTAGTACAACTTGGATTTTGCTTTTGTAGCTCTAGCTATTGGTTGTGTCAATTATAACATTACACACTTAATTACTGATAACATGACAACAACACTAAAATTAGGTCCAACAATCATATGGGTTGAAAACTAACCCCTGGGTTAGCCTAAATTTATTTGGAAACAAAATTAAGGTGAAGCTAGAATTATAACCCAACTGTCCATTGTAAACATCTCTACAGCTGGCTTCCTGATTCTTTGACTCTACTGCACTTACCGTAGTTGTGTGCATCAATGGGGTTTCTGTATAGTATAATTAGCAACATGATAATCCGGCAAAACTATCATCTTGTTCACAGCCTGTGTGAATATTTGATATAATTTCATCTATTTCTGCGATCTCAGCAAATGCTGTCTTTGAAAAGCTGTTATAACAAATGGGACAAGCTACAAAAATACAACTTAAGTTGTAGTAAACTGCGGTTTCCTGAAATAATTATTCTAACTGTTCTGCTTACAATAAAACTCATTACTGTAGAAGCAACATGAATAATTTACTCCAACCTGCTTAATCTACATCCATGACACCCTCTTCTTTGTCCAATTGTGTCTAAATAAAAAGAACTGGTTGAGAGGGACGGAGTGTCTTTTAATAACTGCTCAACGCTATGACAAGAGATCACGATGTATTGGTCTGTGGTTAAACTAAAACTGTAAACTTAAACCCTCCTTAAACCAGTCGATGTGTTGCTTTCAGCCCAGCAAGCATTGCCATCTACCACATTTTGATGCTACCACTAGTTGCCAATTCAGAACTTCCATTATCAACATTGGGACTTTAAATTGAGGATATCATAGTAAGAAAGAGAAGAGCTAACGCTACCTGACTGGAGCACATATATTTCTGCAGAACTGTCTAACCTCGGTTGTGTGACACCCTGCACAGATATATACTCTGATGAGCGTGGTGGCTGCTGATCCTGTAAGAGATGATATTGTTTTGTTCTACATACGAATGGCCACCTGCAATCAGATATTTGACCCCTGGGTATACATCATGTGCCAAGTGTCCCGACTAAGGCGAGTAAAAAGTCAAACAAAAGCTTTGAAAGATTTCTACAATAACACAGCATCCCCATAGTAACTGCTCACCCCCATCATCATTTTGGTCTGTGGTTGGCCGGCTACCTCAGCGTGTCCTAAACATCTGCCACTGAAACTCATGGACTGTACAACACAGTTTACTTGATGTCTTGCAGCTTCCAGAACATTACCCATAAACTCAAAGTTTCATTGGCAGCATGCTTCATAGTGCAGCCAGTGTCTCATCTTGTTTTTGCTGTTGCTCTGTACACTTCATTCTATTCCCAGTCAGTTAATAAAACAATTCACTTAAATAGTTCAGCCCTTTGTCTTGTTAGTTTATTGCCCTTGCGCCTGCTTTCATCCTGAAACTAACACAGATGGTCCAAAACTTCATGACTTAACTATCTGCAGAATGTGGTTTTGTTTTAGATACTCAAACATTTCTTTGAAGCAGAGCTGCAGCAATCTTTACAGATAAGGGTTAAACATCAAGAAACGTCGTTCAGGCTCAGTAAATGTAATGGTCCTGAAAAATGCGATGAATGTCGCAATCTGTGAAAGTGGAACTTAGCCACTAGGATAACTTGTGCCCTGGAAAACATTGACTCTTTGGTTGTTTCAGTCTCTAGATCACCTCTGCCTCTGAGAATAGTTTGCCCAACTAAAACTGTGGTTTGCACTTCATCTCAACACTCGCATTCAACTTTTTAACACGATGAAGTGGATTTATAAAACTGTTTCCTTGCACTGCTTTGGTGTAAACCACAATAGAACCACATTTCTTTGGCACCAGCTGAATTTGGATAATCAGAATAAGCCAATTTGTCATTCGTTAAGGAGCTTGTTGGCATGTTTTTTCCACCATAAGAGATTGTTGGGCTAGTACTATTAAGGCTATGCCTAACATAAATCCCCCCTGTTGAAGTGCAACAGGGGGGATAATTGTGTTGCAACGGATGTCCACGGCAAACTTTGCATTCAATCTCATCCTTCCCCTACTCCTTTCCTCCATCTTTTCTTTCTTATCTTTGCTACTTCTTTCCTTGATCCTTATCCCCACTTCCATCCCTCTACCAATAGGTCTTTATTGCACAAACTGTGCTGTCCGGTGGACCCCTTAGGATCAAATACCTACTGCTATGGATACGATTCGCCACCTGGAACCAGATCCTGGATCCGTGGGTATACATCCTGTTTCGAAGGGCCGTTCTCAAGAGAATCTACCCCCGCTTCGACTGGTCCCGTGGCTCCATCATGACCCTGTACCCGTCTTTCAGCGACACTGTCCGGAGGTTCACTCGCTCCTCTCTTGGGAGCACCCTGGGACCAGATGAAACAGGAGAGGAGCATAAATCAAATGTAACACCGCCATCTACACTGAAGCCACCACCTCCTTCTCCATGATTTTTTGGATTTGAGTTGTTGCAGCAGACAGATTGACATCATTTGTGTTGCAGAATGTGTTTGACTGTTAAAAGCTCTGATGGGTTTTAATGTTAACTGTGGCCAGGATAAGAAGCTGGATTGCAACAATGATGTGAAAGAATTGAATCTTGTTATTTTATTGCATATCACTGAAATGTTCAACAGTATTAGCAATGACACTTTAATGTAGAGCAAAGTATAAAGAGAGAGCAGCTAAATCAAATTTTTGTGAGATCATCCAGCTTCCCACTCTTTCTCAAACTGTCAAAAACGCTATTTACGCTCATTATCCTACTGTGGGATTTAAGCATCATTACCATTTAGACTTATATAACCTTTTTAATATGTATCTTCATTGCCTACAACTTTAACCGCCTTTTCTTTGCATTCATTTAGTTAGGTTTGTTTATGCAAAGTTGTTTTATAACAATATATTTTTTAAATTTTCATTTATTTTTATCATCGCCAGGAGAATCATGCGATCGCTTGTGCGATCGCTTGTGCAATCACCGTCTGACCTTGAGTGAGTGTGCACCTCTGAGTCTGTCCACGGCTAATCTTGCATTCTACTGCAGCACTCTGGATGGCCAGTTATGGCTACATGCTCAAGGACCTCTCGTGTTTGAGGTGACTTACATTTTTTTTCTAAGCACCTTTTCCTGCCTGTTTTACATTGCCTTTTACTGCCTGCTGACTCCTCACTCACTACGGCTCCTGGCCTGCAGTGATAACACAGTTGAGTGCATCACCAACCCCACCATTCTCCTTTTCAGTGCTCAGAGACATAGTGGGGGAAACCAGTTTTCTCACTTTCAGTGTTTTGGATGGTGGGCTTGGTTAACAGCTAACAGAACTAACACTGCTGCATACCTCTCTGCCGCTGCTCTGCCGCCAGGGACAAAGTGGGGAAAAACAATTGGCTCACTTTTATTGTGTTGTTGGTGTGTTTGGCTACACGCACTACTGTACCTCTTCACAACTTAGACACTGCTAAGCAGACAGACTGGTGAGTTTAATTTTGTTTTTGGCAAGATTGTATGAGGTGTATTATACAACAACTTTGAGGTGATTGCTGGTTCCACTGAGTGCAACTTTCTAGTTTTCTTCTTTTCCTTATGTCTTTTTTATCTTTTCAAACAATGTCATTATTTGTTGTTTTATGAAACAATTTTAGAAGAACAGGGGCCCTTACTTCTTATGGATCAATATTGTAATCTCTTGATAAAATGCATTCTTTGTAACCACCACAGTGCACATAAGTCATCTAAAACAGATTTAAAGCTATTTACATGCACTGCCTTTTCTACAGGTAGAATCAGCTTTACTAACCAGGTGAGACTGATACAGAATCTTTCCTCTGAGCCTCACTGCAGTGCTAATAAAACTGTTTCTGCATCTCTTAGAGATGTTTAACTATAACGTCAAGTTGCTGTCAGCTGTAAAGGTTATGATAACATTGAACAGGGAGAGGGAGATGATTTAGTTGTTGGACAATCCAAATTCAGCCTGATTATTTGGGCAGTGTAATGACAAACATTGTAGCAGTAATACATTATAATATTATAATTATGATATAATTAAACTGTTGCAGTCATGTCTTGCTCTATTGGATAACTCAGTCACCCAGCTATTCATGTTGATCTGTTTTGAACATTATACTATCACTCATAAATGTCACTCAGTTACCAGACAAATCACTGAAGCAATCACCAATGAGATGCGTCTTGCTTTAACTCTATAGCAGTATCATCCAGTAAAAATGTGTAAATGTTGAATGTGCTTGACAGAAATGGCATGTGATTATACATAGAAATAAAGGATTATAATCCCAACTCTTTTGCATGGGTTTTTCTGATAAACACAGAGGCTTGACAACTACTGTATGATTTTGACCGTTTTACTTACAATTTAAACATGTTAAATATGCCATACATGTTTTCAGGTCTTCATTGAGAGGTGCAATCATATACAAAGTGTTCAAACATCATAAGACAAATACTAATGTAGCTGAAACAGTGTAGCCGGAGTGAGTGAAGTTGAGTCAAGCTGTATTTCAGTGTTTACTTGCTTACATGTATTTAAATAATGACTCTATAACTTGTTCATATTGTTTTGTGAGCCAGAAAACATTGAACTGTCAAACTCCAACATATAGGTGGATGCTTCCTTCTTTCCACAGTAAATACTCCCCAGTGCAGAGACAGACAGAGAGAGAAGCACATTAAGTGATCCTGAATTATAAAGACTGAAACATACGCATTAAGTATATTTACATTCTCTTCTCGAGACAAACCAAAAAAGTTCCCTGTGAATGTATGGCAAAAGGGCATGTGAATATGTTATACAATGTTATTTTCATATTAGTGGGCAAGAAGACACATTTTTCAGGCAAAATTGCTGCAGGGAACGCCAATGAAATGGTTTACACAAACAGCAAGCTAATTTGTTTTTGTTTTGTTTTTACTGTGGGAATTATGGGCTTGATTCCTGTTTGACAGTAATTACCATGTGGGAAAATGTGAATTGCGAAGCAAGGCCATTCAGCTGAGGATTTTCTCCCTGTGTTCATTCACAGATGCTTCCACTTTCCAATGACAATTGCAATTAATGTCTTAAAACAAGTTCAATTTCAGATACTTACTTAGAGGTCTGAAAATATTTAAACTGCTATTTATTTAATTTTTAATTTGTATTTGCACTGTGGCCACTTGATTATATGTTTGCAAACATATTATAAGTTATAGATCATGTATGTAGTTCTCTAGTTTGTGAAGGTTATTGATAAGGGAGAAGTAGACTTCTAGACTAATACATTCTGATTTTGATATGACCCAAAAATGTCTCCTTGTTCCTCTCCTGTTTTACCCAGTGGGTCTTCATCAGAGGAAAAAGGTTTATTGTTGCCTATCTAACTTCCTTGATTCCTAGATAGCTGGCTGATTGTCCACTGTTTTGCTGTTGTGTTTCCTGACACATTGTAAACGTATCCTTTGCATAATGACCTATATGTATAAGAAGGGATGGGGCCTTAAAAAACATTTGTAAACTTTTATCTTTGATCAAAATGGGAATTAGCCTTTATTGTGGACCAGTTAATTTCACTGTCACTGTATTTCCTAAACAAGATCAGCAGCTAATTGCCTACACCGTAATGGTTCAATTCAATCTTTAAATTTCAGAACAAATGTGTTTTAAAAACTACACAGCAATTGTCTGCATTTATTGTAAAGATTTGTCAACATTCAGGAAAACATTAAGATTGAATATTGACTTATTAGCAAATTATTGTAATTTAACTGTTCAAATGGTTGAATTAATTGCGGTCCCTGTTATGGTTTTAAAGGAAGTCATTAAAAATTCATAGCATCTACGGATTCTTGTTTTCCCAGTTGGATGAACTAGAGAACAGAGCTCTCTCTCTCTCTCTCTCTCTCTCTCTCTCTCTCTCTTCTCTCTCTCTCTCTCTCTCTCTCTCTCTCTCTCTCTCTCTTTCTTGCTGTTATAGTAAATGTCTACATTCTACCATTCTTGACGTCTTCAATAGCCCCCCATACATCAAACAAAAACACATCAGGGAAAGCAAAATCTCCCAGAACTGAGTCCAAGGCCTCTGCAAAGTCATCAGGGCTCTTCTTGTCTTTACCGGCTTCCACGATGGTGGTTGCTGCAGAAAAGAAGGGATGCGAAAGATTGTAATTAGTCCAGTTTTGACTATAGCTATTGTAAGTTTTCTTTCTCAGCAGCCAAATCCAAAACAATGTACCAAATACTCATTTAGATGTCCTATTATAGTCTTTTATCTCATTAAATTGACCAATTAATCATATGATTTACAATGGATTCGGGAGCAATCTCAATGATGTCAAACTGTATTTATGAAACACCAAACATAACATGAATTTAAATTCCTTCCTCGTGCGCAGGAAATGCATTCAAAATCTCCTAAAAACAGCGTATTCTATTATTTTTTAATGTTAATAAGCAGGCAAAGAGAAATGTTATCCCCAATATGAATGCACTGTCAGGCTATTTAAATCTGCTGTCATTCGTGTTTCAACACTATCTCAGTATGTACATGTTTTGCCCAAACAACTGGACCTCGAAAAGAGTTTGTATGATAGCCAGATTTCTATGTGCCTAAAGATATGCGGGTAAAACGATGGCTTTTCAAGTACTTTTTTCCCCATTATTTTGAAAATAACACAATATTTCTATATTCTATAGGAACAAATCTAGGTATAAAACAGAGAGAATAGCAGATTAAGAAATCATGAACCTGTTTTAAATGCGGTCTAAACAGCCAACTGTCTATTTGGAAACAGGCCATTGGCCTTGGAGGTCTATGGGAAAGGGCAAACTGCTATCACTGGCAATTTTAAATATGTGTCCCACTCAAATTCCTGAATCTTCCAAGGACCTTCAGCATGGAGAAGCCCCTCTCATGTGTGCTGACAACACAATAAACAACAATGATTTAAAATGTTTTGGTTGTTGTGATATTCAGTGTATGAAAGAAAATAGCCCGCAAATTATGCTGCTAATTGCTTTTTATGTCTGCTTACACAATTGTTATTGAGAGTAATAGTTTATTCCATGTACCCTTTTTCTGAAGCTTTTAAACTCTTTTTACTGTCTTCCATAGCAGGTGAAGTTTGCTCGATTGAGCATAAAATTATATGCATGACATCTCCATGAAAATTGAGCAAACTTCATCCACAGGAAGACTGTGAGGATGCAGATGAAAGCGCTGGGAAAAAACTGATCTGAGCTGAAATATGTTTGACAAATAACTGTCGCTCTTGATTCCTCCACTGAATACTGAAGACTCAAGAGAAAATGTAGGAACTCAAAGGTCAAAAGGGTCAAGGGAAAGTAAATACTAAACTACCATGCACACACACACTACAGCTCCCTGGATTATTTGTGGGTGAGTATAAATCCTGAAGAGGAATTTTCCTTTAAATCCGACCCAGGTATGAAGTGGGCTGGCCTATCTCAGCCTGCGAGAGAGTGAGTGAGGCTGATTGTCAGTCTAGTATAGCTCACAATAAACCCAACTGACTCCTGGATCTGTTTGTGAACATCCGTTCAGCAATGGCAAAGGTAGACTGAAAGGTGATGTCTATTTTAAGGACCCAAGATTTATGTGGGTGATCTTACCCAGCTCCAGATCTCTGATGCCCATGTAGCTCTCTAGCAGATCGTCCACTTTCTTGGTGGCCTGTTCTTCAAACTCATTCTGCTGGCAGAGCGAATGGGAAAGTACAGAGGTGTTGGTGAAAATGTTTTGGTGTCCCCGCTCTAAATATGGTGATAAAAACTCAGCATTCCTTCTCATTCCAAAACATGTGAGAGACAATAATATCTTGGGCTACTGTTTATCACTTATCTTTATGTTGTATAAATATATCAAAGTTACAGATGAAGTTGAGTATTGCTGGTAGGTGTTCACGGCTTGCCAAGTGTTCAATCCAGTGAACATTTTCACCCTCAGAATTTTCTCCAAATGGATATGGTCGGTGTATTCACTTCATAGTTCAGTGTTATGTGAGATATCCTGCATTGAAGTGTTTACAGAGGTCACTTCCAGCAAAAGTGAGAGAGACATTGTTCAATGTGGAATTACGGATATCGTGTGGCTGTGTGTGTGTGTGTGTGTGTGTGTGTGTGTGTGTGTGTGTGTGTGTGTGTGTGTGTGTGTGTGTGCTTGTTTATGTCGGACCAGAGTCCACTGGGAGTGTTCAGTTCAGTTCAATCTCCACTCAACACATCCAAAAACCTCAAATCAAATAATGTTCAAGACAAGATAAAAAATATTTAATATAAATATAAATATATAATATTTAATCCACTGTAAAATAGAGAGGAAGACACTATAAATCATTTAATAGTTCCTTCTGTGTGTGTGTGTGTGTGTGTGTGTGTGTGTGTGTGTGTGTGTGTGTGTGTGTGTGTGTGTGTGTGTGTGTGTGTGTGCATATATGCGTATACTTGTCACTGACCGAGCACATCAGGAAGTTAAGCAGTCATTGTCCGGCAAAGCGTGTGAAACTCACCACTTCCTGAACTGTAGCAGCACCCTTGGAGCGAAGACGTAGCGTCTCCCTCCCGTTGACCATCTTGCCCTCTGTAGATTTTGGCGCTCTGGTCCTCATTCCAATCATGTCTAACCACACACACAAACATGATGCTAACCATTAATCAAATTAAAGAGACTATGTTTTTAAGTTTAAGTTTTCGTGGGTGGCTCTCAATGCTTACTACCATGTTCTTCTTCTAGCATTACCCAAGAAACTGCTGTGCTGTCAGAAATCAAAACTCCATATACACAGTATGGTTTCATGAGAAAGAGAGATTAACAGAGACCAAAGCGACCTTTCACTAATGTGTATTTCTTGGCTTTCAAATGACAAAACATTCATCCTCAGTTTACCAGAAGGCACCCCAATAATGCTGCTAGTTTTATAACATGAAATATTGTTTGAATAAGTAATACTTGGTAAAGTCATGACAATGCATTGATAATTCAATTTCAGCTTGCAATCTGTTGTGATGTTGTGTGTCATCTAAACAAAGAACAGTGTTGAAGCCAATCATGTCTCTGGATTTCCATCTGTTGCCTGTTTCTAACTTTGTTTGTATTAACAATGGCGTTGTTGACTGTGAATCAGCTGATTACCACATCATCATATCCTCATCCAAGTAGATGCCTTCCTGCAAAACTAATGACATTCCCATCAGCCTCAGCTCTACTTTGTGTTTAGTGATAAGTGGCAAATGTTGGCATGCTAATGCACGAAAGATGGTGAACATGGCTAACTTTATCAAATCTCAAAGTTTGAATTGTGAGTACGTTAGCCTGCTGATGTTAGCTTTTAGCTCAAAGCATAGCCTTACACAGCTGCTAGCATATCCGCAGTCTTGTTTTGACATGTGAAATGCTTAACTTTCTTGCTCACAATAGCAATTTGAGCCCCAGGGTCTGCTTTGCACATCTGTTAAATCCTTTCCTGAGGGATGTCAGAAGTCACCATCAGCTATGTCACGTTAACAGTGTATGTGACTGAGAGCATTTCCCCCCCCTTTATGAGTTACGTTGTGTGACCTTAGAAACTGACATGGAATAATATATAACCTTTATTTAGACAGATAATCTCAATAGTGTAAACAAGTGACATCAGACCTAAAGCTTAATGTAGCCTACATTTGCTGCTCATTGGAATTGAATGTACATTACAATTGGATAACTGTTGGAAAGCATGACAATAAGGTTCTCTGTACACCACATAGTATTCTTAAACTAATATTTCTAACATTTAGGGCCATAATGAAGTCTCAGCTCTGTTACATTCAGGAGTCTAATTAGTGTAATACATCATTTTACACATGAATTCTAATTCATCCTATGTGGATTTGGCAGCCAGCCATCATGTGTGTTTCAATTAATGAGAGATTTAATTCACGCCCATGAAAATTGTGACTAGTAGGTTAATACAGAGAAATGAGGTGATGTGTTTTTGCTCTGTTCAGAATGTATACCAGATACTAAACTGCTAACTGCTACTCCTGTTTAACTGTAGATAAAGCTACTGAATGTCTAAGGACATCTGTTCTGACCACGCCCAGAACACGGCACAAAGTATTTAAGCATAACGAACCCATTCACTTCCTCTTTGACTTTGCTTTCACATCCCTCCCCCCCAACCCCGTTTTTGTTTTTCTATTTTCTTTCTCTTGCTTTCTCTTCAGATTCCGAAATCTAACAATCATTCCATCAGGCAATAAACCTTGAAACTCATACTGTTATTGCCGTGGTCCTTGTTAGTGAAGTTGATGTTACTTCAAAAACCAGGTTGTGGTTTGATAACACCTATTTCAAGCTCTTTTGCATAAAAATGTTCACCGAATGGTATACAATGTTTGGTTTCTGTTTATGCCTCTTTATCATGAACACAGTAGCTCACAAAAACAAAACTTTTAAGTCAACATGGATAAGTTTGAGCATCAGCAGTTCCATGACAACTGAGCAAACTCACTCCGCTAATTAAAACTCCTACAGTCCAAAGCTTCAGAACAAGGGAGCGGCTAAAGTTGAGGTTGTTTTGTTTACTATTTTGCTCTCTCTCAATAACATTAGGAGGCATGGTGGCAATATTCTATTCTAATTGTTAACAGGAAATAAGCGTGTTGACCATGGATTTAGCTTCCAGCTGGGGCCCAGTCTGCTGCATCCACTCTGAAAAGGGAACTTAATTTTTTCTTCTCTATGTTCTACACCAGATGCAATAAATAACACACTTATTGTTCTTTTGACAGATAAAATATTTCTTGGAAAGGAAAAGGGAAAAGGGAGGAGGACGCCCTCATGGTGAAAGAGACTCTCCTGAAACAAGGTCACAGGTTCAAAAGTGAATAAAAAACTTGCTCATTGTAAGAGCAGATTTTGGTCATAAACAAGAGGCTGATATTGGGTGATGTCACCAATAAACTTCTCAAACTCAAATCATAACGAATCAGTGTAAAGTAAGATATACACATGTTAAGAAATACAGCAAAAGTCAGAGAAGGGAGCCACGGTTTTGTTAAAAACCAAGTCACTTTTACCCAATGAATGTATGCATCTATTTCTATTCTTGGCAGAAAGATAGCTGAAATGTATATGAAAGTTTATCTCAGGCACTCTAGCAACAGGGAAAGTACAACAAGTATACTTGGATCAAATATATATAGCTTCTTTGGCACTGTCTTCTGTGTGACTGCAAAAGTGTGTGAAAAAGTGTGGTGCTGTGCGTTCCCTCTCTGTGTAAGCAATTTCATTACATTGGAATATTGTTCACGCTGTTACATTTTGGACTTTCCATCTCTGCACAACAATTAAGTCCTCATAAGATTTTGTTTGGGGAACTTAATTTTGGTGTTAAATGTTATGGTCATGGGTAAGGCTAGTGTAAGCCTTCAGGGAAGATTGTAAGTCCATACAATGTTCTCACAACAAGTATAAATGTGTTTGCATCCTCCTGTACTATACAGTATATGTTGATGCTATACTAATGCTCTGAATATTGTATGGAGAACCTTTAAGGTTAAGGTAGACATTTTTATCTTAGGTATGTTTCAGAGATGTTTATTTTTAGGTTTAGGGGGTAAGGAAGGCATGGTGTCAAAAAAAAGTCCTCTTAGAAGTACAAATATGTGTGTGTGTGTGTGTGTGTGTGTGTGTGTGTGTGTGTGTGTGTGTGCGTGTGTGTGTGTGTGTGTGTGTGTGTGTGTGTGTGTGTGTGTGTGTTCCTGTCTATGGAGGGTGTTTCCAGGAAGTTGTTTCTGTATTCCCATAAAAGATTTGCTTCGTTTCTGTTTCTGTTATGCCTGGAGTTGAATTGTAAACTAAAAGAAGCTTAAAATATTGAAATGCATTGCTGTGCATTATCTACTTTTTTAAGAGCCTTGGATTCTCCTGTGGTTGCAATGAAATGAAAACTCCCTAAAGCTTTTTTTTTAAGTTGTCTGGCTATACATGATTGAGAATGAAAGCGTATTTCAGTAACTGAATTTACAGAAATTATTTCCGATGCTCTGCATTTTTTCCCCAAAAACTATTAGCAAAGTACCTCAGTAATTTCTCTGCAATATTTCGATTAGTCTGGTAAAAAAAAAGAGCTGTATTTACTGACAACCATATTTTCCCTGCAGAGCCACTTCACAGGATCTTCAGTCACACACAATCCTTTATAGGCTGAGGCTTAACAGCCACTGCCTTAACACTGGTCAAGTAATTGTAGCTGCATAGTTTAACAACTTTTCCAGGCTCATTGGCAGATAGCCAGTAATCCCTCAAATATTCCTGTCTCCTCTTCATGTTTGGCTGTTGAGAAAATTACCAGAGAATCTTCACATCCATCAACCACTGAGGGCAGTTATGGACAACAGGGTGGGTCCTCCTGGGAATAATCTGTTGGTGCTTGGACAGTGCTATCATAAAAAAGATATACCCTGCGGAGGAAATTGTTTAATGAATCACGACCAGCACAAACTTCCAGCATGTGCTGAGAGCTTAGAATAGCAATAAAAGGAGAAACAGATATATTTATTTTTCCCTGCTGTATTCAGGAATGAAGGAAGGAAGGGTCAATAAGTCATCATGCAATGATGCCAAGCATTAGCAGTCTATGGTGCAATGTGCTGAAAGCATACTAGCATATGCTCAAGTCCTAGTTTGGCTTAAGGGTATTTACCTAACTCTGACAGGTCATCGAGTCCAGCCAGTTATAACCAGAGACATAAATACATTGATCTGGTTATAATTGTTTTCTGGTCAGCAACAATAGGTCGGACCTGCCTGTTTGGTCATGACAGTGAGGCCCGCAGTCATCGAGACAACATTTTTTACTCACCAAAGGCCTTCTTGGGCCCCACCAGGCGGAGAGTGAAGGGTATGCCTCTAGGTTGCTCTTTTAGCATCTTAGCCACCTCGTAGTGTCGACAGCCTACAATACTCTGGTCATTGATGGCCTCGATGTGGTCACCAACGCATACTGTCTTCAGCTGGTCTATGGTGCTGCCTTCCTTTATCCTCTGAAAGAAACAAATTGTGAATTTTCACATGAGATTCCCAGTTTGGAGCCTTCTACAAATTGAGATAACAGGGCTCAGCCTGATTAGCTCTGTCACTTGTTCACCTTGATGAAAGCATATCCAGCTCCATTGTCTGTGATAGTGAGGCCTAATGCGTCTTCTGTCTTTGTCACCTCCACCTCCTTGGTCTCCCCTCTGACGTGAGCGAAAATGAAGTCTTCCAGTCCAATCTGCCCCCCCAGTAGCTTCTGCATGTCCACTTTGTGAGAGTTGAGGGTGCAAAACAGGATCTAAAGGGAAGAAATGCACCATAGTTAGTTATGTGTTTCTGTTAATCAGTGAGATATCAGATTGTTTATGATATTATGTCCAGAGTTTACTCTGCAATAAAAAAAGATTACAACTCCACCAAGGTTATTATTTAGAATACATTTACCATTTATAAATCCTTGATAACACATTATTTAATTATAAAAACAAAACATAAAACAATTTATTATAATATTACAAAAGCAAAAAGAGCCCTTCAGAATTTCTGTAGCTGTGCAGTATAGAGACTAACCAGCAGAGGGCAGTAGAGCAAAACATTTGATTTAACTGTTGTTGCCATTTTCTTAAGAATCATGACTGTGACAGCATTACATTAATTAAATTCATTAAAAGCCTTTGTATATCTTAAGATTAATGTTTAAATCAGTCACAGCATACAGATTATTTGGTTGAACATGTTTTTGTTTGTTGTAGAGGTTAAGTTCTTAATTCTGGATGTTTTTCAAAGGTTTGTGGTTTAATTATTGATTCAAAATGATAAGGAGCTGATAGTAATCAACACTTAAAATGAAGACTTGTTTTTCCTAAACATATAAGTCATCAAATGTAACTACATCTCAGGTGTACACCATCTAATATTAGCCATGTATTGAAGCAAATGTGTTTTAAAGAACAGCATTAGCACATCTGATATTGTTGGATTGAACATCTGACTCTCTGACACCATCTCTACCCTTTTTTATAGTTTATTTATAGTTTAGAACTATAGTGGTCTTTGTTGTTGAAAATAATTTGTTTTTTGAGGTGAAAGTTTAAGTTTGACTTTATAATCCATAACGGAAATTCAAGATAACCTGAGTGAACTTTTATCTCTGTTGGAGCAGTTCCTGTTAAATATTGCTCATAGTAATTCTCTTGGCAAGTGGAACGGTCTGACTGCAGTCCAAGGTCTCTTTGAAATCCAGCCGTACTGTAACTTTATGCTGTTTAGTCCACAGGAGGTCATGGGAACTGCTGTACTTCTCACTATCACCAACTAATTGACTGTTATTTCCCATAGAAGTCTTGTATCTTGAATTCAGACTCCAGTTCAAGGTCTTGTAGATATGCATGCAGATCTAAACTTTGTATTTATATAGTGCCAGACAAAACCATTCAATTATTGGTTAAAGACGTATTAATGCCTTGAACAACAAAGCATACAAGACAAGAAAAGCTGTGTTTTTATTCATCATTCTAGTGTTTTGCATTACTTATAAACTGTTTTTGAAAAAGTGACATACTTAAAAGTCTCAAAGTTTGAAAGATTGTTTTTTACTATTTATGATTGTGCATTTGTTACAAAGTAAGGCTCCAACCCTTGCATTGTTTACTATTATAGTAATCTATCCGACAGTTATCTAAACTGCTTATTCTTTCAGGACAGATGTAGATTATCTCAGGACACACTTGGCAGAGTTTACCCTGGACAGGCCGCCAAGCTACCACAGGCTTACATATATAAGAAGACAAACACATTCACAGGAACTAAGAGTGTCTAATTCAATTGGACAAGAGCATCTGAGAATTACAACATACAAATTCCAGGCAGACTACACACAACGGGCAGATACACTGGATCCCCTTGCTGTGAGGAAACAGCTCTAACAATATAAAATCATTCTTCTGTCCACTCATCTTAAGTCATTCTGGGTAAGATGTTTACAGTGAAAATATTATCAAAAGATGAATACAAGTGAATTGAGGTGTGTATTTGTACTTTATTGTGGTGTGAAAGCCTGGGTTAATCAACATGAGTTGACAGTTTCTTCCTATAATAGATATTTAGCATTTAGGAATTGAATCTTATATAAGACAAGGAAACAAGCCAATATCTGGTAGTTGCCTGATAAGATCATCAAGGTTAGCTCCTATGAAATGTACATCGGTCTATATCCCTTCATCTCTAGCCTTCATGGTGGCCTTCATAACGTTGCTGATAAGTATTAGATAAGGTCAGGTCAGTGTTGAATATTCATTGCTCTGTTACCATAATGGAGAACCACGCAGAGCAGCACATGGCTACCATTATCCTTATTTAACAGGTTAAACTCCTTTTAAAAGTGTATCCTATAATATCGAACTGCACTAACAACCACAGTTTAATTCAATAAACTAATTTCTGCAGACAAAACGTGAACATGCACAAAACTGCAAATCGTTTGCCGACAATTAAAGCCCTTCTACAGTCTTTCCTCAACTATCAATTTCCTCCTACACACTCTGATGATTCTACTGTTGCATCTACTTCCATCTGGTCTGGATAAGTGCAATCAAAATGCCTGTATGAAATCCAAAAAATGAGCACAGCCATGATAAGTCTATCTGGGACATCTATATATGCTCATGAGCATTAAGAGCAGTATCAGACTGCAGTGTAGTTTGGCCAGCCCTGACCTGCTAAAGGTTTAGTGACTAGACTTCTTCTCAAGGATTCTGGCCTTGTGAGCAGCTTCCTGCTGTAACCTGACTGCAAACTGCTAAAGTGCTACGAATTGACTGTTTAGTTCCATAATTTTATACAATTTTGGAAATATGATTTACCTGAAATGTACTATTTATTGTCTCTAAAACACTGTTTTAGAAACAGTTACTTGTTACAGCTACACTCGATGCAGTATTTAGATATTTAGTGTAATGTTCCGTCTTCAAGTATTCTAGATGTGGAGTACTAGTCCGACTACGAAAACAGTTTTTCTTATGTGGCTCAGGAGGAGCTTGTCAAGGCTGAGAAAATAATCCTTGTGATGTCATCAGTGTTTATCTTGGATTGGGCTTGGGTGACACCACATTATAAAAGAAAACCTGTGTGTTAGGTACAGTAATAGTCTATAATTTTTTTTAAATAGCTTGAGATTTTGAGGCTCTTTAGATCAATGTAAGTGAGCACTTATTATCTTTTTACCCTTTTTTGTTGTTTTAATAACTTTCAAAGCAAAATTTGCATCACCTGGTTTTGTTTTGCTCTTGTTTTGTATGTGTTGTGTTTACTGACCACATATTATTATCTAGTTATTTGTTTCCATTATTGATCCTGGTCAAGGCTTGGACGAGTACAAAGTCTGGCAGACAGTAGTGAGGTCAAATGATCTTCAACAGTGCATCATGCAAAATAGCCTAGAATGGAAACCTAATACCTATTTGCAACTGGCCTACCTACCACAAATGTAAGAATGGAATAACACCTTTTTTCTTATTTTTTATCTCGATCGTGTCTCACAAAACTGGAAAACACAAATTAGCCTAATCATGTTTACATTTTCTTCTTATCTTTTTTTGTACCTCTGAGGGGGAAATGTTGAACACTTCCGCGATCTTGGCGTACAGCTCCTTGACATTTGTGAATCCATGTATGCGGCCTGTCGGACTCCCATGAGCCAGCTGGGTGTGGAAAATGAGCCTAGGCCTCGGGTATTCTGGTGGCCCTGGTGGTGGCGGAGAAGGAGGAGGAGGAAGCGGAGGCGCTGTGGCCTCCACACAACCCTGATTCTGGCTCTGGTTCTGGGCCTTTTGCTCCTCTGCGGCCTCTGCCTCGGCCCCTGCTGCCCTCGAGTCCTGTGGGCTCATGGCCTCCCCGTTCTGCATCGGGCCCCAGCTTAGGTATTGTCCTCCTCTTGGAGCCCTGGTGGTGCACTTGCTCCGGCAAAGAGAGAAACTCTGTCCTTCCCCCCGCTTAGCCGACCAACCATCCAACCAAATAGCCACCCAGAGCTTTAGGGTGAAGAGCGCAGATGAATTAGTGATGAGAGTAGCTCGGTAACAGTAGCTGGAAGAAGCCAGCTAGACCCTGCTGGGTAGAAACCAAACACCCTTTGAGATGAGGATTGTATGTGTTACACCTGAGCTTCTGGCAGCTTACGCATAGAGAACACAAACAGAAACACATCAGCTAAAGGTTTCTTCATACACATGACACGTTTAAGACTTTAATCCCCCATATCAGTCTGGGCACGAGTCATACATGTCCCTGAATATGTGAACATCCCTCTGAAGTGTGAAATTGCCCAGCATATCTGAAAAATTATTTCCAAAGTGGGCCTCTTAGAGATGGCCACAGACAATGTCCCAGTGTTAGGGGTAAGATGATATCATTGGATAGGGAGAAAGGTGCTTCCCCCTTCGCTGGCCTCATTGAATGAAATTGGCTGTTGCTGGGGTGAATCCTTGGTGATGCACTGACCTTTTTGACCCCACAGACAGCCCACACATACAAAAGATGACAGTTACAGACGCTAAACAGATTCATTCACGTGGGAATTTAATGCTTCTTATGCTGGCAAGTTTTTAAGCATCAGTTGCCAACCATACTGTAGAAAAATGTGCGTACACATGACAGGAAAGCCCGTAAAATAATAATAAATAACACAAGATATTTTATTCAGAAACTCCCAGAACCAATGGAGTATCTTGACTCTGAACACAATGCCTAATTTACAAGCAACAAATAATGGTAATAGTGCTCATGTACTGTATAGTGTATGATGAGACACATTTCCTTTGTAACTTGAATCTGAGACAGTTGGATTAAAACAGATAAATTACTTAAATAGCTTGGTAAGGGGATTTCCATTCATCAGCCGACCCTAAGGTTGAGCGTACAATGACAAAAGGATGTTTTACTAACTTTGAATAGCTGTTAAATACCCCAAAATCCAATTCTGTTCTGCTGATAGTCTCTTGGCCTTCTCAATTGTATTTTTTATTGGTCACACTTTGTTCCATGTGATGCGTTACTCATGTGCAATACAACGACGCAGTCATGCCAGGACACAAAAAGATTTCTATCTAGCAAATCTGGAATTTCCACAAAAGTCACAAATCAAAATGCCAGCTGGGATTGAGTCTTCCATTGTAATTGCCTTCGAACAAATATTCTTTCAAGAGGAAAAGAGGTTAGAGATGCTCAAGTAATTGATTCATTTGAATGTCTAAAGTTAAAAAATATATATATCCTATTTGAATGGTAATCACATTTTCAATGCAAGCTCATGATGCTGACTGTTTTTAATACATGTTTGAATCTGCTGATTTCTCTCAGACATTTACAATGTATTATACTGACATATATTGGGATTTGTTTGGAAATAGAAAATATTATTTGATAAATAGATGGTGGTAATATTAAGACAGAAATGTACAAATCATCATTGTACATTAGGGACACAACCTAAGATGTACTTTTCTTTACTGCTTCATAAGCATTCCTACACACCTGTGCTGTAACGTGCGTGGCTGCAGCTGTGTGTGCGTCATAGCCTCGTTTTCCAGGCCAAGGTGTTGCCAGCCTCCCAAGGTCAGTGTTTACACCAGCAGCTGATAATAAGGATCTCACTGACAAAACATTCCTTTTGCAACAGATAATCCTGTAAGCAAAGGACATCTCACTTTCTCTTCTTACATGGCAACCTCAATCTATATTGTCTAAAGCAAACAGATGCCTGACTTTGGCAACATCAGCGATAACAGACTGACTATGGTTTCCCAGATGTGTAACTGGCAGCACTATTACAAATATTTTTGTTGGAACTCAGCTATCATCCTATAGGACCTTAATTTAAGGCAAAGGCTTTGTTTGCAAATGTTGTAGATAACTGAAAGACAAAAGTCTAAATTATAGGGATAAATGCAAGTAAAACGGAAACTTTATATTAAGATGTAAAAATAATAAAACATACAAGATTCATAACAGCAACAACCTGCCAAAGCTTCCTTAAGCTTCCTGGCTCTTGAAAATAAATCAAGAGCCAGCAAATGAAAGCTGCAATGATAATTCTGCTGTTTGCAAAAGTACATTTTACATACGCCCTTCTTATGTGACTCTCAGCTCATTGGCTCTGAAGAGATGGTGTGGCATTTACAAATATTGACTATACATCAAGGGTGAATAATTCAGGATTCATGACTCTAATATTGACAAAATGTGTGGTCTTACAGGACATAAAGCATTTGCAGTGACGAATAAACGTTTTTCTTTTATTCTATTTTCCTATTAGTTTTGTTTTGAGGCTGGTTTGGAAATACAGTTTTCATTCAGCAGTGACATCCTACTGCGCTGGATGTGAATTTCGCATCAGTATTACATCAACACTACACTACAAAACAGAGGCCTCATGGTCATGGCATTGTGCATGGTTTAAAGGACCTCAAACCAATTGACACATGCGATGGGGCTTTTGTGAGTCCTGGATCCTTGCGTAGTACCCCACTTTGTCCAATTATACAGCCAGCTTTCTCACTGATGAATCAACACCGAAAAGCCTGTTATTGCCCACGCTGCATCTACATCCCCGTATTGCGTCACATACTTCCTTATGAAGCGTGATTTCCTCCTCTCTATCTGCTTTGTTTCCTGCCAGGGGAGACGGAAGGGAAGACCGTGGGCCGACTGGTGTAGGCCAGACTGCGTGAGTGGGTGAGTGGGTGGATGGGTGGTGTGTTTGCTGTGTCATGTGACAAATAATACATTGCCTTTTCTGTTCCTGGTGGCGTGGCAGCACCTGGGCTGCCTGGTCAGAACAAAAGGGCTTTCAATGCTAGGATTTGTGCGCATCTGTCTTAACAGCCGCCTGATAATGATTGGTTATCTTTTTTATATGTGATCAAGGTCTCCATCAATACAGTAGGGAAATACTGACCGCTGTGTTGTAATCAGAGTGAACTGTGTTTCAATAACCTACTGATTTGTCATGATGTGACGAGTTCTCAGCTTTATTGAATCAGAATCAGCTTTATGTATGGGTACACATACATGGAATTTGACTCCGGTTTTCACTTTGGTCTCAACGTACATACACACGTTTACAAATAAACAAGAGAAATATAAAAAAAACATAAAACAAGGACAACAAAAAAGTACAACAGATGTAAGTATAAACATTTAACATTTAACAACTATGTACAAAGTGTATGTATATATAGATACATATGTATATATATACATATGTATACAAATATATACATATATATATATATAAATATATATATATATATATATATATATATATATATATACATATGTATACATATGTATATATATGAACATAAACCTTTGTCTGGGACAATTATTGAAATTGACTAATAAAGTCCGTCTCCCAAAGAATGTCATTCCTAAAATATTGCTGTTATAAATCATGAATATTCAGTACATACATTTGAGGAACTTGACTAACCAAGGTTGTAAAATTTTGTCGGCCAATATCGAAACTTCAACTCAATTTCAACCGTAACAATTACAAAACAGGATATCCTTCTTCGTCAGTAACGGTCTGTGTTATATAATTTTATTTTTCATTGGGGAGCCCACCTCACATGGAGGTCAAGGTTCAGGGACAGCTACAGAAAACCGTCACACTCCTTGCTTAAGGACACTTTAAGTAATTGCTGTAAAAGGAAGCACAAACCATGTTATGATATAAAATCTTGTATTAATAAAACACCCTCTTGGAGCACATTGAATTTTTATAACATAATATAACATATTACAAAAACATATAAGGTAGTCACAAGTAACACACAGACAACCAGTGTGACTACAATGTGACTTAGCTGATGATTTAGCTGTATTTAGCTGATTGTACAGTAGGCTTGTGACTTTGCCATTTATTGCTGCAATTGTTGGGGGGAGGGGGGTTGTACCATCATGAGCTATCTGCACAAAGCTTAAGTGATTCATGCATTAGAATAAAAGCCATCAACTGAGCAATTGACTTGCCTTCGGAGTCACTGACCACTTCCCGAGAAAGAGGGTTGAGCCTCATTAGTTTTGGGGCTGATTATGATTCATGAGAATAGTGCAATTTCACTTTTAAACTTCATGGGTGCTGCCAGCTTATGCAGGGTTCAGTATTTGTTCTGCAACTGCTTTTTTTTAGAGGAATATCAAGGTTTAAAAGCTTAAATGTAATATAAAAAAGCTGACAATAGCAGTAGGCCTATACCTTATTCAGATGAGCATGTGTGCTATTTTCCGCTGTCATTATTGATATTATTGTATAGCATATGCCTGGTATAGGTTTACCCTCTTACAATACAATTCAGCTTTACATTTGTAGATGTAAACCAGTATGTAAAGCAGCCCCACCCTGGTGTACCAGTAGTTATTTTCTCTGACGGATAAAGCAGGGTGTCATGTGACAAATAAAACGCTACTATTAAACCACAACATATATATACATATATATATATTGTTCACACGTAAAATGTTGAAATTACAGATAAGCCAAAATCATTATTTAAAAGGACCAGTGAACACAATAATGTGTTCCCTTCCCTTTAAGTCTCAGAAGGGGACAACATGGCTACCATATAAGGTAATGGGCGGTCGGTGAAAGCCAACTACCCCGTTTTGATTGGACAACCGGTCTGACATGACCGCTTTTCGCACGTCGTCAGCTACGTTGATTGGACGGCTGACTTGGTCCGATTTGGGGCTCATTATCTTAATCAGCCGTGGATGGAGTGAGGAGGAGAGAAGAAAAAAAAGCAGAAGCCCAACAAGGACGGTGTGGAGTCTGGTGTGGGAGCGTCGTTTCTACACGAACCGGCGACCACTGGCTGAGGGAAGAATGCTTGAAAACAAGAGAGAAAGATTGAAAACCTTCCTCAGGAAGATCGACGAGAAGGCCATCGTCAAAATCAAGCACTTCATGAAAGAGAGGTGAGTGCAGTGAATGTGGCTGAACCGCTATCTGCCGGGTGAGCAACATCAACGGGGTGGATGCTAACGGTTAGCATTTATTTCATGATAACAACCGGTAAGATTTGATAGCTTTACCCTTGTTATATACAGTCTATGTTGTTACCTCATGTCAATGTAGCTGTTTGTTTAACACAGAAATATGAAATATGTTAATGTAGTAAATAGACTAGATACGTCTTCAGTCAATTAGTAGATCATGCTAGCAGGTTAGCACACGCCTCGACGAAGATGTGCTGGCATTTCAATGATCTTTAGCTAACGGGACAGTGACACAATCAATTACACCCTCTACAGTAATGGTTAATCTTGCATTCTGAGTTAAAACACACTCGGTAAGTTTGCCTTATTTCTAAAATATGGCTGTTGCGAGCATCTCTGCATTACAAGTGTAACGCTACATGAATTACGAACTTGAATAACTGAGTAAAATGCATATTGAAGATGGCCATTTATCTTTATTTTAATGTTAACACGAGGCTTTTCTGCGAGGTGTTGGTTCAGACACAATGCTAGGGTCTCATTTGTTTCTTTTCTCATTGATCCATTTCCAAGAATACAATGATTGGCCCACATTATTGCTGTAAAGTGTTGTTTGTGTCTAGGTTAGTAGCCAACTGAACTGTTCCACGCAGCGTAAATAAACAGCATTACATATATTAGACTGGCATAAAGGGGAACTTGGTCCAGATCTGGTCGGTTCTTAATCTGCCTCCTGTTTAAGAGTCATGACTTCATTCACGGGCCTATGTGGGTCAGATTGGCATCCCCTTTTTGTCATGGATTATCCAGCCCTGCTGAGATCCAGAGCAGATGAGCCTAGTAGAGGGACATTTATTCACAACCACATTCAATCATGCACTCTTTTAAACCTGCACACAGTGTTACCCCCAGGGAAACGCACACACACACTTGTCACACATGGGACAAGCAAGTATATGTTTTCCCAGAACAGACTATTTTTAGCTCCCATGAGTCGACCACAGGTGGTACATGGTGTTATATAAATGCTCCCTGCATCTCACTGATGGTACTCCTCAGCCTCTGATCTTTGCCTTTCACTTCCCTCCCCATAGATAGCCAGTACAAGAGCCCCACCAATTAGACTGGCCTGCTGCTTATCAGCAAAGCTATGATGTGTCTGTAGTATGGTATGTCTGGTGATTATCTGTTTCCACAACACACACGCATATATATAACTATGTTGTGGCATTGTCAGACCTCATTGAGCCTCATATGATCTACCAATCATTTCATCTGCTCTCTATTCTAATCAATTTGTTCTTGTACTTGAATCTCCCCTTTGAAGATTAAAAAAAATGCCAGACTAGCCATGTATTTGAACAAATGAGTACACCACGTGCTTTAACACCGAACACCTACTTGCTAGCTCGTCTTCAAGTCTCTGCATACATGCTCGCAATGCACACAGTGGTGACGTATGAATAGCCTTGTTTCAATAGGGAAGACCCTATTGTTGCAAAGCTTGCTTGGATGGAGGAGCCTGGAATAGGCTGGGTGGGGCCGCTATGCAGGCGCTCTGTTGGCTCCAGGAAGATGCTTGTAGCACAGAGCGTCCTTGCTGCTGTGGGCAGTGAAGACTTTTGTGGGTCTAAATTATGAGATGTGCTGCAGAGGAAGAGCTCAAGTTAGAGGTTGAGAGAACCACATCTGCAGAACAGTTTTATCGCTAAATGAAGGGGTGCGTACTAACCGGCCGGTCACGGTTGAAGTTAAGTGCTGCCTCTGTCAGGCTGGTGCTAATGACCACTCCTCCGCCCTGGTCACAGAGCCAAGAAAAAGGCTTCATGGCCGTTTCACCTTTTGGTACTCACAGTAGCCTGGTGAATTCCACCCCAAGTATTTGCCATAGGTCAGTCTAGTTTCAGTCACATGAGGCTATATGCAAGCTTATCTAAACGATCGGTGTTTAACTCAGCTTTGAGTGAAAACATTTTTTTAAATAGTGTAATGATTTCAAGATACGCCGGTAAAATCACCTGCTGCAGTCTTCTTTAATACACGTTGCTCTCCATGATACATGGATGAGCCCCCTGAAAATATTTAAAATTTTCAAGATGGATGGTTTTTCGGCCTTACACTGGCTTGAACCAAGTTTTTAGAGACTCATTTAGACTGGTTTTTGCAAATGTTGTAGTTTTTGGATATGACTGTTGTCATATCCAAAAATGGTTGTTGACAACCTGCTGTCCTGTGGAGCTGAGAGCAACAACGTTCTACTGTAGATTCATTCCAAGCCCCTCCTCTTGTGACCTTATTTTAAACAATTTTAAAAGTCAGGTGGAATTTTCCAGCCACCACCACAACACACCATCCGGCATGTCCACATGCCTGGTGGCTGAAAAGTATTTTTGAGCCGCCTTGAAGAAAGACCCTCTCTGTCTCCTGCGTCCAGTTAGCACTGAGGAAGTGGAGGGAGCTGCTGCGTGCACGAGGCCACATGACTTCCCACTCGCACACAGTTGTTCTGTAACACATGTACACAGACACGCTCTGTTCCACTTGGCACACATGCACACAGTTGGTTTTTTTTTGTTTTTTTCCTGCGGATTGAGGCCTGGCAAGGCGCCACAGACAGCGTGTTGTTTCGCCATCACCACTTGCTTGCTTCCCTTCCTGGTTGCTCTGTTGAAGTGTACCCACATACTAAATGTCCAACCCAGAATAATATTTTGGGTTGCCTTTCATTTTCAAATATTGGCTTTTCTTAGTTTCTGGTTTTTCAAAGTAAAAAAACCACCTACATTATCACAGATTAGGACTCTCAGATGCCGTTTGCGTGGTTGACTTTTTTTATTTTACTGTCATTTGGAGCAATAAAGCCCAGCTGCCACAATCTGTTGTTTTGATTTGGAATACGCTGGGTTTGATTGGATGATGGGTGAATCAGCTGTTCCCGTGACAAAAAAAGGATCCACAGCTCTCCAGAAGATGGTGCTCTGACGCTATCTGATTCTGCAAAGTCTCAGGTGATCTCACAGAGATTACATGGAAGTGTAGCCTCCATCAGCATAACGTGTGAACCTGGAGGCTTGTGTCGTTAGACCAGTAAAGTTGCCTGTTTGGAAAGCTTCTACACAAGCATTCTATACAGAAGTGATTTTGTCTTCCGGGTGAGTTCAGTGAAGAGCTGACGTCTGCAGCAGGATCATATGTCTCATCTCAGGATCGCAAACGGAAGCATCTGAACTCAACTCCCAGGGGAGTTATTCTGTCGACTGCAATGTCGAGCTAGTTTCCAGCAAATTTCAACAAATATGCCTAACTTTCTGGTTAACTTTTTATATTATTAACAAAATATCATTAAATGGAAAGAGGCGTTTCCTGCCCTGTTTTTATATCGTTAAAGGGCCAGTGTACATCAATTTATTTTGTGCAATCCAGTATCTTAAATTGTCCAATTTAATGATGGGGAAAGTATTTCAACCATGAGTACTTTTTTTTTTTTTTTCTAGAACAAAGATGAACATAACTATCGGGGACAAGTGCCCTTGCACCTCCTCACAAGCAATGTGCAACTCTTATCTGTAGATAAAACAGAGTGACAATCGCAAAGTAGAGTTCTCATGGGTATGTACACAGGCAGTGTAGTAAGCTGAACAAACAAGTACGTGTTGTGATGCAGATGTATTAATCTGTTCACAGTGTATTCAGTAATTATATATAATTATATATTAACTGTCCGAGCCAAAAAGGGACCCCTGGGACACCTCCTTCCTGCTTAAATGTCACTGTGATAAACTGGTATGTTAAGACATTAGATTTGCACTTTGTAGTGCTCAAAGCAACAAAAAATACATTTGTGAAAGTCATATGTCTCTTTCCTCGGTCTGTGGAGAGGACGGATATCTCTACGGCCGATATCTCCAAAACTAGGCAACTCGCACCAAAACAATGTAGTTTGATGAGGAAAAGTACCTCAAGTTAAAGGATGAAACAGTGGTGCATTGGCCTGTTGAACCTTTTCCATCAAACTGACTGTTTTTTAAAATTGTTGGTACACGGGACAAAATGTGTAGTCTGTCGATAAGCAAGCAGGAGGTTCGGTTTCAGGCTTGACAACTCTCGAGGCCACATGGCAAAGAGCAAACCTGGGCCGTTTTGATTCCGCCAACATGTATTTATAACCCAGCTGTCTCACAGCATTCCTCCTGCAGATCAACGCCAAGAGGTGTACAGTGAAAACTTGGCAGGTGGTAGTGAGACAGACGAGGTAAGGAACGATGCACGGTGGCTAAATATGGGCCGATGTCACCAATGCAGTCGTACTTAATCTTTCTGCATGGCTCTCCAGTATGTGGTGTCACAGGTACAACACTCAGAAGAGGGTTGTGAATGAAACAGTCTGTTGCATTTAGCCTACAGGACGTAGTGTACTGAATTAATCTATTTTCATTATGTATTCTGAGCTCTTCTTCCTATTTTCCCCTCTAATCAAACACAGATATTCCTGTGTGTTCTGGCTCCATTAGAATGGCACACAAAGAGTATGAGCTAGCTATTGTCATGAACATTTCAATGGCTGCTTTTAAAGCCATCTCCCTGTTGTTGTTATTGAGAACAGGCTATTGAATGTTGTCGTCAGGCCTTCTAAACTGAGAATAACCTGGCAATGTCTCCCTCCCTCCCACAAAAAGACAAAGTTTGGGAGGGCGTTTCAGGCTTGAACCCCAGTCTATTCTATTCTTTTCACCCCCTCTTCTACTTTTCTTTCCTGCCGCGTGTTTCCGGAACCACCTTCCCGTTGAGCTCTTTGATGCTTTAAAACGTAGCTGTAAAAGAGACCTTTACACCCTTTTTGATTTAGCCGTCGGTGCTCAGGGTCCAAGTGCAAAAGATGCAACTGCCTCACTCATTTGGCTGCCTTGTCCAGTGGTGGTTACAAGCTTTTAGAGGTTGAGGGAACGCGTGCAGAGAGACCTCCGTTGGTCATGGACAGAGGGAAAGGCTTGTTGAACCTACAGGGTGCTGTGGTCGATCTTCACTGCTCTGAGAATCTGGGAAGGTAAGGCTAGAAAGAGAATCCTTTTTTATTTATCTCAGCCAGTGCTTCTCAAACTGGCTCAGATGAGGAAGGACTGACTTGAGCAACATTGAGTAAATGTAGTCTTATTGTTTTGACCTTTTCTGGCTGGCTACATTTTTGTTTGTTTTTTCACCTGCGGGAACAATTTTTAAAACTTTTTTTTGTGGACTTCGGTCATGGAGTCGTACAAAAACTGGGGATCAACAGCCTTTTTACCTGGAAAATGGTGTTGTTGTTTCAATAGATCCTCCGTAAACACAGGAAAATGTGCTAGCATGGCAGTGGTCACAGATCTGAGACTGTGAAAGAGTGATATGTTTTAAATTAACACCAGAGCAAATGCAGATAAAGAAACGGACCATGTTATGTGTTTGTCAGTAATCTCTACTTCACAGAACGTGTCGTCATGTGAGACAAGTTGTACTCTGAAACGAGTCCTGATTCGTATGCTCCTGTAACCTCGTGCCTGTAACTTTTTAATCCAATGCTGCTGATACTTTGATATGATTTGAAATGTCAAGCGTGGCAGTGCTACTTTGCCCGACATTGATTGTGTCAGGTGGTGTGATGTAGTGCTCAAACCAGGAAGTAGGTCAGAGGTCAAGGCCTTTTGTCTGGCTATTATGTACCCATATCAGGTAGTCCGCCTCCTGCTTTGTAAACATGAAGCAGTCCTTAAACATCACTTTTATGGAGTAAATCATTCATTTCATAATACGTTTTTTTCTTCTCATATTGTAACCTTTTGGTGATAACATGGTTATTGTCACACACCTGTTAACTTTTGATTGCTTAGGCCTTGAACACTTAAGTTTTTAGGGTGGCTTGGTATTAAACTTACTTTACACTCAAACATTAATGTTTTACTGTTAGATATTAGATTATCTGATTCTGGCCGTTTTTTAGGTATGAAGCACATCCTGCTGAAAGAACCAAGGAGTGCTGGTGGCTGCCTGAGTGTTACAGGAAGCGGCTTCAACGTGACTTTGTTAATGCTTCTGGTTAGTCTTGAGTGAAGAGAGGAAGTAGTTGAGAAATTCAGTCAACAGTCTTTAAATACGGCCTATATTGCCCTGACGCTTTAACCCCACCTGCCTAGTGGAAATGGGTCAGGTGAGCATATTTGAACACAGACTAACACCTGGTAACTGATTATGAAACTAACATAAACACAGTGTTGCATTTATCCAAACACCAGCGTCTACACACCTTAGCAGTTTACTTGCCCCAAAGTTTAGTTTTTATGTATTTATATTTTAGAATAAAGGATACCTGTGAAAGTGTTTACCTCTCTTTTGTCTCTGGAGTAGAGAAACCTACAGCTGCAATTAGCCTCCCACAATGGGTTTTAATTTAGCATGGTTAACGACCAACTGTCTTATTTAGCTTTAATGACACTTAAAGGTGTAAGTCGATTCTCTTGAAGGGTTAAAGCTCTTTTTGTACTGATTTGAGAATGTGTTGCTGGTCACCATTTGATAGTCGGTAAAGACTTATTACAGGGTAGACATCATTTCATGTTTACCTTTTCCTCTCTGACCTCTCCCCCAATTACTCAGGTGAGGCGGTATAGAAATAGTTCGAAGAGGCACAAAGTCCCTCATCTAAATTATTTTTGCAGCAGCAGTGCAACACCCTATATGCACTATAAGTAATGTGTATTTTATCAATATGCTGCCAGTTGTTGAGTCCGTCACTTTTTTCCAAAGTCTGACTCCTTTTTAAAAGAAGTTCTAATCCCTTAATGATTCAGGGAAGACTTGAGGTTGTTCTGTCTCCTTGGTATTTCATTCGTTGCCTTCGGGCAGACAGATAATGCACCACTCCTACATCGGTCCATGTGGGCCAGTCTGAGCACCTCACAAGTATTTTCTGTTCCGACCCGCACAGTTTTAAAAAAACAAGTCTCTGATCCTTCTTTGCCCCACCAGAACAAATCCCAACAAGACATGAGTTTGATGTTTGATCTTTTTTGTCAGTGGAATATTTCATTCCTTAAACATGTCAGTGCTTGTGTTGCGCACCGTTGACTGACTGTGTGTGTGTGTGTGTGTGTGTGTGTGTGTGTGTGTGTGTGTGTGTGTGTGTGTGTGTGTGTGTGTGTCTCTTTCTTTCTTTCTTTCTTTCTTTCTTTCTTTCTCTCATGCTTGTCTAACTCTGGGGGAGTGGCTGAGTTTGACGTCAGCCCTACGGAGTGTCACACCATTCTTAACACAAAGTGGCTTCCTCTTACCAGCACATACTGAAATACAGCAATGGTTTTGATGTAGACTTAACTAGAACTCCTCTTGGACCATACATTTACGTTAACTGTAAAAGATCTTTTATTTAGTAACTTCTTTACTTTGATGGTGTGAAGCCAGCCTGTATAGCTTAGAGATAATAGATAGTTTTCCTGTAAGAAAAGGAAATGCCTACTGTCGGTAGGTATATGAGTTTCCGTTCATCAAAGCGATTAAAATTCACCAGGTAAGGTGTTCTTTGTTGTTTGTCTTTAGTAGTTGAGTGTTTTTTACTGAGATGAGGCTTAGTCTTGTGTAGTCTCATATTTGAGCTGAATCATCAATGTATTTGTGTCATAAGATTTCAGCAGACTCGTTACTCTTTTAATGAATTTTCGGCTTGTTTGTTCTGGGTCAAGGACGGGCCGTGGTCTTTTTAACTGGCTGTAGTAAATCCTGCAACCTTCCTTTTTACAAGACAGTTGTGTTTTTATCTTTTTATTATTGAAATGTAATATTTGCAGTGACTTGTCAGTTTTAGAGCACGAGTCTACCTTGATCAGCTTGTAAAGCAGTGAGGAGGTGGAATTGCACAGCCACAAACGGAGCACTGACGCAAAGTATATCAATAAAACTTTCCCAACACATCGTAAAGATAAACCCCGAGGTCTGCTGGATGTCAGTCCAGTCACCACACAGCCTTTCATTTAAGTAGAATGGAATTTTTTAGTTAAGGTCTGGAAACAATGATTGATAAGTAACAAACCCAAACCAAGGTAAAGCCTGATACGTGCTGTTGAAATTAAGAGTGTTTAACTATTCTAATCTTTGCTGATAGATGATTACTGTGCAGGAAATTGTTCCGGGCATCTTTGCAGAGTTCTTTTTATAGATTTATTATTTTCCGGTGGTGACTGTTGTTGATTTCCCACACTGACTTCTTCCGGTTTCCTTTTTAATATGTTCTCATCATTCAGGTCTTTTATTTACTATCTGTGTTTGAGCTTTTTGCTTGCTGTGAAATGACTGTAGTTGAGCCATGTACTGTTTCTGAATGAATGTTTCTACAGAGGTAAATTTTTGGCAGTGGGTTTTTTAATGTTGAGCAGTCACAAAGTAGTGAAATTGCAAGTAATCGTGGTCTGTTTTGCAATAACCTTGCAAGAAAAATTCCGTATGTGCACATTAAAATTATTGTCAAACAACATCTTGCATGTTGCTCAATCCGCCTTTTTTTTTTTCTTCTTCATATCCAGCAGCTACCCGGTAGACAGCAGTGGTGGGGGACTGCCAGCCAAAGTGAAGAAAAGCAGGAGCAGCTCAGGCAACGGCAGCTTCAGGAAGGTGGAGACCAGGAAGGCCTTGAGTTTGGAGGCCGCCCTGCTCGACCAACAGCACAAAACCATCACCAGACAAGAAGCCATCAGGTAGGAAAAAAATAAATAAGACAGAACACCAAAAGAAAACTGCTTTAAATGTCTTTAAAACTAATATAATCCTTAACAAGCACACACAGAGGGGCTAAACATTTTACAGATAATGATGAACCACTTTTCTAGAAATGCAGATCTACGTTCTGATGGGCCAAATTTTAAATGTTGAAACTGAAATGTAAGCAGTGAATCAGATGTGGGTAAAATACTATTTCTCAATCTAGAAATGCAGTAAATCACACATTGGACGTAGTGGATCACAAGACCAGAGCTAACGCTCAACTGGTGTTCAGCTGTGACACACTCATGACTGTGTGAGCGGCTCCTCACATGATTCACATGTTTGAGGTAGATTTGTGATATTTGTTAGTATTCATCCCCACTGCTGCCTCTGTGACCGTGTAACTACACCAGCCACTTTCAACACGCATCATTTTGGATGGAGGAACATTAACGCTAACCATAGTTCAAATTATTTTATTATCAAATATGTATTTGACGCTGCCAAAACAATCCTTGAGGTGTCAGGAAGTCGTGTAGCGTCTCTGTATGTGAAGACTTGTTTAAACTGACAGCTGTGATCTTTGTCGCTGCAGGTCGCAGACGTTCGACGATGACAACATCAGAGGCTTTGAGAGGACGGAAGGCACTGGATCACAAAGTGTAAGTACATATTTGAAGAAATAGATTATTATACTACTACTTATAAGTACAGGCCTTCTTTTTGGACCGGTGCATTCGTTGAAAGATTTTTGCTTCATTTTCTTTTTCTATTCTCTCTTTTTAGAGTTTCATAAAGCACAACAAGACATTCCACAAGTTATTTCCAGACATTCCTATGAGTGAAGACTTGATACACGGTAGGTAAACCCAAAGGAAAGAGAGAATGCACAACTGAATGAGTGAGCCACATAAAACTAAAGGTGTGTGTGTGTGTGTGTGTGTGTGTGTGTGTGTGTGTGTGTGTGTGTGTGTGTGTGTGTGTGTGTGTGTGTGTGTGTGTGTGTGTGTGTGCGTGTGCGCGTGCGCGTGTGCATGCGCGCTTCTCCTCTCCCAGCATACATCTGTGCCCTGCAGAAGGAAGTGCCCTACCACGGTCGACTGTACATCACCGACATCCATGCCTGTTTCTACTCCTCGGTTCTGCTAAAGGACACTAAGGTAGGCTGACACTCCCCCCTGGCTCGTCCCTTTTTTCTTTTTTTACATTTTTTGTTGCGATATTTCCCCACATTGTTGCACTTTTCCTAACATTTTCTGTTTGTGGTTGGGGGCTCTTCTAGGTTGTTATTCCAGTTTCCTGCATCCACATCGTGAAGAAGCAGAACACAGCTTTACTAGTACCCAACGCCTTGTCCATTCGCACCACAGAGGGAGACAAGGTCAGTCCCTCTTTTTGCCCCACACAGACATACAGTCTATTATAAGTAGTTCAAAATCAAATGTATGCCTTGCTTTGTATGTAATCTATTCGATGACTGTATGTATGTATTTGATGGTTCAGATGGCTAATATTCCTTTTTTTATTTTCCCTCTCGTCGTTTAGTTCCTGTTTGTGTCGCTGCGTAACAGAGAATCGTGTTATCAGCTGCTGCGATCAGTATCTCCTCAGCTAGAGGTGAGTTGTTTTTTAGATATTCAGATGTTCTGTACTGGTTAATGTGATTTTAAAAAAGAAATTAAGGAAAACCATACATTTGCTCATTTCATAAGCCAATATTCAGTCAATAATGTAGTTGTGGAAATGTATAGAGTTTTAGAGGGGGAAGAGGGCAGCAACCCTGCTATTGTAACCTCATTGCATATCTCTAAACATTTAGTTTTATTTATATCATGATGATGATGATACAACTATCAAAATGAAAGTTGCTTTTCAAAAATACATTTTCTAACAAGTCAAATTGAAACATTTCTCTGTGTTACAGGATGGCAGCACCAATAGTAGCCCTGTCTTCTCCTCAGCTGAGAGCAGCTTTGATAAGATCAAACTTGTGGTAAGAGACCTTTTTCACAATATAATAAAAACAATGTATCGACAACATTTTTCTAGGAGCACACATTGTCCTTTACTAGCACTGAATGTGGATATGGCTGAATTATAGGATAGACCTGTTTGTGACGGTGTTTTTTTCTCATCTCAACAGAACTCCAGCCAGTCCAGTCTGGACGACAGCTTCTACCAATTCGATGGCTCTGAGTCCCAATCTTTACAGGACCAGCCTCTGCACAGACCACACAGAGGTGAGAGTCCTTAACATTATGTGTACATGCGATACAGCAAACCTAAATAATTGTTAGCTGTACCTATAATTGTCTTGTATGATGGAGAAATCCAAACATTTCCAAGTAACCCACGGTGCATTGAAGTGTCTGCAAGAATCCTTTTGGAAAGTACATCAGCTGGACTAAAAACTTTAGTTTTTTGTTCGTTTTGGTGCCGTTATCTCTCATTCTCATGTCTGTTCAAGCCCGTTGACATGCAAAGTCCAAGGTCTGATAGCCAGCTATCGCTGACTCCATTTCCCCCCCCCCCCTCTTTCCTCCTTCTTCCTCAGAGGCAGTGCCTGATGGGAATGGCCCGACTTTCAGGAGCCTACACATGCAGCAGAGTGATAGCTCATCCTCAGAGGAGCTGTCAGTATCGGGTAACACACACACACACACACACACACACACACACACACACACACACACACACACAACTACTAGATACTTTGCTGACAATCCTGGAAAACTGATGAATCAACTAACCAACCAATCATCTAGAAAATTTGCATATACACACTGTGCATAGTTATGTTACAACCTCCCAACATGAGAACGTTGATATTCATGCTATATTTCCTTTTCCAGGTTCATGTGGATCGTGGGTTTGGAATGTGACAGAAAAGGCCAAGTCCCTGCTGGTTCAGAGAGAGGCCAGCACCCTCAACACTCTACTCTTTATTTACTTGATTTTGTGAGTAGCACTTCCTCTCTATAGCAAGTTCTGTCCTCCCCTTCGTCCTTTAATCCAATGCCTTATCGTCCTTCTTCTGCTCCTCACTCTAGACAGTCGCACTCCTTAAAGGAAAGGCTCAGAAACCTGTCGCATTAGTAACAAACTAGGTCATCTTGTAGGATGCATAACAGAAAATCCAAGCCTGACGACTTTGAATTTGTTTTTGCAAACCACTTATTGAACTCATTAATTATGCCCAAGGCTCCTTTTCCCTACCTGCTTCAATAGGCCTGCCGTTTTTACACTCTAGTGTTTATTGGCAGTGCTGTAAAGTCATATGCAAGAGTGACATCCTTTTTAATACCTTCTGAAAAAACCATGCTAATAAAGGGGTTAATAAAGTGTTTGGCTATTGTTGGTTCTCTATGTACCTGCTATTAGCCAATATCATTCAACTTTATCACGGCGAATACGTCGGCAGGAAAAAGACAATAAACGTGACTCATGTGTTTCTGTCGGTTACAGGGTGGTGCTGCTGCTGCTGTCGTCCGGTTACATTGGTTTACGTATCGTGGCCCTGGAGGAGCAGCTGACCTCGCTAGGGGCTTTGTCTGAGTTCACTTTACAGAGCGGGTGAGAAGGCTTCCTCTGAATAACAACGACCCTCATAGGGTGGCCAAAAAGTTTATGTCCAGTTTATTTCTACCCAGCACAGAAGTTCTACCAACTACATTGGGTTTTTAAAGACAAATTGAGTAAAGTCAGCCTTTCTTTGTGCCCAGACAATCCTCAATTGGTGGTCAGTGTTGGTTACTTACTAGGAGGATACCATGAAAAATACAAGACTGACTTCTTTCTCCAATATTTATGTATTGCTCATGACAAACACAAGTATTGAGACTAAAGAATTAGGAATTTTGTAAAAAAAAGAAACCATTCTGTTGTAATGTTGGATATGTTTGCAGAACATATCTAACATTGATATTCCCTTTGTAATCTGGTGTTTACTTTGTTGTGTAATTGGCTTTATTCTCTCGGGGCAAATAGATTCCTGTAATAGGCGGAGCGTCGTTGCTAAGTAATGAAATCATTCGGTACAGTCAGGTGTGTTTAGTTTGCTTTTGATACGCCGCTCTCAACTGGTTCCCTCTTGTCTCTTCACAGGTACCAGGACACATAACACTCAGCGACCGAAGGAGAGATCGGACGAATATTTCGACCTCTTCCAACAGAACGCAGCCGGGAGGAATTTAATGTACTCAAGACTGTGCTCCCAACATGGCCTGTGTGCTGTTGGCTAGAGGAACGATGGCCAACCTGTGCAATTTCAGAGACTACTTGTTAACCTGAAGGGCTACACCTCCTCCTAGTGCAGTAGACAAATGGACATGCCATGACGTGCCAAAAAACGCACAGACACACTGCCCGGTTGCAGCGCGTCTGAAGTTCAAAACCAAAAGCCAAAAACGGCTCTAACTTTAGCAATGTGCCACGCTTAACCGAGTTGACGGGCACTTTCTTGACAGAAACTGTTCCACATCTGAAGTTTGTTACCCATCATCCTTCACACAGACTCCTCTGCCTGTGCGTTGCAGTCTGAACAGGGCTATACCGATCAGCATCAGCCTGCTGTAGTACTTATTTATTGCACCTCGACACCAGAGACGGTAGCGCTATGCATAACCAAAGATGCACCACAGTGCACCTCTTTTGCATGAGTGCACGGAGATGATTTTTCTACCTACCTGTCAATTTATCAGCTCAATGCATCCGTCTCTGTCCCTTCAGCTATGTTGAGTTGTTCTCTCCAATTGGTTCCTGTCTTGAAGTGATGATCGCTGAAACCTCAAATGCAGAGCAGCCTGTGGAGGCTCGATGCTCTCCCGATGGTCTTATCCTTTCTCTCTTTCTCCAATCAGCAGCGATTGTAGTATTACTTTCCTCGTCTTTGGCATGATTTAAACCAATTTAATGATCAATGATCAGAGGTTGCCCCCCCCCCCCCCCCCCCCCTGCGGATGAATGCATAATCAATGCACAAATATTTACTACAATAGGACACGAGGAGGTTGTCTCTGAGGCATCAGTGTGTTTTTGTGTACAGCTTTTCTACGACGTTGGTCTTCAAGAGTAGACTTAAAATCTGTCTGTACTGTCTGTCAGTCTGACCAAGTTGTCCTAAAAGTACAAACCTCTCTCTCTCTCTCTCTCTCTTCGACGGGCCTCTTGAAAACCAAATGGCAATTCTAGAATTTTCAGGTTATTTAAAGTAGCACAAACGATGTATTTCTAATGTTCATGCATGTGTCTGCAATACCGACACTTGACTGATACTGTGTGCTCATTCTCGCTCCAGAAGAGGAGATTTTGCATCCACCCTTGGTGTAAAGGTCCAAGTTTTCAACAGCAAAATGCGAAATTTCAATATGCAACAAATTGTTATGCATGGCAAAAATGTAATTTATCTTCGTGTGCCGTTTTTTAAAATGGGACTTGATGTTTGTGGGGAAGAAATTGTTTAATAAAAAAAAATAAAAAAGTTGAGTGAAAGCAACAGCTCAATCGAGCGAGTGCACTTTAAAAAATGTGTTGTGCCTGTCACAATCCAAGACGTGTTTTGGATTGAAAAGAAAATGGCAAAGCTGGCGTTGTGTGGTATCTGACGGTGCTAAGACCTTTTTTAAACTGTTTTCACTCAGGGGTGGTGGGCACTACCCGCCACGCGGTTTTTAGGTCGTCATCTTTTCCTTTTGTCAATTTCAAAGTGCTTGTGATGGGTTTCACATTTCATACGTCTTTGGCTTTGGTGATTTCTCAAATGTACCGTTTTTGAGAGAACAACGTTTCATTGAGACTCACTTGACTTTATCCATTCAGCTTCTCAGAATGCTCCCTCCCTCTTATGACCCTTTTTAAACTAACTCGACCAGGCATATCCACACTCCATCTCAATGATTTAACATTGAAGTGTAGCGATATGTTTACTTTTGCTACATCCCGTTTGAAGAGTCATTCTGAAGGTTTTTGTTAACATGCTATATACTGTACTGTCAGTTGTTATAATCCCCCACAAGGGGGCAGCACACACTCATCCACTGTCCTGGACGCAAGAAGCTCGATGATGAGGGCAGCATTTGTGTGGGGTTTTTGCACTATTCAAAGTGTTGTAAATTATTTTCTATCAGTTGTTCATGTCCTTAATTCTAATGGTCCCATAAATATATTTATTTGCATTCTGTGTAATTCAAAGTAGTCTCTGTGAGATGACTTTGCTATTGTTCAAAATAAATCGAGTATTGCAAAGTAAATGACCTGTTGTGTTTTATGTATGGAAAATGAACTTGATCAAGTGAAGTTGTTGGGAGTGAAAACATTTACAAAACACACAACCCCATCAGATATCAGCAGATATGTTATGGTTTGATGGAAACTTGTTAGTTTTAGATAATTTAAACTTAACTGAATCTGAAATACTATGAACACTCGATACTAATTTATACTCTCTTGCTCATTATTACGTCTGTAAAAAGTCATCCATGTCATAGGATCATTTAGAAGTACAAAGTCAAATGCATCTGCATTTGCTGGAGGTTTCCCAAATACATTTGTCTTCTGTAAGATTCTTCAATTCTGCGCTGAAGAAATCTACATCTTCAAGCAATCAGCAGCTAGTCCAGTTTCCTTTTATGCTAAGAATGACCAAGATTCACCAGAGGGCCGAACCACTTCATCTCCTGTTAAATGTGCTGCTCCTGAGCCGCTTCGTTATGCTTAAGAATGCATTTTGTCTTTGGGCCTTATCTGTCAGCTGTGGTGTTTAGAGGCATAAGACCACCATCTAGTGGAGAAGCTCTTACACACACTTCAGTTTAAAAATGACGCTATGTTTGGAATGGCCTTTTTTATTCTGATTAATGGCACACACCACCCAAGGAATGTCAAAGGAAGTCCTTGTTCTAGTTTTAGCAAAATTAAAAATGTAATTTCATTTAGTGGGATTAAAAGTATTATGATTAAGCGTTTCTCACTTTTCATTGTTTTCTCCAAACCTCGAGACATTCAAAAATGTTTTGAAATAAAAAATTAGTGGCCTAACAAATTACATTTTTCAAGGGTCAAGTGGTCCTAGATATAAGTAATATGGTGTTTGAACATTTGCTCATCTGCATGGTGTCATTTTAGGGGATCTGCAAACTACCCCTAAAAAAGGTAAGTTTTTGAAATGTTTGTGTCAGCATAAAAAAAAAAAGTGTCAGTGAATCAGAGTTTCAGTGAAACCACACAGGAGTTTATGATTTCTATTTATTCCATTCTAGGTACTCAAACGCAGCAGGGACATCCTATGCAACCGTCCTAGAGCCAATCAGCATGGTCCTCTTGTTCAGCTGTCCGGGTTATTTGAAGGAGCAGGTTCTGCAGTGGTCCGCTGGTAAGCACAGAGCTGAAACACACCTGAAAGAAAAATGCCCAATATTGCAATGCACACCTTTTGGATACTCTCATCAAGGATGCTAACTAAGACTTCAGTCCCCACGGTTTACTCACAATAAACATTTTTTTACAAAATAAATAAGCAAAATACAGTAAATACCTGCAGAGAAAGCCAAAATGATGGCCACCCAGCCGATGATGTAGGACCACGAAAAGCGCCAGTCCAAGAAGCGCTTGCCAAAGAAAGTGACAGTCACGCCGGTGTAGATGGCCAAAGCCAGCAGAGCAAGAAAACCTGAGCATGAAGGGGGAGAGGAAATTATAAAAAGTAAAACATGAATAAAAGCAAACCAGACACAGGAAAGGAACTCCAAACTATAACCTGTCAACATATATTTAAAGTAAAAAAAAGGTCTGACAGATGAGTCTGATTATTGACTGTTGATTTCACTAAAATTACTCTGCAATCTTATACTCCCATTGCTTTGAAGGAGTACATCCGGTTTATAATGAGTTGAACCTGCTAATTGTGAGTGTTACCTGACAGGACCAGGGCGATGCCGCCTGTACGGACCCTCCTGTTCTTGGTGCCGTTAGTGAAGGCGCTCAGGCCGAGCACCACGCCGGCGAAGCAGCTCAGCACCGCCAGTAACATGAAGGCCCGTGTGGCGTCCCAGAAGGCTGGACACAAGAAGGTCAGGACCCCATACACATCAACAGACACTTAAAATACTGCTATTTAAGCTTGAATGCCATGACATTTTTATGTTTAATGTCAAGTTGTCATTTTTTACCAGTGTGAGCTTATTCCACACTCACAATGCAGAGTTGTATCTGCAGTAGGACCTATAGGCTGTATGCAGTAGGATCTTTTTCGACTATTTGAATGTGTTCTCTTTATTTCAAAAGTTTTCTTCATATTCATGGAGAGTTCTCATCTTCCTTCAATCTGCTCCTCTTTTCTTTTTTCTCTCCTTTCAAACACTTTTGGCACAATTGAAGTAAGCGATCTTTCCATCAGTAAAAAATGAGGTTGCCATGTCTTTAGACAACCTAATTCATGTCACTAGTAAATCTACCGAGACACTTTTAAACAGGTGTAATGTGTTTTGGTTTGCAGGAATTAAGATCACATTTTACGTCGTTTTCTGGACAGATCAGCATCATAGTGGTCTTTGATCAAGAAATTGGCTATGCTGTCAGTGCATTGGATATCATTTGCTTTCACATTCACTGTAATTGATGAATATGACACTAGATCATATCAGATTGTATAGATAAATGTGTTTATTCACATTCTGAAGGAGTGATTTCCCCAGAAACATGCAGTTGGTCCAAATGCCACTTCAGAAGTACTCACCTACAGTTATGGTGTGGGCATGACATTTGTGGTTGATGCAGAACCTCCAAAGTCCCTGATTAGCCGAGCTACCCGAGTATCGGTACTGCATCCAGAAGTCCGTTGCCGTCGAAACAATGAGAAGCACCAGGGCAGCCACACCGCAGAGTGTGCCCCCTCCCGCTAAAGTGTACAGCATCTTATAGAAGCCAGGGGAAGCGCTGTCCTCCTAAACATGCAGCAACTGTTCAGGGAAGAGAGGACAGGGTGAGACATCATTTAGACATCATACTCGATGATTTACTCATTGATGCCCTGAAAGCCAAAAAAATAGCTGTCACACATTATTATCAATGTTCACTCAAGGTTCCTTGCCAGTTCTATATTCCAGTGGACTCTCCTCTCTCCAATCCGCCCTTATGCAAATCAAGCCCTTTAGTTGCAAGTCAGAGTAGAACTTAAGTGTCCTGGATGTGCTGCAGGTCTAAATCCGTAAAACATTGGCTATGGGAGGTGTCCATGATACCTCCACTGACCCGCTGCCAACTTGTTGCATCTCTTATACTATCTGAGCGTGTTTAAGTACTAACAAAACAAAATGTCCAAGATGAAACCAATTCCTACTCTTTTAAACTGTTTTAAAACAATAGCTAGAGTCACTTTTCTGATTGAGGAATTACCAGATGGTCCTTATTAAGCATTTTTCACATTATATAAAAGCCAGAGATTTGACGTGAACATTTTCAATCATACATGCCTGCTGCACATTAGACAAGAGAATTCTTTGGTGACGCTGTCAAATCAGTCACAGCCAGCACAGCACTAGACCCAAACCGCTGTATTACAATAAGCTTGCCTATCAGGCAGTTCAGAGCTATTGTTCAACGCTAATTCCCCTCTATACACCACAAACTAATCTTCCAATACTGAGCAACTGACCCGTCAGCAGTGTCGCTCTCTGTCACACAGCCAGCAAACCAATGGTTGCATCCACTGATTCTCAACTGCCACGCAGCTCTTGCAAACCCCTAAATTCCAAAATCACATCCTAATTAGTCCTATACATCGGACTCCCAAATGTGTGTGTGTTCATGTGGCTTGTCATAATTAAACAACAACATTGTCAAACACCAGGGTCCCAAGCTCAGTTTGTTAGCTATGAAGGTCTTTTCCCTAGATAAAGGTCTCCGAACTTCATCTCTTCTTCGTTGCTCCGCTTGTTCTCCAAATGCAGGTTCTTATTTGTTCATTTGCCTTTTAGACCCTCAAAGAAAGTAGAATCTTCCTGGAAGTACAATAAAAACAGGTTCTGTTTAAGTCCACGTTTTTTTCCTGGTACCTCTGGGTTGGCTGGTGTCTCTCCAGGGTTGCTGGCTGTGACAGTGTGCCTATCCTTTTTAAGCCCGGTACCCCCTAGCTCTCATTGTCCGTCTAACAAAAGAGGGAATGATCCAGCGCAGCATGTGAGTGATGCTAAATCCCTGCTTGCGCTCTTCTCTGCAATTACCTCCATCCCTCTATCACCCCCCTTTCTCTCTAACCTCTTGCACTTTGTCTGTCTCTTTGTGTCCTGCATGACGTCTTTTTATTCTTCCCATCTTCATGTAACTTATCATACTTTTTTTCTGCCAAAATGCCATGAGCATGTCCCAACCCCTACAGTTTAGCCATGCTAGTGATGGGAGTATACAGGACAGGCATCAGTAGTCCTATGTATGTATGCATACCCAACATAGGCAATGACCTAGAGGAGAAATATGTGTGGTGCACCCTGCATATGTCAGGGAATTAAAAAAACAAATCATATTTTTGTATTTTAATTTGTGTTTCTAGTTGCCAAAACAACATAGACAACAGCGAGCAATGTGATGACTTTTTGTAACTTTACTCCATCAGTTAACTGACAGCTTCAAAGTCCATTCATTCAAAAGCAAGAACATGAGATATTGGACATCCACCATTTTATTTTTTTTAACAGATTGAACCCCAACGACCCCTTGGCAGTTCCATCATTACACATTTGTGTGCACAGACATTGTTTAAAACAGCACAGGTTTCAAACGACACTCAGCATGCCATTGTGAGCTACAGATAATGTAAAATATGATGCATAAAACCCTCTTCTCTCTGACATCCATCAGGTGTCTGCATAGGTGCTCCGTAAAAGTGAAGATAAAATCAGAGCCTTATTTGTAGAAGTTAAAGATGTGACTACAGTTTGCCCTTCACATTGTGCAGTACAGCAGCATTCCTATCTTTAAAGTGCCTTATAACCATTGTTCTAACTTGTTTTCTTTGATTATTTTGTATCTTTCTTTTAATAATCTTTTATTTTGTGGGATAACAATTGCATACCTCGTCTCCTAAAGTCTGAGGAGCTGATCAGTGATTGAGCTCTTACCACAACTGCTGTTATTTCTCCTCACACAATCCCCTTTTACAACTGCAGTAAGCTTTGCTTTTACTGTGCTCGTCCTTTGGAATTACCCTGAATCCAGACCTGAACTTTTCTTAATAGAATCCACAAAAACAGGTTTCTGAAGCTCCAGATCCAACCTTAATTCCCATGTTGTAATCTAGCTATTTACTGTGTTTAGAACACATTGAAATTAAATCGTGGGTCTGAGACACATTTACAAATTACTCATCACTGAATTTCTATTTTCAACATTTGTGTAAAGCGCAGATTACTCTCACTTTTTCAATAGTAACAGACATTAGGATTAACACTGGGAATCTATACAGGTGTCCACATTATTATTATGGGTGATCATTACAGTGACAATACAAGAGTTTACATATGAGAAGGCATATGAGAAAATATCAAAATAAAGCTGCAAATAAATAAATAAATCTCTCAATCTATCCACACCCAAAAAATCTCTTTTTTTTTTACAAAAAGGCACATTATGATATGCATAACCAAACGTGGCTTCTATCCACAACATGAAGAGTCCAGCTCACTGCTTCCTATAGAGACAGCGACTGCTTTATGTTGCACCAAGTTCTGACTGTACCTGACTAAAATGTAGTTTGGCATTGTGAGAAAAACAATTAAACTAACTTGAAGGTGTGCTTGCAGTGAACTTAGGCTTTCAATATCAGTCATCTCTATATTCTAACTACAACTTTGCAGGCTCCATAAGGTTAATTGCAAAATATTCTTATTAGTTTCCTTTAATTTCTTTTACTTTCAATTACACAAATAATTTCAGAATGCTGCATTTGCTTACACACACACACACAACCAACCAAGATTTTCAACCTCAACACACACACACACACACACACACACACACACACACACACACACACACACACACACACTGTTAACTCTAAACTGAGCAGCATATAAACAGCTCGATGCTCACGGTATGTGTACACAAACGCACACCGCAGCAGTTTAGCGATCCCATGCTGCCAAGTGTGGACACTGTGTTCTTGTGCTTCCTGCTGCTGCTGTTAACCAGCGGTTCTCCAGCGAGTAGCTCAGGGGCCCGGTGCCCAGAGGACGACAGTTCGATCTGCGGAGGAGGAGACGAAGGTCCGGTCATGGGGGTGCCACCTACACTGGATCACCTTGTCCCAGTGCTCCCCTGCCACTGTCTGAGGGAGGGGCTTTGTTAGGTCACCTGGGGGGTGGGGCAGAGAAAAAAAACACACGTCACACAGGGGTGGCAAACAGTGGAATCCAGTCACAAGACACTGTTGTGTTGCACTAACATGGTGGCCAAATGATCACATAAATGCGAGTGTATCACTCTTCCTACAGTAAGTGTTACGGGTAGTTGGCCTCCAGAAAGTTTAACCTTTTCAGATGGGATTACACATCCTGTACACAATATGTATTCTTTCTTTGTCTCCCCATGTGGGCTTTGCTACCTTGAAGGTCACTGATGATAACTTTGTTGTCGTACGAGCCGGTGAGAAGATGATGGGCTCCGGGTGAGAAGCGCACTGAGCGGATATCGCTGCTGTGAGGGCGGTACGTCTGAACTATGCGGCCCCCTCTGATGTCGTACAACATGCAGGTACTGTCCTCCTGACCCGTGGCCAGCAGGCGGCCGCTGGGATCCACCGCCACTGAAGCGACCGCACTTCCTGTGTGAGACACAATGGTAGCAAGTAGTACGTTTGCTGCGGCTTAAAACGTAGGAGTGTGGTACAAGTCATTTGCAGCCACATAAAAAGATCCGCCGTCCTTAAGAGCCGTGATGGAACTCACCTGAGCCGTGCAGCGTTGTGCTCACAACCCGGACACAGCTTGGCACCCGCAGGTCCCAGAAGCGCACCGTCTTGTCCTGAGAGCCAGAGGCAATCATCCACCCTCCCCACGTGTACAGAGTAAGAATGTGACCTGTGCAAACAAAACGGTGACATATTAAACCCTGTGGATGCTATATCTTTGCCGTGTTGTGTTTACAAGCCCCGTTTATGCGAGTATCACATTTCTTTGTATTTCTATAATATAATGATCAGGGAAGCAGTCCAGGCCCTCCAAAATCTTAAAACAACAAGGAAGGATATGTTCAAAAGCCTTCATTATAGAGACTAAATCATTAAAAGAGCAAACATGTTTCGGCCCCAGTAGGTCTTCGTCATTTAACAAACTAAACAGGTGTGGTCACACCTATATAGTACAAACAATAGGAGGCTATCAGGTGATATCAGTTGTAAATAATGAAAACACTTATTATATCATATTCCTTCCTCGTTTTGGAGGGCATGGATTGACCGCCTGATTATAAAGATTTTTGGTTTTCCAAGAGCACCAAACAAGTTTTTGCTTTTTACAGTTGAACACAGAACAACCAGTTATGACTTATAGGATATTTTGTACAACATACTATACGACATACTTTACTACTAAATTTACAACCTTTTTATGACTTTACGCTATTTTATTACTTTACATGACAATTTATTATACTAAACTTTTTTTATAACATTCTATACTTTCAGTATTTTAACACATACTATACTTTGACTTTTTATGACTTTTCAATAACAACTATACAATGACTGTCATTTTTTGTGACATACTATTATATATTATACATCCTATTTTTATAACATACTGTACTATTACTTTTTTGTAACAATTTGTAAGGCATACTACTATCACATTTTTATGACATACAATACTATAACTTTTTTATGACTTTCTACAAAATACGATATTTTCACTTTTTAATGACATACGTGACTTGTTTTTTTCTGACATTGAATACTGTGACTTTTCAAATTACATTTTTAAGCCATTCTTTACTATGACATTTTCTTATTCATGCTATACTATTATTTTGATATGACATACTTTACTCAGAATTTTAAGAAATACTATACTATGACGTTTTTATTAATTGTTTACGTCATGCTAGTCTCTGACTTTTTTATATAACTTTATACTTTACGTTGACTTGTAATGACATACTACACTATGACTTTTTATGATGTACTATACTATAACTTTTATGACATAGTATAGTTCTATAATACTTTAATAGGATTTTTCAACATTTTACAAAATCTCATACTTTCAACTTTTTATGACAAAGTATACCATGACTTTTTGACGTTTTACAAAATACTATACTTTCACTTTATTCATGACATACTATATTATGATTTATTTCAGACATTTATCATGGCATACTAAACTATGACTTTTTATGAGTTTTTTTACAACATACTATGACTTTTTTTTTTTTTTTAACATATTACTATGACTTTTTATAACACTACTTTTTCATATTTGACAAAACACTATACTTTCACCGTTTTATGACATACTATGACTTTTATGACATTTTTGTGGTATTTTCTAATATGTCTTATACTATTACTTTTATGACATTTTGTACATCATGTTGCTATGACTTTTTTATGGCATACTATACTATGACTATGGCTAAACTCCTGTAATTTGCAGACAACACGATGGTCATCGGCCTGATCAGGGATGCTGACGAGTGTGCCTGCAGACGGGAGCTTTGAAAGGTGGAAATGACAGTGGCCATCAGGAGGAGCCCCCTACACCATTCTGAACAACACTGTCTTCTGTCAAAGCCTTCAAGTTTCTGGGATCCACTATCTCGCAGGACCTCAAGTGGACACCATCAGGGGAAAGACCCAGCAGAGGATATACTTCCTGCGCCAGCTCAAAAGGTTCAACATAGTTTAGGAGCTGCTGATACAATTCTACACCGCAATAATCCAGTTTGTTCTCTGCACGGCCATCCCTGTGTGGTTTGGATCAGCCACCACCAAGAGAAAGTCATTGGTGCCAGTATATAGATATATTTACATGTACATAATGTACATAATCATCAAGTCTATGTATATCAATTCTGTATTTATTTCTTTGAACTATTTGTATTGTATACAACTTGCAAAACACTTGACTTAGATGTTATATTTCTTATTTTATTGTTGGTCATTGGTGCCGTTTAGATATATTTAAAAATATTTGTACTTTTTATCAGCTACTTTTAGGCATACAAAGTCCTGCTTATTCTATAAATTAATTTCAGTCTAGCTTTGTTGTTCTTGTCCCTGGCTGTTATTTCTATTTTTGTGCAAGTACATTGAAAGAAATGCAAAAATATGGAATCAAATCCCTTGTGCACACGTTCTGCCAATAAAGCTAATTCTGATCCTGTCTTTTTTCAGAAATTCTATTCTATGACTTCAGTGGCAATTTTATGACATACTATGACATTTTACCAAAAATAAATAAATAAATACCATTGACTTAAAAAAGAAAATTGAGAATCACTTTTCATGATACCATTATATTTTGTATGACATACTAAACCATGGCCTTTTATGACTTTTTCACTATAAACTAAACTTGTGTTTCAGGACATTTTCTGAGATACTATAATTTAACTTTTATATGACATACTATACTATGACTTTTTAATGAAATTCTACAGATTACTATAATTTCCTTTTTTATGACATAAAAAGAACAGAAAAGGACAACTTTCATGTAATCTGCTTGCGGTATAAACAAAAGATGACGGAGGTATGATTAGTGAGTGTAACTGACATTTTATAAATTACTATCATTGGATTTGTTTTATGACATACTTTACTACTACTTTTTCTGACCTACCATACTATGACTTTTTAGTGACATTTTGAGAATAACTATAACTTAACTTATTTATACTATGGCTTTAAGTTGACATTTCACAAATTAGTATGATTTAATTTTGTATGACATATTATACTATGACTTTTATGACAGACTAGACGATGCAATTTTAAATACTGTAATTTCACGTTGTGTGACATACTTTACATTGACTTTTTATGACATACTTAACTACAACTTTTTCGACATACTATTCATTTTTTATGACATACTATACTATGACTTTTCATTGACATTTTAGAAATAATTCTAATATTACCTTTTTTGACACGCTATATTATGACATACTATACTTTGACTTTTTTAGGTCTTTTAATGACCTTCTATGAAATTTGACCAAAAAAACTAAATCTTTATGGCATACAATAATATGACTTCACTTTTTCATACTATGATATTTTGTATGACATACTGAACCGCAACTTTTTCACTACATACTAAACTTTGAATGAATTGTATAACCTACTATAATTTCCCCTTTTTATGACATACTATAGCATGACTCTTTTCTGACGTTTTTGAAAAACTATAATATAACTTTTGAATTACATTTTACAAATGACTATAATTTCACTTTGTCATGACATACTGTACTATGACTTTCAAATGACATTTCACAAATTACTATCATTTGATTTTTTATGACATACTAAGCTACTACTTTTTCTAACCGAATATATTATGACATTTTATAATTTTTTATGACAATATAATTATGTATTATAAATAATACAAATTACAATAATTTCCCTTTTTCATGACATACTATACTATAACATTTTAACGACATTTTGAAAAATATTAAAATTTCACTTTGTATGACATACTATACATTGTCTTTTCATGATATACATAACTATGACTTTTTATGACTTTTTCACAACATACTGTACTTTGACTTTTTCAACGTACTTTATGACTGATCTTTTTTAAACTATTAAAACTATATTATTACTTTTTATGACAAATTATACTATGATTTTTTCATGACATACTAAACAATAACTTTTTATTATTTTTCATGTCACACTATATCATGCCATTTTTATGACATACTATATACTATGTTTTTCATGAAATACTTTTTAATGATTTTGTTAATGACTGTCTATGCCTTTTTATTACCTCAAGGCTGTTTCTTTCACAATGGCAAGGCATATGCTGTGGCTAACATACCAGTGTGTCCACTCAGGGCATGAAGCCCCTGTCCTCTCTGACAGTCTGTTGTGTAGATGTTGCAGTCTCCGGCCCCTGCACTGATCAAGATGGATCCTCCACTCTCAGGGCCCTCCATGAAGGCCAGGTCCCTGATGGTACCGTCATGCATACTGAACTCCAGGTCTGGGCCTAAATCAGAGACGTACATTTATGGTGGAAACAACACCATTATATTAATATGCGGAGAAAGATGAAATGCTTACTTTCAATTATTCTTCTTGAAACTGCATTTTACTTGTTCTGCATTTTGTTTTATTTTACCAAATCCCTTTGACCACAACAGCAGCAACATGCTCTTTATTCAGAAGTTGAAAAATGCAAGTAAGTAAGTAAGTGATAATTCAAACTAAAGTGTGGTGTGGTTGGGAAAATGGACATTGCTTATCACATACACACTAAAGCACATACAATAATACCTGTGGCATTGCAGCTCTCTGCATTGAATGGCAGGACTTTGACAAATTTGTCATTGGAGCCAGTAGCCAACAGTTGTCCACAGTGGCTCCAGGCTACACAGTAGATTGAGCCCTTGTGGTGTTTGTTCCTCCTAAAGCGTACCACTGGCTGTTTGACTGCACCAGAACCACTGGACAAGTCAAGACAATACAAGACAGACAAGGCGTGAATTCTAAAATGTTATATAATAATTGTGGGAAGAATTGCAACCTGGATTAAAACATTATGAGGATTGACTTTTCTAGGTGTGAGACAACCATGTTTCTCAAAGTTTCGTTGACTTTTTGTAAAATTAAAATAAATAGAATTGAAGACACAGAACAGGAATGATAAAAAATTGCTCTTGTTACGTTTTCTGTCAAGGTTTTCTGTGTATGAACAAACTTTAGTAACATTTTCTAAGAAGCTACCACCATCTATTTTCTAGTGCATAAATAATTTCTCATCTTGTAAGAATATCTCAAAGTTTGGATTTTATAGGTACATGTAAATAGCTCCTACCTGACGTTCAGTGTCTCTGGGTAGCCACAGACTCTCAGGGTTTTTGAGTTGGAGCCGACAGCATAGAGCGCCCCAGAGGGATGGAAGGCCACTGCACGAACAGCCTGTGTGTCCTCCAGCTGGTTCACTTTAACAAACTGGGCTTTGGATTTCCCCAGCTGTACGAGTTTAGAAAAATAATCTTTTGAACTAGGATCTACCTGTACATCAGCATTGAGATACTTTATAGCATTTTTTTGATGGTTCGGATACATAGGTGGTTACAAAGAACAATGGACCTGGTAAAAAAAAAATACAACTATGAAAACAATACTTAAGCAGTTAGCTGTACCTCTTGTGAGTTACGTGTCGCAGAGCAGCCAGAATCATCTTGGACTGTGGGACAAGATCCTCTTATCCTGTCAACACTGATAATAAAAATGGCCACACACACACACACACACACACACACACACACACACACACACACACACACACACACACACACACACACACACACCAGCTAGAAAGGTAAATTCATTCCATACCAGTAAAATTCATTTTATAATTGATAGTGACTCTTTAATTTCAGAATTTTGAAATGCTGAAGAGCAACACAGGAATGTGACCTGCTTACCGATCAATATTCAATTTATGTGAGATGTTACAATATTTGCTTAAGAGTTTGAAGAGTCAGTAGTAGTCAACATCAAATGCATCAAATGACATGAAGTCCTATCACAACCATAGCCAAATACATGAGTTCTTGGGAGTTGATGTTGTGGTAATGACTTGACCACATGCTCGGCAGGCTCTTACCTCTGACTTTCAGGAACTGGGGACTCGTTGAGGGAAGGCAAGCCGTGGCTCCCGGTCCTTACCGGGGTGCTGCTGACTCCTCCCCCTGGCTTTTCCCTTGGCGGCCCAGTGTCTGGGGTGTGGGAGGTGTTGGTGGTTCTGGGACTGGATGCGCTGGTGCTCCCTGTCATTCCGTTCCACTGTGTCATCACCTCATCTCCTCTGTGGTCTATGCCCACATTCATCTCCTCCAACTTCTGAATGGATCTGGACAAAAACAAGATCTCTTTGTCTCAATAAAGGTAGCACTGAGATTGTGCTCTCTTCGTTTAATAACTGATATTCCAATATTTTAATAGGACTAGCTCACCTACTGAGGAAGGTCTCGGTGAGGTTGTTTTGGGCTCCGTCCTGCGGCTTCACTCCTCCCTCCAGTAGCATCTGCTGGTAAAGCTGTCTCTGCTGCTGCTTCTGCTCCAGATGCTGCTGCACACGGAGACGCTGCCGGTAATACTCCTGGATGTGCTCCGTGGAGTCAGGACGCTGGACAAACACACATGCACACAGCGAGTCAAAAATAGACAGCTTGTTTTTTGCAGAAGATATAGAAAACTGTCACAAATTTTTGACAGGATTTGTTTTACCAGAACAAGCCCTGTAACCTGAATGGCAGAATATTTATTGTTGCGTTTAAGTATTCTCTGCTTGAACACTTGGCAGGGCTCATTGCCAATACACACACACACACACACACACACACACACACACACACACACACACACACACACACACACACACACACACACACATACACACACACACACACATACACACACACACACACACGATTATAATAGACTCTCTCTCAAGAGCCACTACTGATAACTCTTCAACTCCCAAGGTCTCATCCATCATAAATCCCATAAAAAGTTTTCAAGGACCTCATCATATCCAGCAGATCTACAGTACATTCCCCTTCACCTCTCTCACCACTTTTCAAACATTCAATCTCAAGCTACTTTGCTCCTCTGGATGAGATCTGGGGTGCATAAAGATGACCGATGATGGAAGCAGCAGGCCACGCTGGGTGTGACCGCACATCACGCCAGATTATCTGCCTCCAGTGTCCATGACCTCTTCTCTGGAACAGGGGGCTGGAGGGCAATAGTGCCCCTTGGGCAGGTGTGGTAGAGAATTGGGGAAGGATTTATGAGGCAGTGGAGATGAGGTGGTCCAGGAGGTTCAGGGGGAATCTATTCTAAATCTCTTTAAATCTGGAGTAATAACTGGAGGGAAGAAAATCTAACTTTGACTCAAGTGACCAGACAGACAACAATGGCTACTTCTTTTTACAGTCTTCACACGAGTCATGAAACCAATTTAGCCTGAGCAATCAAGGCACCCCCCACCCCCCCAATATCTGAAGTGTCTTTATGCTTATCACTGTGCTAAGGTCTGTGGATCAGGAATACTGAGAGAAACTGGCTATTTTTTCACTTACTTGTTTCTTGTACTTGTTTCTTATATGATGTTGTATTATTTGCATTTAAACAGACTACTTTGAATTTTCTGACTACCTGAATTGCACTTTTCCTGAGTGCGAGTCTTGTCCTGTTTATTCTGTATTATTATGTTTGGTTATGTTACTCTGTGTGTGCATTTTTGTTGTCCTGTATTTTTCGCATTGTCACTATATCAGTCTGTTTTGTGAACACCTAGTGCAATGCTGTAGCTAATAGGGATCTTTAAAACCTTTATTGTCTATACCACATGAAACAAGTATTTACTGCAGTTCTTATTACCTCATGTGTTTCTGTGCTGCAGGGTGGCCCGCCATCTTTTCCAGGGGTCAGAGGTGTGCGTGTGGGGTTGGGTCCATCCAGGCTTTGTGAGTGCTTCCTATAGTCAGGGAAATATACATGTCAGTTGACAACAATTTTGTTTTTATTTAAATTGATTTGAGGTGAATTAGGAGGTAAAACAATACAAGCCAAAAAAGCACTTAATGTATAATAAACTTGAGTATTATACTGTGTATGTAGCAAAAGGAAAGGAATAGAACTAATGTGGGCTACTCATTTTGCTACAATGTACGGTTATTTATTAGCAAACAACATTAACAAGGTCAATGAGAAATGTGTTTGTTTTAACTTAAAGAATACGTTTGTTCTTTTGCATATCTGATTCATTGTAATCATGTCTTAAGTTGCATAACTTACTGCAAGACTATTTCTGTTGAGGACGACAAACTCCTGCACTTCATCCCTGATCGTAGAGATCTCACTTTGTACCAGTTGTTCACATTAATTGTATCCAGCAGGTGGCGTCAGAGAACCTTGCAAAATCCAACAGTCTGGTAACTTCTCAGTTTACAGAATCCCTGTCAATTGATGCCTCCTTAGTGGTGTGACATTTTATTTGTGGTAATCTTGCCTGAAGTGTTTTCTAATCCTAACCCTTGAGGCTGTAGTAAGGACCAAATGAGCTCTGGAGAACCTACTAAAAAGTTCAGTAACTGCTCTTCAGTCCACTTCAGTGTAAAATATCAGTTTCCATAAGGAAAAGACTCTTAACCTTAATTTAGTCTTTGGCTCAGTAATATATTTTTCAATAAAGAGTTATGAGGTGAAGGCTTTAGATCCTATTGCATCCATCAACACTCCGATGCAGTGTAATAAGCGTTGTGCAGCACAATAGGTAGTATGTCTCTGTTAAAGCAGTGATAATGGGAATAATTCAGCTACAGATTGTGTCATACAACAAGATCTACCATGGGTTTAATACCTAATGTTGCACGTTATACAGGCTTGGTAAACTACTATCATGTAAAAATCATGAGTCTCAGCTTTGGCCCTTACTTTTCTGGCGAATCGTCCTGTTGATGCACATTGTTCTCCACTAGGCTCCGGCTGAGGGCGGACTTCATGTTCGCCTCCATGCCTCTCTTGTCCTGGGCTGCCAGACCGTGGGACAGGCCGTCCAAAGCCGGGTTGAGGGATCTTGACATGTAGGTGTCCGCTGAATGAGGCCTCTGGTGGAAGGGTGAGGTAGGGCAGGGGGACAGGCGGCTGATCAACGGAGTGAGGAGGTCGGCGTGGCCGGCCTTGCTGGGCTTCACCAGGCGGTCCACGTGGATGTTGAGGGTCTTTTGCTGGAAGGCGCAGGAGAAGGCACCCGGAGAGACATTCTGCAGCCAGGAGAGCAGCGACAAGTCCAGTTCATCACACCCGTTCCCGCAGAGCAAATCCACACCGAGCAACACCTCACCCTCTGTGATCTCCTCACCAGTTGCTTTGCTCTAGAAAACACAGAAACAGGTGTTTCGACCATCAACCGTGACTGAAAGTTTTTGTTCAAATATGATGATTTGGAAATAAAAGTAGGACCTATCATATCAAATAAGGATACCTTGCATTAAAATGGACTTTAACACATTTATGTAACCCTTCTATTTAAGGTATCACATTACCTGACAGAATTCAACACAGCATTCATAAAGAATCCCCTTGATGAGCAGCTGGAACAGGCGGTTTCCACTCGCCCTGAAGCCCGCCTCGCTCAGCTTCCTGTCCGCAGGGATGAACTCGGCCACCATAGCACAAGCTTCTTCAAAACAATGGACACGTGCCGTGCTCGGGTTCCAGTCTTTGAACTCTGCGTGGGAGGTGAGGCGCGGCAGGGTGAGGAGGAGACACAGCTTGCTGTAGTCGTCCTTGGTCGGACAGAACTCCTCCAGACTGTGGAGGCACCTGACTGCCGCCTGCATGGTGAGCTCGAGCTACAGTTGACAGAAGATTCGGAGAGGAGAAGTGAGGATGTGGCTGTTGTTAAAGATGCTCTCTCTGAATCTGAGGTCTGTGTTTTGGAGAACCACACTGGTAGGTATGTATACGTTTTAGAAGAAGCTTCATGTTCACGCAAAGATGCATCATATCAATTAAATCAAGGGCTTCTTAGGTATTAGGTTGCCATGTTTAGAAGCATTTTGAGTGCATTTGGTTTCCCAGCTAGTGACCTTTTAGGAGTGAGCCCACTCCAATGACCCCCAGGCTACTGTACCTTCATCTTATCTGTTCAAACTATTTTTCAAATTGTCACAACTCATACTAATTTCCTCATTACATACAGTATTTACGTACATTATGAGGGTCTTCAGCAGCAGACATAGCATTATTTACACACAGAGCTTCCAGAAACTTCTGCTTCAGAATGATGTAGCGAAACCTGGAAACACAAATCTCAGTATTATCAAATACACTTCATAAAACACAAACTGATTAACCGGACTGTGACATTTCCTGGGTGGGATTATTTTGATAAACGTGTTATTTAATTATGTAGGACAACTGAGTTTAAAAATGTTCTTTGTTTGTGTTGAGTATTTAGTAAGAAAAAAGTCAGTAATATGACATGAGTATACTATAATATTACTTTTCTATGACATACTATACTATACTATGACATTTCTTATGGTATACGATAATACAACGTTATTTTGTATGACACACAGTACTGGGAATGGGCCTAAGGCTACCAGTCTTAGTGAAGAGAAACAAATCAATACTGTACTTATTATTATGTATTTATTACTTGAAATACATATAAACAAGCAATACAACTGTACTGCAAATAAGAGATTTTCTGTCAACTCGAACACATAAAGCTGTGTTTCAGTCAGACCTCATGTTCTCCTCATAATGCCTCAACAATAAATCAAAACTACTCTGGGTGTCCCTAAAAAAAGCCACTCCTTAAACATGCACATTTTTAAGACTAATGTTCTCTTTATTTCTCTCACCTTTTCTTGTCAAACTTGTCCATTCCTTCTAGAGGTTGAATGAACTGCATCACCTCCTCCCATTGGCCGTCCAGAATGAGTTGTCTGTTGAAAGCATCAAATGAACAATTTAAGAGGCCACTGAAAACAGTCAACTCTTCCCTTTTAGGACACTATAGTCTTCTTCTATGTGCCACAAGTTACTGCTGTACAGTCATACCTGAGGAAGAGCATGTCATCAGAGTAGAGTCCATTGATGACGCCGCTCTCTTTCTCCAGGGCCAGCATGCTGATGTGCAGCTTCCTGGAGTTCAGGAAGTCCAGTATCACCTTGATTACCTCTGCCTCCTTGATCCCGATTGTCTCCTCTGCCGTCATGATTAAAGCTCTGCGGTGGCAGCGTACAGCTGGCTGGAACACAGACAGAGCGAAGACAAGATGGACATGCTGTTGACAAAGTTGCATCAAAAAGGGAAGATGCACATTTATGGTGCTTATGCTTATGGTTTGTAACCTGAATTCAAAGTTTCATTCTACTGTACAGATCCAAGATTTATGAGAAATGTTGCCTACTTCCATATTACATGACGTTACACCCAAAAACAAGGGTGGAACTGATTTGTTGAACCAACAACGATTTTGTCAGTATATAATTTTTGTGTGAGTTTCATAGTCATTGCTTAAAAACAATAATTTTCATAGTGCAGGAATCTCAAATCATTATATACATGCAATCGGTTGTTGCCTAATCCAAAGTTAAAACATTTTATTAAATGTTCTGCTGACAAGTTGCGTAAGGAAAAAAAACAAGCTTGTTACTGGATTTAAGAAGCATTAAGGTATTTGTTGACAATAATTGATGTAAACAATGGCAAATGTTCATGAACAGTTCTATTCCAGAATGATGTCCACAGGAATGTTTACAGAGTCCATTTACAGGGACTTCTAGTGTCCAGCTGCTCAGTTAAAACACTGACCGAATGTTTCAAATGTAATGTCATATCAACACTTCAACAGGAGCTTCTCCTGTAAATACTTTAAAAAGTGAGTTTATTGTGCTCTTCTCTGGTATCTGTTCACCTCCAGTGGCACAGCATGTCCAAATTGTAGCATCTGTGTAATATTCAACAGTATGTTGAAACTGATTGTATATGCATCCATTATAATAATCTGTATGATGGCTTACACTATAAACATTTAACCGTATTGCACAAAAAGGGTGGACAGCCTTTATGACCCTGGTAAGAAATATGTCAGAATGCACTTGTGAATTGTCGGGTTTGTAAATGGTTAATCACATCAACATCACATCGGCAGCTGGTACCAGGACATAAAGAGATCTCCATTATGCATGAACCACTCACTCGCCCTTAAGATGCAGTGACAGCAAGGATGGCTCCGGGCGTCTGTGCCGGAGTCAGAGCGGCCGGTGACACCGCCCTGTTCCTCCCCAGCACACAGGAACAACATCCAGGTCTGCTCCAGGATGGAACAGAAAGGTCTGCGGCCCAAAACCTGACAGCCTCAGCACTTTACCTGAGCGCAGACACACCTCGTTTACTCGAGCATTGGAGCACGTAGCGCACACTCTCACACAGTTTAGCGGACCAGCACGCCAGACAAATAAAAGCGAACAATGTCATTAATTTCCCCTTTTAATGTGCAGGATATCGCGCGTGGCTATACACCCGGGCGGTGCAAGCTAACACGCCGCCCGTGAATCAGTGCCAAACTCCTCACCTGTCAGTCTGCGCCGCAACAACACGCCGCATTAAAGTCGCTGCGGACTTTTTTTTGCAGTTTCCAAAAATGCGACGATATCTGCGAAGAAAACGGACAGAACAAAATGTTTGTGTGTCGATATCCCAGTCAGCGTCTCCAGAAAGGTCCCTTCTGCCCTCTTTCTTGTACACAGCTCGCGGTTGCCATGCGGACGCAGCCGCAAACCACCCATCAACTGTTGTGATGACGGCCGACAGTCAAGGGGTCACACCTACAACACAAAGCCATGAAAAACACTTTCTACTGATTGAGTGTGGAATTAATAAGGTGGCTAATGCTATAGTAAAATTCTAATTGTGGTTAAAGACGTAACTTAATATAAAAGATATTCAAAAACGAAATAACAAATAATGTGCTCTCTTTTCTCCTTTCTTTATTTAACTATAGCTACATAGTGGATTTGGTAAATTACCATCAAGCTATATAGCATTAAGAATAAACGTCATAAGCGCATGGTCTATAATTGATATCGCAATTGACTGTAAACTATCAATTCTGGTCAGTCAAAATCATGTGAAACCACTCTAACATGTCTGGATTCATAGCAACAAATGTCATAAACCAATCAGTAAAATATTTTTTTGTCAAATGCAATTATGCTGAATGCATTTCCTCCTTACGATTTTACCAACCAACCCTTTACCATTTTATGTTTTTTTATTTATTTTGAATCTTGTTCTTGTATTCATTGATTGGCTTGTCAATTGTCTTTAATGCTGCAGGGTGACAATTTATTGTCCTCAGTGTGGACAATTAAAGTCCTTACTAACCAACTAAATTCTACTAGTGCAGCAATGGCTTATTAATCTGTTAGGGGGCACTGGGGCAACAATTTGTTGCACTCCTGTTAACCTACTATTGTTTTGCATGTGCCATAATTCCTCCAAGTTTCAATCAAGTACAGTTCATACATACTTTACATGGAGGCCTCATTATTTGCACAGAGCCCCAGAAGTCAAACATTACTCCTGTGGTAGAAAGCAGGTTTTCTTCGTGTCAGTATTGAAAAAGGGCCAACATGCAAAACCAAGCCACACAATTAAGTAATAATGCAGGAGTTGATGTTGTATGTTTGAATTAACAGCTCCTAAACAGTTCTGCATTAATACAATTTAGCACAAACAATTGATATACAGTGAACCTGGGACTTTTGGGGCTTTTATGTCCACATTGGGTAACTTTATCTCCCATACCAAACCCAGCTGAGGTGTCCCCCAAAGTCATTTATTCAATTTGCATGTGGGTGATACATAATTATTTATTGTAAGCTTGTAAACAATATTATTACCCTGATTACTCTTAGAAATTGTTTCTCAAAATGAAGTGTTTCTCCAGCTCAAGGAGTATAAGACTGAGCTTAAACAAAAACATTTGATACTGCTGCCTCACACAAACGCTATGATATGTTTCTCCAAAATGTATAAAACTGTAAAAAATAAGATGAATATTTCCAAGTGGTCTTTCCACCTTCTTAATTTCTATCAATCGATCCAAAATGAAACCATACAAATATTATTAGCCCCCCTGATTTTTCTTTCAATTTGCCTGTGGTGATTGACAGATCCTTTTCTCCTTTACAATAGACTTTTATGTTTTTAAAATAATATAACATAAATGCTGAGGCCATGCTTAGTTTTATTAAATGCCAAAAAAAGAAAAAAAAGAAATGACATGTTCAGCAATATGTTGAATGACAGCACAGCGTCTGACAAACAAAACAACATCATCTTAGTGAATATGAGCTCACATGAACACACAATAATATTATTACAGTTAAAATAACCTTTTACCTTGGCCTTAAACAGCCATAAGCAGGTGGACAGAGCTTCTGTGGACAAATCATTCCAATAAGCAAAAGAGAAACACTCCGTCATACTAGATTCAATTTACAAAAACATGCTCTCTTTTGGTCATAAATATCCCCCAGTTGAAAACAATGCACCATGTTAGCAGATTTATTTTTGTTGGAAATCATACCTGCAAATGGTGTTGATTTGACATTCGGTGGCAAAAGGAACATGATACTGACACCATTGAAACTCTGTGGTGAGTTTCTACCCGTATGCAGCAACAAGTATCTTCCTTATTCTGGCTTGCATTATTTTGTGAAAGTCATTCTCCTAAAAATAGAAAACAAAAAAAAAATACCTAACAACTGGCCTGTTTAAGAAATGTTGTATCTGTAAGCAACAGACAAATATGCTGCTCTGCACATAATGCTTAGTTTGGGTCAATGCAGATTTGTTATGTAAGAGCAACAGATGCACAGATGTGTTGAAATGACACCATGGAAACAGTGTGGCCTTTACTGAATCAGAACACTTACTGTGTTGTATGACTGTTTTTTTTAAATAACAGAGCAATTGGTTTTTTTTAACTTATCAGCAATCTAAACTTTGTATTTATTACATTTGGTGTTTGGTGGATGATTTTACCAAAAGTGCCTTAACGTATCATAAGTGCAGACTTTTTTAAGGTAAGTAAACCCAGTGTGAATCTGAAGAATTTAATACTGCCAAGAAAGTACTAGTACAAAAATGTAATGTTAAATCCTGATATTCATATAAAGAGAATACTTCTTATGTTTCTATGTCTTGGAATTGAGTCATAATACTAATACCAGTTGGTGAGCGTCATCATACATTATATTAATTATCAGTGAAGATACTGCACGGTGCAGGCATTGTTCAACAATTAAAATAAAAAAGTACTTTTATTTGTTCACAAATTTGCTGTGAACCAGCAGCAGAGTGATCTATAACACTGGTTCTCAACCTTTTTGGCTGAAGCAACGCCTCCTTGTAAACCCCCAAGTGAAAACAAACCAGGTGGTTAACTTAAGGATGATTTTTATTTTCACTGGTCGTCAATTTTACTTCTAGGAGTACGTCTTGAGGTTGCAACTACTTCTGTGTTTCATGAGGAAAGGGGTTTTTAACAAAACAATCACAAACATGACAGCATATTTGTATATTAGAAATATATTTGTCACACATCATACATTATAGATTAAATCGTCTGCAGGTGTCCCGACCCACAGGTTGAGAACCAGTGATCTACAGTAACGTCCTGCATTCTTTAAAATTAATTTCTCAAAAAGGCTTCTGAAAAAGCTGAAACCGCTTGGCTTTGTTAAGCTGAGCACACATGTACTGTGTGGCTAGTACTAGCTGTATGCAATATGTTTTTTGGCCCTTTGTAGTTTTACATACATTAATATACAAACTGTTTTACCCACAGAGATGAAGAAAAAAAAGCGTTCTCCAATTACAAAAAAAAAAAGCCTCTGTATATGCTGTTTTACAATCACCCCATTGCACTCACACGCTAAAACAAAACATGCATAAGGCCACACATCAACAGCATAATGCTAACAAAAATCAATCTGTACATGAATTAAAAACATTCAGTGCTTCAGTAAAATGTCCTAGCATTCACACTGTCTCTTTTTTGACGTTTGGCACATATGAGACGATAAACAACACTCACACATGCCTTCATTATTTGACTCAAACATGACAATCTCTAAAAACACAGAAGTGGGAAGCATTTACATCATTCTTCAACAGTGGCATACATTCCAGGAGTTCATAATCATTGAGTCCTATTGTGTCCAGTCCACAGCAAGGAGGAAAAACAGGGACAGGAATGCATTTAGAGGAAAAAAACGAACAAACAAACACGAATAGTCAAATATGCATTCATCTAACTGGCATTGCAGGTGCTTGAATCTTCATGGATATGTACAGTGAAGTGCAAATTGAAATGGGTATGTTCCATTTGAGGGGGGGGAATGATGATGTTTGGGGGTGTCAAGTTCCATTAGGACTGGGCAGGCACTACTTTTTTAGGGGTGGCCGGCTTCTTGGTTTGCCAGAGATGGCTGTGGATCGTCACCGCGTCCACGCTGGCCGACATGGTCTTGGCTGGTATCTGACTGAACTGCTTCTTGTCCGAGTTGTACTTGTAGAGGCCGTCGATCATCTTGCGTGTGATGCTCTTGGGGCCGATGCCTGTCAGCTTGTTGATCTCCTCCATCTCGGGGCAGTAAGTGTAGAGAGAGCGGAACTGGCAGCCGGAGTCTCGGAACAAAACCAAGAAGTTGTTGGCCTCTGACTTTTCCATTTCCTGTTAATGTCAGGGGAGAGAGGCTCATTAGATACAGTATGAAGGTCATGAATGCTCAAGGAAGGCAAGGGTTTTGCTGACATTTGACTCATTCTTTGGACTCCCACTAGCATCAATTTAGCTATTTAAAAGTGAGTCAGACTTAAATGCAAAAATGTTTCTGCCCTTCCCTTCTGCAATTATAATACATGCATTTCTACATCACTAATTCTATCAGTACAACAACACAGTCCTATCATATTGATCAACACCATTATTTACAGTAAGTACTTCTGTGAGACATGATGTGCTTTTATTTCATACCAGTAAAAAGCAGACAGGAGAAATGGGAAGAAGGACAATCCACAATTTTAAAGGTTAGTGGCATTCATACAGCCATCGGGACACCCCGACCCCTGCAAGTGTATAGACCGATGCACTAAAAGCCCCCTGCTGTTACCTCCAGGATCTTATTCTTTGGCCCCTCATTAACCTTGCCTGCGAGGCAGCAGTGGGCCAGAGCGTTTTGGATGATGTGCTTGTTAGATTTGGCACTGGGCTCCTTGTAGAGCTTTGGTCCTGAATGAGAACAGAGGAGAGAACATCAGCCACGGCAACTACTCCAGTTATGTCAAAGAAAAGACTTCCCTCCCTATTTTTACTCTTTCGTTTGATAAATCATATATGAAGATTGCTACTGGTAACATATCCACGTGTTATTGGATGCACCGACAAAATAATTTGATCTAAGAATGCAGCATTTAGATAAAAAAAAGAAGAAAAAAGCTCAGACAGCTGATATGTTTGATTTACATTTCACATCTACTAAAAGATGAATACACTTTGTGCATTAATACAAAGATTACACAATATTCAGAAATTCATAACTATGTTTAGGATGTCATTCCATAACATTAGTTCATTCAAATGCCTTAAAATTATATTTATTCCCCAAACTATTTATGCTAAACTGTCCTCAGCTAGTTTTAACATTTGCATTGACAACCATTGCTAAAGAAGATATGTCCGAAGTTGTCCTACCAGTATACTCCGTGTTAGATGTAACAGAGGAGGTTGTGGAGCCATTTTCCCAATCCTTCTCTCCATTCCTGCTGCTAGATCGACTCGGGGACAGAAATCCATCTGCAGAATCTGGTCTAGAACCCCCCCACAAACACACACAAACACACATAGTGTTAGGTTTCCTTTCTGCATGGCTGCTGCTTCTGAAAACTCAGCAAAGTATACTGTAGACAGGGCAGGAAACTACTGCATAATTCCCCCACCCCGTCTACATCATGTATAGATTCATCCTTTACTGTAGAGGAAACTGCGTGTACTATACCAGCACAAAGTTTGAGTTTGGGCTTGGTTTTGGTGTCTGCTGTACAGTAACCAGTAAAGAAGCAAAGCTTGCAAGCACAGGCAGTGAGCGTAGTGATATGAAGCAGTCTGGTGCATTCAAGGTCAATAAAATAGGTCAATTAATTATAGTGCAGCACTAGGCATTTACTTGTATACTTTATGTAACTGCATTATGGGTCCCCTATATACGTGAACAAGTGAATCCAAGTGAATACAGCTTATTCGACTGGGGTCATAATGCATGAAGTCAAACTTCGCTCGAATGTAAACGGCCCACATTAACAAGTCATTTTAGCTTTAATTTCTCAAAAGGCCTGATCATCTTATCTTCCAATGAGATATAAAAGTCTAAATCTTCACATTTTTCAAAAGCAAATGATATTTTGAATTGTACAAGCAGTGACTTGAGTGACTTGATAAAATGGATGTCTTATGCAGGGCGTGTTCTACAGAACTGGTCTGAGACGTAATGACTCAAAACTAAACAATTTACTTTGATGTTTTATCAGGTGTGAATAAGGCACAGCAGGGAGGCAAGTGGAAAAGGACAAGTGATTGTTTAGTGGTGGAGACAAGCGCAGTGAAGTTAATCATAAGGAAATATGTTGCTCTTCCTTTAAGATTTTGATCAATCCCTAAAAATCTCAGCGTGGAGGACTGTGCTCAGGGCAGCGTGAAGAGCCTTAAGGTTTAACTGCTGAGCAGAAACTAACCTTCTCCTTCTCAGTTTAGGAGATCTCAGAAAGAAGAAGAGACCACCAGAGGCTAAACTAGCACTTCTGACGATTGTGAAACAGCAGGAAAGAAAGTATCACAAAAGAAGGAAGTTAGAAGAATACAGGAGAAATGTTAGAGCTAAGAACTGGAGTTAGTCTGGAGAACTTGGCTTAAAAATTCACACCAAAGTAAACATTTCTAAGAATTTTTCAGGTCTCAGATCAAATATTAAAAGAATAATATGCCATAAAATGTCATACAATTTAATTAAAAAGTCATAGAAAATAATAGTATAGTATGCCAAAAAATCACTCTATATATTATGCATGGATTTGATGCTCATTTACAGAGGCTTAGTAACTGTAATTCTTAAAACAAATGAACCAGGTTAAAATTATGAATTATTACCAATATTATTATTATTGCAGGGTACCATGTCTGTGTTTTATGTATTTTGTTTGTTTTAGGATTCCAAGGTTTTCAGATTTTGTGACTACTATCTTTGATTATACATCACACAACTAACTGGCATGAATGCACATTTTCACGCTTTGCATGTTTAACACATTCCACTTCTATATTCCTGAGTGAATCAGAGTTATGCATCCAAACGTGTGAAATCTTAAGTTCAAATCAAAGGGCTACACCAAAACACCACCTTTTTTTATAAAACGTCACATGTTACACCGGCAGCTATAGAAAGCATCTCACCTTGGTGATCTCTTCTCAGAGTGAACACTGTCGCTGTCTCCCAGGTTGAGGGAAGCCAGGGACAAGCTGGAGACTGAAAAGACACGTTGGCGTGAACCTGGATGTGAGACCAGATGTGACACAGCACGACACCATGAATAACAACAACAACAACAACAACAACAACAACACCAGGCTGTCCACTGTGTTTTGTGCCAACCCTGTTACAGAGCAATGCAGCCTCAGTGTTATGAATAAAATGAACTCTAACATCCAGTTATACACACAACAATCACATGGACACACCCTATTATACATGCATACATATATATTAACACACTATAAAATGTCTAGTATAATTGACATATAAAAACACACAAACACACACCAGCATTACATTGCTCCTTCAGTGTATCATCATATTCAAGCTCAATATTGAGGTTCTGCCGTATTATTTTGGGCTTGGTAGACATTAGATGTTATACAAAACATTGCCAATAATAATAAAAATATCAAAATTAACCAAATTAAAAGCTTAAATTGATTTTTTAAAATTGTATTATGTAAAACAAAAATGTATTATGTAAGAGATATGTAATAAATGTGATTAAGACATTGTCAAGTGGCACAAAGCAAAGCGGCAGCACTACACCCATTGGACAGATGGGATGACCATGACCTCACTGAGCGGGGGTCTTCTCCATGGTTACCTGTAGCAGCTCTGACAGGGGTTTTGGGGGAGTCCATGCTGTCGCGATGGATGGACTTGGGACGCCCCCGCCTCTGCTTGGTCCCGACTGGTCGTGGTTTAATGACGGTATCCATGTCCGCCATCAGTTTCAGCTGCTTCCTCCTGAGATATTCCTGCTTGATGAACTCCCTCCTGGCCTTGTCTTCCTCCTTCCTGATGCGCTCCTCCTCTGCTTTCATTCTGAACAGCCAGTCAGGAAGTCAGTGCAGACAAATACTGTTAGAGTTTTTTATTCAATAATGGCTATTATACGATGAAAAAATGAATAAATCAAGTATCAAAGAAGTATCAAAGAACACAAAAACATTCAGCACTGCAGTCAGACTTTCTGGACAGTAGTGGAGTGATCTAATATACATGTTTCAAGATTAAAAACAACAAAAAGGAAAGAAAAAAAAAGAAAGAAAATAGAAAAGATGGAAAAGACAAAAAAATCATGCGCATACCAAATATACCCGTGTGTTCTGAAAATGTGAATGGATTTATTTCCTGAACATACCGAGCTTCCTCCTTCTTCTGCTCCAACTCGGCCTCCTGCTGCATCTTCCTCTGCTGGCTCTCTTTCTCCCTCCTCATCCTTTTCTCTAACAGTGCAGCCCTCTTCTGAGCCATGTTCTCCTCTGGCTTTCCATCCGCCTGAGTCAATTAGGAAACAAAGTCAGTCACCTTCAACTGTTTGAGGTACAGTGTGTTCTTTGCAGGGTGAAAATCGGGCAACCTTTAGTTAATATTATACATTACTGTTTTGTAATTGCTGCTCGTTATGCAAAGCTGACCTGATATCGTTGTGACAGATTATTGTGTGATATTACCTAAATCATTTCACAGTTATTGTGAAAGGTCAACTCTCCTTTGTGTAATTCAATGTGACAGTAAAAAGGCTGGCAGAGGAACCACAGTAGAGGTATTACATTTGTATCCATATTCTTCGTATTATGGGACTCTTTTGATTCCAACATTGGCACAAGGCTGTTAATTTCAGTACAAGTTGGTTTCATCTAAAAGTTGTATTTCATGTGAACATCCTTTGCTCATACCCTCAGCATCCTCTATCACATCCACCATCTATTCAACTCTTCTCCAGCCCCACATTTCCACAGCTGTGCGTGAATTATTCACAACAGCCCCAGTTTTATGACCTACATTGAAGCCCAGACTGCAGCTAGCAAGCTATCCTACAGGCCATAAATGGGAAGATGGCACTTTTCTCAGCTCACTTGTTTCCTGAACCTTTCATCATCTCGTGTTAAGAACGAGACTGTTGCCTGATAAAAGAAACATGGCTGCCTCAGGATCAAATGCAACTGCCTTTTTTCCCCAGAAAAGCGACACTATATTTTAAGGCATGCAGTGGCACTGCATGCTTGCAAGCTGGTTGTTGTTGATGTTATGGTTTCTATAATCTATATTGGTCGTTCTTTGTTCTTATTTGTTGACCCTTTAGTTCCAGTGCAGAGTCCAAACGTTGGGGACATATAAAGTACATATCACCTTATCTAAAGAAGCATTGACTAGTACATTTTCATTCAACTCTCTTGAATGTGCAAATAGAGAAGGTGCTTCAAAACATAGACATTGGTGACAGTTCTTTGAATTACCAGCCTACCTTGAAGAAGAAACCACGAGAAATCTTATGTTCGTGATCCGGGCCTTCCACATCATCCTGCTGCATGTCCAAACCATCATCCAGAGTCAGATCCTCCAGTGGCCTCACCACTGAAAGAGGAACCTCAATCAAGCTACTCTTGACTTGGCCTGAGGCTTCGGGTCTGGGAGGAATCTCTGTCGGTGTCACCGTAAAGGTCTCTACAACAGGGTGGGCCAGAACCTCAGGAAATGATGACTCTATAGGTTTCAGATCTGTAACTGACTTCTGAACTGAATCTGGTTCTGTGTTTTCTATTTTGTTCTGCAGACTGGAGGAGCTGGGCGGTAGGTTGGAGACACATATACTGGCATTCTCCCTCTCTGGGGAAAGGAGGGACTCTATGTCCTTGTTTTTATCTCCATCTGAGGTTACCGTCTCTGGATTGGCGGTTTCTGGTTTCTCCCCCATGTAAACGAAAGAACTAGCCAAGGGCTGGCAGGGAGAAAATCGCCGTAGCCTGGGGATGCTGTCGACAGATTGTGGGGCAGTTAGGACTCGATTGTACGGGGCCAGCTTCAGCTCGTTGGGTCGAACGGTGCGAGGATTGCGTGAGTGGAAGGAGGCAGATTTGCGTTTGATGCTGGTTGGAGAACGGTGGGTGGAATGAGGGGAGTCGGCAGGAGAAGATGGTCCTGAGGATCTAGTAACAGCTCGACTCTGTTTTTGTGGTGATGGGTTCGTGTGTGGAGGAGGGATTACCCACGCCTGCTGATGTTGTTGCTCCCTCATGGCCATGATAACTTCCTGCTGCTGAGCCAGTCGCTGCATCTCAGTCTGAAGGAAGGCTAGTGAATGGTTGAGTTTCTCAATAGAACGTGTATACTCAGTGAGATCTACCTCTGTTAGCTGAGCAGGGCTTTGACCCCCTTCCTCTCCTGCACCAGGGGACTTTGTCCAACAGGAGGCTGTGCTACTTTGCTCTGCCCCATCAGGTGTGTCTGCCTTGCTCCTCCCGAAGCTGAAGGTGGGACTTGTTTTCCCTCCTTCCTCTCCACTGGCAGCCCCGTCTCCTTTCCTCTTTACCACATTGAGGAACACAGAGTGACCCATCTTTTGCCGATGCCTTGTAAAAGCAGCCTCCACTTTCTTCTTCTGGGCTTCGATGGCTTTACGTTTCTCCTCCAGCCTCATCCTCAGCTCTACCATCTCCGTAGCCATGACCTGAGCAGGGTCATTGGCTGGAAGTTGCATGGGTGTGGGCGATGCTTGAGCAGTGAGGGGAGGTGTGGTTTGTTGATGGATGGGGCTGTGCTCAGGGGTCGGGGCCCAGGAGACAGATAACGGGAGGCCAAACTCAGAGCCCTCAGGAGTGGTCTTGAGGGAGCTGCTGCTGCACCTACCCGAGTCTGGCAATGATGGAGTAGGCTTCCTCTTCTTCTGTTCAGCAAAGCTTGTCATCTTAAATCCGGAGGGGGATTTGCTCTGACTGCTTGGGCAGGGGCTTGGCGTGTCTATATCCAGGTCCATGTTCACAGAGCAGTCTTTCAGAGAGGAATCCTCATCCAGCATGTCTTCTGTTCGGATGTGGATGCCAGTGTCCACCTCTGCGGTGTCTGTGGTGCTCAGAGGCCCTTTGGAGTCCGACTCTGACACTGGCTCCAGCACACCAACACTAGCCCTGTGGTCCTGAGTGTGCAGAAAGAAACTGTTGTTGATCCCCTCCGCTGGGAGCCTATTTGGGCTTTGGATAATCTGAAGGGCTTCCTCAATGGAGGGAGTTGTTGCCTTGACACTTCCATGTCCGTTGGGGTAGGCTCGCCTGCAAGGCTCCTCACCTGCTAGGCTGTCTGGGCAGCCCTCCTCCTCAATGCCGACATTCTGACCGTTCACTGGCTGGAAGGACAGGTTACGCTTCATTCCATGGGGCAGGTGGTGGACCTTGAAACCAGAACCATCATCAGTGCTGATGGACCGGACCATGCCACGTGTAGAGGAAAGACCGGCAGAACCAGAGTCCTCTTTGTCAAAGGGGATGTCAAAAGACACTCCATAAGGCCCAGACCTTAACAGAAAAATAAAAAAGTAATTAATGTTGTTAATTGTCTGGTTTGGCAACATCACAATATGCTTTTCTCAATACCCATGGGGATAATAATTTATCTTGGGGATTGGATCACATAAAGGAGCAGCACACAAACAGGACAGTAATATTACTAACCTCTTTTCTTTGGGCCAGGTGCCGAGGTTGCCATCGACAAAGGACATTGAGGTTGACCTCTTAATCTCTCCTGGATGACACAAATTAGCAAAGTAAGAATCAAAACTGAAGTTGTATTCTACAAGTATTCATACCTAAAAAAAACCCTATAAATAAATAAATAATAAAGATTACCTGAGTTTCGAGGCTGGGGACGGAGGGGCAAACTAGAGAAAAAAGATAAAATGACAAATGTGTTACTGTAAAATCGTAAATGTAATAAATTGTCATCGTCCTTTTTAGCTTTAATTTGTCCGGATAAAGATTTCACAGTACAAGTCAATCTTATTTGGCTTAATGATATTCACATCTGATAGCTGCCCACCAGCCGGCCCAAACTACTAGTCAGAGTTTCACAATGAATACCATCATATTTTGGACTAGCATACCTTGGTCTTTCAGGACTTGGGGGTCTTTCCATGAAGCACCTCTTGGTGGCCTTGGAGATGGGGATAGCTGGTATAGTCTTCAACAAGGATGAGGGCTCTGAGGTGACACAACAGAGACAACTGACCAAACTGTGCTCGGTCCTCTTCGACCACCATTACCTCTAGCATTACCACTACCTCTTTCTACACATGACATTACAGTTGCTATTGCTACTATAAAAGTTTTTGTGTCGTCAGAATTTAACACTTACCTGTGCCTTCGTCGTTCAGCATTCTGGGTTTCACAAAAGACGGCTTGACTGCCTCAAACCACCCAAACAGCTCTGCCATGAACACTAAGTAGTTATTCTGGGAAAATATTCAAACAAGACTAAGATTAAAATCATGAGATTGGGTAATAATATAATCACTCAATACACTTTCTGTTACAGTGAACAAATTCAATACACCAACTACACCAAACCACCACCAAAAACAATTGCATTGCACCTATTTCTCCAGCAGATGTCTCTGTTAACCCTGATAGAGAACCTGAGTTGATGAGTATTAATATCTCTCAGTCTGCATAAAAACAATTGACCAATCTTGCTCTATTTCAGAGAATCCTCTTAAAGTTATATAGTTCAACCTACAGTGGAGTATGTTACATGGGATCTATTTTCATCAACCTTTTCAGCAAGGGATTTTCCAAAAATCTGTGACATGTATGTAAAATAAAGAAATGGATTTCCTGACGTATTAGGAGTCAGACTTCTCCAACTGTAAGAGTTTATGCAAGCTAAGGTAATGTAACCAACATCATGGCTTCTCACATGCTAGATAAGCTAATCTTCCACTTAGCTAATAATGTCAACAGTACCTGTGGCAGTGGAGAGGAGTGATTAAGGCATTAACCTAATTTTGTAAAACAGAGGTCAGCTATTTTTTTCTGTTCTCAATCACCAGCATGCAATCCTGCAGCCGACCTGAATTGGGTCGGGGAAGAAATGTCGGAGGGATTTTTGACACTGCTGAGTCTGGTCATGACCATGTCTGAATCAGGTCAACATGCAGCGGGAGGTCAGACTGCTTGAGGACACTGCGCTGCAAAAATGGCGATCTTACAAAGTAATTTCCCTCTGTATAACATTTGCCCTTACCCCATGGTTACCCTATGACCGATCATTACACTAGAGGTGCACTGTATAACAGAGGTAAAATATGTAGCCTTTAACTGACAATACTCAAAAACACCACATGGGTCACACTGATTCTTTTGTCTGCTCATTGTCGGTGTAGAAAATCCATTCTCATTCACTGCATTTTTAATAAGTCAAGACTTATGATTGAAATAAAAACAATTTAAACAAAAGTCATTGTCTTGAAACAAAGCAAAGAATAAGTCAAATTTCCTAAAGTAAATTAAAAAAGTTATTTTGCATTGTAAACTGAATCCGGTTCAGGATTTTTTTTTACCACAGTCACATCTTTCAAGAATCAATATTTAATCAATTATCGTGCCAAACTGGGCGTTTATGGCTGGGAACATGCCGGCACTCACAAATGCACATGTGCACACAATATGCAAAACGAGTGCAGTGAAGCGGGGGCGACCTTGAGGAATCCTGCCCCCCCGCCCTCAGTCCACGGACAAAGACAGTGCTGCATGGCTCAGCTCTAAAGGTATCTGATTTACCTCATCAGCAACATTTCACACACACACACACACACACACACACACACACACATCATTCATGCACCCCCCCAAGCCCCTCAAGTACAGCCCCAAAGCACACCAGGAGGGGCAGAGGCAATTAACACCAGTAGCAGTGGTCTCCCTTGGGTGTTACTGCAGCATTTTAGCAGTTTCTTTGGACTCTTTTTTTGTTTGATCACATGCAAGAAATTAGACCTGCAAACGGGTGAAAAGATGTGTAGATGTGACAAAATCTAGTTGTGAGAAGCTCTAGCACACATGGTTACCAAAGCAATTAAAGTAAAGCAGAAAAATATTGAATTTACGTGCAAATTAAACGTTTGCTTACTACAGAACGTTTTTTCATCAATCAGTCATCCATCGTCTTTTTCTATGTATATCACTTTTGTCATTTTTTATAACTAACTTAGGTTAAATAACACTTCAGCATCAAATTACTAACAAAAAGATAGTTGAATGCCAAAGATGCAGGTTACCTTTAGGTGTGTTCGGCATGTAAGAGCCTTCCTCAAGATGAACAGAAGAAGACAGAGCCAGAAAAATAAACAAAAAGAAGAAGCAGGAGAGACAAAGATCTCCTATCGTCCGCCCCGATTTGTAGCAAAAGCCCTCCCTGACTTCTCCTTTCCCATCTGCCCGTCTGACTACTACTGACACACCAGGTGTGTGTGTGTGTGTGTGTTATCGCTTTTTACCACCAGTCAGCAGTCACACCCACTCACAATGAAACCCAAACAACCAGCCATCGCTCCACCACTACACCTATCTCCTCACTGACTGGCTGTACTACCCTTGCCAAAGTCTGCAGTGCTGCCAAATCTGTCTTGTCTGGAGATTTGAGTGTCAGAGTGTTTCACTCTCAGGATGAAAACAGGAGCCTCATTGGTGATTACGAGAAGAGAGCTCGGGGTTGGAAGGGGGGGTGGAGTTGGAGGGTGCTAATCCACTGTATATGGATGGGCACAAACAGACCAGCCTGCATGTGCTACACATGCAAACACAAACGGTGTATTGCAATACCAATGCATAGGGTTTGCGAGCATAAAAAAATAATAAAATGCACATAAACAGCCAACAAATGACATCATCCAACTCAGCAAGACACCGGGCTTAGACACACACTGAGCTTTCTCTGTGCATAAATGTCATCAATCATTGGTCCAGAGGGTTGATTAAAGGATCAAGGTCCTGCAGCCAGACACTCGTTCCCTTGATTTATCAGGCTGCCCTCAGTTGACCGCAGAGAAACCTTTCTAAAAGAAGACGAAAAAAATCTAAAGAACAATGATCTTTCATGCTAAAATTTGTGTGGCCAAACACAGACATCGCATCAAGTTAAAAACGTCAGAGGATATTATGACACTGAAAACACCATTACTTGAATGTCAAGTTTATCCTAGTGCAACACTCACTGCAAATCACTCTGTCAACTAATGACTCAGCGGCAATAATACGGTATCTATAAATCAAACACACAACCAAGCATAACGTCTATTTTTTAATTAGTTTGTAATACAGTTTTAGCTGATACCTCACAGTGGAACAAATACAGTATACTTCATTGCTGATATCTAATAGTCAGACTGTAGATGATCCACATACTTAAAGCCACATTGAAGAGGCAGCTTATGAATTAGAGTAAGTGTGTTAATTGCCTTCCTCGGGGCAACCTCAGCACGTCTGCTGCTACAAACCTCCCGGTAAAGAATGGTAGCGAAAGCCCAAAGCTGGAGAATTTCATTTCTCCCTTTTGGATCCACAGATGGTAATTTAGATGTGCTGTGAATTAATTAAATGAAGAGCAAATAATAAATGGGAGTGGGTTGGCGTGATTTACTAGCCTGGTGTCCATTAGGAAAGGACGTCCTGAGTAATGTGTGTATGGCTTTGGGGGTTGGGCACTGAAGGCTAGTTTGTCGTCTCTTTTAGATACATACTGACTATAATGTGGACGGATCCCGTTTTTACCAAAGATACAAAACACTGTGTTTTATGTAAACTTTCGCCTCAGGTCTTGTGGTACCTTGAGAGAGAAAGGAACAAACCCTTAGCTCACATGGAATGCGACACAGGGATGCCACATAACTGTAATTTTTGTATTTATAGGAGACGTGCATTACGATGTGTTATCTTAGTGTATTGTGATGGGAAGTGTGAATGTGTATTTCTGTATTGTCACCATGTACACTGAGTTAATGCCATGAAGAATAGCTGTTGTGATGCAAAAGCTAATGGGGGTCAAACACAGACTGGTGTGTGTGTGTGTGTTTGTGTGTGTGTGAAGACAAATGCTCAGGCTGTGAGACTTCATGCTTAATTCTAAATATCTGCACAGATCTGATTTCTGTGGACGTCTGATAATATCTATTAAAGTGTCAACCCACACCAGCTACACTAATGAATAATGAATCAATAATAAAAAGAATAGTTAGTTGCTGCCCTAATCAACACATACAATGGTAGATTTTGGTTGTTGGTGCACACTCTCAGCTGTGTGTGATATTTGTCATGGTGTGTGTGTGTGTGTGTGTGTGTGTGTGTGTGTGTAGCTGCTTCAGTGATGGACATGTCTAAACACATCCTCAAGCTCCCAAAAGATGCGGTACCTCTTTCTCTATTTCCCCCTTTAGCCTCTTCCGTCTCACCATTTCAAAAAGGTGTAAGTGTTATCGCTCTTCCTCATCTCCTCTCTCCTGTTTCCATCTTCTTCCACATCAACACCTCTCTCACTTCCCCTCCCCACTAATGTCTCGGCTCGATCTCTATAATAAGATCTCCATAATAAGATCTCCATTAGTGTGACGGGCCACCAAGTACAGCTACTGACTGCCTGGAAACTGGGTCAAGGTTACTGAGGCTACATCCACATTACTCCGTTTTCGTTTGGAAACGGAGTTTTCAAACGAAAACGATCTCCGCTCACACAGCGTTTCAGCCATCGTTTCCGAAGTGATCTCCATCCATATTACACGCCCGGAAACGAATATCACGTGACTCTTCACGTTCACTGGGCATGCGCTGATGTAAACAGGAAGTAGATTGTCGTATTTTGTAACTAAGCAACCAGAGTAATAGAGTAGTCTTTAATGATCGTAAGTATGTGTTTGATACTTAAGATCTTCTCTCAAATCTTCCTCTATAAACTCAAACAGATACAGTTCGTGGGAAGTTTAATAAGTTTTATTTTTCAGACTTAACGTTAGTTACAGCGCTGCGGGTCTCTCTCTCTCTCTCTCTCTCTCTCTCTCTCTCTCTCTCTCTCTCTCGCCGCTCACCGATCGCTACAATAACAGCTGTTTCCTCCGCAGACATGCAGACTTTAACTGGACAACAGCTGCTAGTAAAGACAACAAGGTCAGCAATGCCTGTAATCAGTTGTCAGTTAACCTGGTAGTCGATCGCGGGTGTTACGTCATCATTTCCAAACTTATGCGTTTCCGTCCGTCCACACGAATACGCTACCCGGAGTTTCCAAAGTTATCCGGCTTCGGGATCGTATCTAAACTCCTCCGTTTACGGTGCTCGAAAACGCCGGCGTAGTGTGGACGCTCAGTGTAACCGTAGCAAAACATATGCGTTTCCAAACAAAAACGGAGTAATGTGGATGTACTCTGAATCTAACCGGTTCTGGATAAGGTTCTGGCTGCACTGCTGCTCTCAGAGAATAGCGCTGCCCTGCTGGGATTTTTCTTTATCCTTCATGAAATCAGTGTCAGCAGAATACTGCTACAGGCTGGTTCACACGACTCAATTATTTCTTTTTTGATGCCGTGTGTTTTGTCAACGTGTGTGAGCTTTGAGCTGGTGGGGGTACAGCCATGTTATCATCTCACTAGAGCTTTAGCTTTGATTTACAAATACACAATATACATATTACTATAATATTAGTACAAATATCAACATTGTTGCTGCTGTTACTGAACTCTACTTTTATGTCTCTGCTCGAATACTCCAGGACTGTTTTATGACAGAATGAAGTGAAATTATTCTACTTTTTTCTTTTTTTAGCTTCAAATGCACAAACAAAAACAAATCCAAATTAAAAAAGGGTGATTCCATTTCTATTACAAAAGTCTTTTATCAGTGTCTAGAAAGCCCATGTAATCAATTCAACCCATGCGACTGATATGTTGAATCAAGTGTTGTAGCGATAACTGTAGTGTAAACAGCTTGTTTTTAAAGTTAATGTGCCTCGATAGCTGATGTCGAGTCAGTTTAGACACTCTACTGATGTTTGTCCTTTCAGTGGCCTGTGTTCAGTCTGTGCTGAGGACAACAGCTCTCCATGAGAGGACATGCTGAGGCACAGTCAAAGCCATCCAGACACATCAGCTTTTTTCTACTGATTCTGCAGCTCTCACTGAGATGGACACATCGGGGACAAACACAAACACACAGCACGGAGGGAAAGTTACACCAAACCACCAGACCAATTGTGACTTTCTCGTGGCAGAGTGGTAAGAGTCGCTGTTTTGAGACGTTGTGGTTATTTTCTGCTGACAAAAATACATCTACGAACACAACTAGAACGAGATTTTTTGAGCGAACATGGATCTTTTACACACACATACAGTATCTCTCTCTCTCTCTCTCTCTCTCTCTCTCTCTCTCTCTCTCTCTCTCTCTCTCTCTCTATATATATATATATATAGAGAGAGCGAGAGATAGACCCATATATATTCGTCATGAACATCCACACAATGCATTTATGTAGCATGTGTTTCTCCAACTTAAGACCTTGTTTCCCATAAATACTACATCACTGGTTTTGAGCAAGGAGGACAAGAATAAGAACAACCAATAGTGACCCTGATCAAGTAAAACAACATGAAGCTAAAAACTACATGAAAGCTAGAACAAAGCCTGTGTATTACTTGTAAGAACGACACTCATTCCCTGAGTCAGTGAGAAACACACAGAGAAAGAAAGTAGAAAATCCCAGAAAGTCAGAATGAAGAGAGACAGAAAGAAAGAAAAAAAGAATGACAGGGCAATAATGTTTTGAAAAGGAAATTAGGAAAGGAAGTGAATGAAAGAAAAAGGAAAAGGACATTTTAAAAAGGATGAAAAAACACTTGCAGACATGCTGGGAGAGCAGTGCAGATCTCCAGGATTGTGGTTGGTGAAAACAGATAGTTTGGATTGAATGTTTTTTCCACAGCATGACTCACCACACTGGCCTACAGAGTCGCTCATTATGGTTTTATAATCAGATTTGTCGAAAAACCCATGAATGAATGAACACATATGTGATTTGTATCGGTTCACGGAAACAATCGCCAACTTGATTTCACCTTGACACTTTGATTCATATTTTATTTTGTAAATATGCCAACTGGCATAACTCAAAGGGTTAAACAATATTAGCCATTTTAGGTGAGGTCATATTTTTTTAGATGGTGGTTTTTATACTAACTCCAACTGGCATTTCTTCTTCCTGCTGGCACACACACATTTGGCATATTCTAATAGCTCAGTTTCAACAAGTCTGCAGCTGAGCAGTTTAAATTCTGGGAGATAGATCTCCAAGGCTGTTACGACAATTACACACTGACTGTAATGCAATTTCAGAGTAGAGAATTGGTTTGCAGAGAGAAGCTTTGGACGCCAACCAAACAGGATCAGTATCACAATACAAGCATACAAGCATGGAAGTTCTTTCCAGTCATTGTTTTGACTGGAAAGAACTTAAAGTCTTTAAAATGATCATTGAGCTCAATTTACATGACAGCTTTAAAATAAAGAAACTAAATAATAATTACAGCCTGCACAACTTAGAAGTTAAACAGGTTCTAAGCAATGGTTTGATACAGAAGTGATTGAAACTATTTCAATTTCAAATATCTCGTTTTGGAAATTAACCTCCAAAACCTTTGTGTTGAGTGCAGCCAGTTTTGAGGCATACCTTGATGTTGGAGGAGGCGTACAGCATGTCCTCCAGGCTGAAATGGCAGCAGCTGTTCAGGTGGTCTTTGCAGAAGTCCTGTATGAGCTGCAGGTTGTACAGCCGATCAGCCAGCGTCATGTTCTCCTTTAGACAGACATCTGGGAAGGCAGAGGGAGCCATCAGGTGTCAGTGTGACGTCAGTATGGATTTGATGGTTAAAGGGGTTCTGGTTAGAACACACACCTTCGTGGTTTTCAATGTGCTTTAAGATCAGAGATTAGTGCAATGTTGAGGAACTTTAAGTAAGGAACTGCTGAGGTGAAGCACAATGGTTTGTGACTGACCAATCATGACATCATGCCTCTGCGTGTCATCAATCTGTAGGCGGAGCTGTGTGTTAATACAGCGTCTTGTGAGTGATCTTTTGTCCCTGATGAATACGTACGTATGTGTGTGTGTGTGTGTGTTGGGCCTACTGTCAACACACTTCATTAGCAAAGTGATGTGATTATGTTGCATCTTTTGTTCATCACTGATCTTTGATCTAATGAATAAATCATTCGGGGCAGGGGTCAAAATGGCACAAATCAAATGTTTATTTTGTCTTCCATGCTAAAAATGAAAACAAACAATGTATAAAAAATAGAGGATCTCCCTAAGCTCAACTATTTGCTTTGGGTTTGAAAATTGTGTTTTTTTAGCATGTAGTTGAAATGTGTTCTGAAAGCAGATGTTTAGCATTTTTGGTTTCAATGGGCAGAAACAGTATAGAAGCCAGAAACTTTAAAAAAATGGAAATATTCTACAATTTCATTTTTATTTGTTCTGGTCTCTTAAAATTCTGCAGATAAATTGACTTTGTGCTATGTTGCAGGACATCCTGTGTTGTGCCCAACACACACACACACACACACACACACACACACACACACACACACACACACACACACACACACACACACACACACACACACACACACACACACACACACACACACACACACACACACACACACACACACACACCTACTTCAGCCCACACCAACTGTAAGCTCCTTACCCTCCAATGACAGCAGCTGAGGGCAGTAGAAGTGTAGCAGGGCGCTCAGGGCTGAGCCGTCCCTGCTGTCTTTCAGCAGGTTGTCCACTGGGGGGATCCAGGGAACCAGCTGGGTCGACGCCTGCTCCTTCCTGTAGCGAGCCTGCGTTACATAAAACACACACCTATAAATTAAACCGCACTGTGCAGCATTAACCTGCCTACATCTACAGTACCTATTGGGCCTACAATTGTTTCTCTTTCCATCATTAATTACAGCTGTTAAATTAGTCATGTATAGTAGTTTAACCACCATAACAGCTGCATCTTTATTGTCTCTTTAAACACTTTAGAACACATTTTGAGGCTTCATTAGATTTACTCATGAATGAAGGTAATTGAATTCTTGCGGTGCCTTACAGTGAGAGTTGTAAAATGTTGAGAGGGAACAAAATCCACTATGGTAAACATTTGTTCTGCTCAAAAAAGATGTTGTGATCTTCTTCAGCAATTCCCCAAGGGTTTCTAGTTCCACTGACTAGAGACAGTTGACTAGAACTGATTCATAATGTAAATCACACTCCACTGCTTTATCCTAACGGCAAATAATTAAATGTGTAATATTTTCAGAATTTCTTTAAAAATTTGTACTGTACAGTAAATCACATGGATACAGAATTAAGGGAACACTTGATAATCAAAATAGGGGAAGAAAGAGAAAAGCTGTGTTCGAGTCACAGGTTGATGTGCATATATGTGACAAAATGATGGCAATCAAGACAGAGAGACGTATGAGGGAGCATTATGGACACATAGAGATGAAAGAGCGTAGCACAGACACAGATTAGTTGACTTACGGGCACAAGCTTCATGTACCACTTGGTTGGAGACTGCAGCAGCAAAGCAAAAGAAAGAGACAACAACAAAGAAATACCTGTTAGTGAGATTAGTTGGTAATGCGATTAGTAATACAAGAAAAGACATGGCAGCAGTGAGATCAAAAGGAAGAGAACCTGTGTGTTACTGACAGTGCACGAATAGCAGCCCACACACCCTAAATAACCCTGAAGTTGTGTTAAGTGCAATGAGGTGTTAAGTTAAAGGTGTGTATTTTAGGCGTTTGCTGCTTATACAGCTACAGAATAAGAGTTTAGTTACGACCAGATCAAATAAAGGTTACTTCATAGTCACGATTTCTCAAATAAAATGGCACTGCAACTGAAAGGTGAATAACAGAAGAAACATTTCAAAACCACTATGAAACAGAAGCGTGACAAGAAATTGGATCATTAGACCTGCATGTAATCTGTAATGCATGTAGGACTTTGTCCATCAATAGGTATGCAACCTTATACTGAGTTAAAGATACACTCCCTGATTTCTTAGTGTTCAAAGTGTCCCTAAATCCACATAAATTCACTGCAGACTGATGAATTGTGCAAGTTTAAATTGCTGAGATAAAGCTTAGAATTGAGAAACACCTGTATGACACCAACAAAATCAGGAAATGTATCTTATTGTCGCTGAAGATGGGAGCATCAGCTCAACATCCAGAGTAGCTCAAATAAACCGAATAACAATCCCACTGCATAAATGTACCCAAGCTGTCTGCTATCCACTGACAATGTAAGCTGATTCCAAGAAGAGGAGAGGCTTGGCTCGGTTAATAGCTAATTCCCACACTACCTAGAAGCATCAAAGAACCAAATGTGAGCGCCACTCAAAACTGGCTGGCAAGTGCTCAACTTCAAACGGTGAGCCATGACTTGTGAGAAAAATATGGCCGCTTTGTACTGAAAACACCAAAATAAATAATAAAATGAAAAAAGGAGGAACAGATCAGTTGTAGCTTTCTTGGATTAACGGCACAGCTCTCTGAATGGTAATTTAAGTCAATAGTAGGAGTCTGATGCCATCAGAGGAACACGCGTGATGTAATCTAATCAATTTATTAGTTAATCAGGTTTATCTGTCTGCCAGTGAATGGACTGCCTCTGAAACTGATACCGGAGCATGAATGTGACTCTCTTGATGTGAATGCTTGGCTTGCTTGTAATAAAAATGAAAAGAGTATTGTCGTATCAGATTACAGTGGACTGCAGAAATGATCCATGATCCACAACACTCTCAGTACAACATAGGGAAAGGGAGATACAAGAAATACTGCAGGGTATATTGAGTATGATTTAATATATTGTTCTAAGTGAGCATGTCTCATTATTGAGCCACATATGTTAGAAAATCATAATTACATACATGTTTTTATCTTCTCCTTCCATACTGTACATCATGTTTGTATTCCACATCTTATGGCTTGTAGACCACTTTCAATGCATTAGGTATCTTGTTTTTACCTGTCAAAGCCACTACATCAAATATATGAATGGATGTAAATACAGGACTAATATTCAAACAAAAAAGGTTTACTCAAACGAAAACATAAATGATATACAGCTCAACAAATACCTATAAAACTGCTTGTTGCAACCCTGATGATTTTCTAACTGCCTACTGTTTGTTTTTTAATTAAGACGAATCTTTCAGCACTTTTATTTATCATCCAGAGACAGTAGCAATGAGGCAAGTTTGGGGCTAATATTGCCCAAAAATTTACTTGAACTTGTATTGACTGTGTATTCCGAATACACAACTCGAAACCTTGCTGCCCCGATTAGGTTGAGAAGAAGATGGAGGAGATGAAGACTGCACGTCTAAAGAGATGATCTCAGACTGTGGGTTGAGCAGAGTCTATGAAGGTAGATTTGTGTCTTTATTATGCAAACAAAAAAATATGTTTTGAAAGCAAATTTCTCGCACTGCAATCAAAAATCAAGTTTGTAAGTGAAAATATATAAACTGAGAATAAATTATTTGTTAGTTTTGCTTATGAAACTATAATTTTTGGTTGCAAAACAAAAACCTTTGCTTTCAAAACGAAAAGCTACGGTTTCAAAACCAAAAGCTACGGTTTCAAAACCAAAACCAAAACGTAAAGCTACGAGTTGAGTTTGGACGTAGTGGGCGGGGCATACGCTGCTGAATGAGCCAGGAGTTTCTATTGGTGGGTTCGACTTACGTTACATGCACGCAGAAAGTGAAGCTTCATGTCAACAACACCTCATGTCGTTCTTTAAAAAAAGAGACTCTACGACACTAACAACAAGAAAACAAAGTGAAGTGCTAACAGAGCAATATAATGTCAACTTACCTCCATGCCGCTCATCACAGTAACCTCTACAGTGGAAGTAGATGCCGGGATCCAAGTCGAACCCACCAATAGAAACTCCTGGCTCATTCAGCAGCGTATGCCCCGCCCACTACGTCCAAACTCAACTCGTAGCTTTACGTTTTGGTTTTGGTTTTGAAACCGTAGCTTTTGGTTTTGAAACCGTAGCTTTTCGTTTTGAAAGCAAAGGTTTTTGTTTTGCAACCAAAAATTATAGTTTCATAAGCAAAACTAACAAATAATTTATTCTCAGTTTATATATTTTCACTTACAAACTTGATTTTTGATTGCAGTGCGAGAAATTTGCTTTCAAAACATATTTTTTTGTTTGCGTAATAAAGACACAAATCTACCTTCATAAGGGTCAAACTGTTATAACCACCAATCAAACCCCTGGGGAGAGGTAAGGCATTCATCTCCTTACAGAAGAACACGCACATGCATATTATACTCATGTGTATGTGCACACGCATGCACCCCATCCATCTGCACTTTAATCATCCTGCAACTCTTCCCATCAAAGTTCATCCTGTGAAGCCAGACTTGTCCGGCTGAGCTGCAGCTCAGCTTCTGTAATTTAACAGGATTAGTCCTCACTCGCCCGTCCTGACGTTGCCTTTACAGCCACTGACCACAACCCCTCCACCCACTCTCGCCTCAGGGTACAGTACAGTGGGTTAAAATAAAGACATGTTGCCCTACAGTGTTGTCACGTCTCTGTCTGACTGAGGAAGAGGTTGCATGCGTGACTCACACTGCAGTCATACTGCTAAGACAGAAGGGGGGAGATCTTGAGGGGGAGTGATGGAGGGATAGAGGGAGGATAGATGGAGCTGCTAGACATCAGTAAAAATATAAAAAATCAAAAAAACAAACAGTAGTGCACTATTTTTTGCAGTTTGAGTTTTTTTTTGTTCTTCTGTGTTTTTTCGCCATCTAAAGAAGTTATTATTACATTCATATATTCAAGACGCTGACTGTGCCTGCCTACGTCTGCCAACGCAGCAGCAGTTGTTATGCAACGTCTACTGTCTGAGGCAGCAAGACTGTTAAGTTAGACACAATTAAAATTAAAAAAACTGTCACGTAATCAATATGCAGAGAGGTTTTATAATAAGCCAATATAATTCATTATTTCATCAGATTTCACAACTGAAATGCAATGAACAATACTGTTCTTGCTGATAGTTATAGCGGGCTTCTGATTATTATTTAAACTTTAAAACAGACAGACAGACAGCTGCAGCATCACAACACTAACATACACACACACACACACCAATCGGCGTGAGCCGCCCTGACGTTAGGGATGATGTTACTGAGGGGCCAACTCTCAGGCCCAGGGGCCAAACAAACGGATGTGTTAACATTCACATCATGGCCATCAGTGAGTAGACTACACTGTAAAAAAAAAAAAAGACTGCTGTCATTTTTGACATCAAGTTTTGGAAAGCATTTAAAACCTAAAGATGAAAGGATTGTTCACTTATTTTTGATGCAACTTCACCAATCAAAAGGGTGTGTGTTGATGTGGGACAGCTGAGGCATGCACTGCTGCGTCTGCACACTGACTGGTCGCATCAGCATCAAACTCAGTGGAAGTCTGCACAGCCCTGGGACTGGGAAGGGCACGCGGGCGCACACACACGCACACACACACACACACGCGCACACACACACACACACACACACACACACACACACACACACACACACACACACACACACACACACACACACACACACACACACACACACACACACACAGCATTGCTCAATTTCAACTTTCTGCAGGCTAAAAACACAAGAGACAGGGTTTCAATATTTTCCCTTAAGGTAGACTTTCTAACTTAACCTTTCTACAAAGCAGCATCACTGACGGTGTTGTGTCATAGTGTGTTGCCTGACAAACTGTGAGAGAGGAAGCTGGGAAAGGAGGCGGTAGGGGTGAGGAGGAGTGGAGTAGAGATCGAGGGCTGGGCGTAATTCAAATATAGACCAAATAAATGAATAGTAGAAGAGAGAGGAGACTGAATTGCTGCTGATGACGTGAACTGACGTTTCTCAGGGTTATCTAACATGTGTTGAGGGGGTACATGACGTACAAAAAACATTGAATCATTCAAAAAACCCACAAAGGTGACTTTTTTTCTGAAAAATTGCCAATGGTGCATAATAAATGACATAGAGGTGAGAGGCAGAAGAAGCATGAAGGATGAGTATGACATCACTTGCTCCTCCCCCTCCTCCCTCCCCCCTGATCATCACTCTGCTGTGTCTACAGAAGCCAAACATAGATTACATCAGTTACTCAAATACATAACACACATACACAGAAACACACATGAACTAGAAATCACTGCTGATACTAGAATTAGTTATATAACAGATTTGTCCTGCGGGCAGGACCCTGAACATGGCTGAACTCGCACTAAATGACTGCTGGCCTAATGAGACCAGAGAGCACTGATCTGCTGGTTAAGGCAAATGAAGTGAGTGAAGCTTGTACAGTCATCAGGGTGGATAAGCTCATTATGATGTTGAAGATGTAGCCTCTCTCTTTCTCATTTAAAGAAATAATGCAGACGGAGCCTTATCTAAAGCTCAGACATATGTGAGTGAGATTTTCTTCGATGCTAGCTGGGTTTTAAGGGCTTAAGATCTTTTCGAGGAAACCCGTCTCAGATATTAAAGTGACACAGAGGTCTGGGACAAATATCTACCAGTCAAACGGAGAATGTTCTGCAAAATCCATTTAGTGGAGCCAATGATTTCACTTAAATTAGCTTGAAAGCGTCCGCCAAACTGGTGACATGTGTATGTTCGTGTGTAGTAGCTAGTGAAGTGTTAAAAGCTGGGATTGAAAGGAAAACACCCACCCGAGGACTCCCAGCAGGCTCGGCGCTCTGCATCTCCCTCTTCCTTTGCTCCTGAGCCACGACATCTTTCAGATACTCGTTTACCTGAAAGACAGAGGACGAACAAGATTCAAATTCACTGAGCCGGCAGCAGCTTCAATAAGACAAATTCACTATAAGGAACAGAGTATGACTAATACTTCATCTTCAGCACTTTACTCATTGCTTTCATATGAACAGTAATAGTTAAGTTGAAAAGTTAGCAAGAGTTGACAATAGAATTTTACTTTTAACAGTGGATCATTAGCACATGATCCAGAATCAAATGACTGCACTTTGACCATGACAATGCATCATTTTGTTGTTGTTACTTTAGCATCATGGTTTAAAGAATAAAACTATTTAACTGTGCTTTTGTTGTGTGTCAACTTACTTTATGTCCCATAAGGCATCATGATAGAGGTCTAGGTTTAACGGCATACATTGTAGGAGTTTGGGGATTTTCTGAATTAATTTAAATTTAAATTTAAGTAAGTAGCACCTAAGTCCAGTCAAGTGGAGTTGAACTGAAATGAATCAAATCAAATATCACTAAATCCTGGACCATTTACAGTATGTCTCCTCAAATTCATATGGATCCAGTTAAAGCAGGAATCAGCAGTAAAGCTGGTGAATTTTGGACCTTTGGAACACAAAGGGACTCCAACAGAGAGCCATATGTCCGACCAGTAGGACTCCATGACCACACCTGTTAGCTATTGTGAGTGAGTGAGTGAGTGAGTGAGTGAGTGAGTGAGTGAGTGAGTGAGTGAGTGAGTGAGTGTGTGTGTGTGTGTGTGTGTGTGTGTGTGTGTGTGTGTGTGTGTTAAGCTCAGAGTTGGCAGTAGCCCAGTGTTCCTACTAGAAGAATGTAAACAGACTGGGGCCTGTAGAACTGTATGGAGGAGCCAGAGCCATCTGCACATGCAGGCCATGTAGCCAACCACTTACTACATAACATTAAAAAAAAGCTGGCAAACACAGAGCATGTACGTTCAACGTTGCCTGGGTCCAGACCTTTGAATCCGCCCGCTCCACCGAGTTGGAGTCAACTGAAACAGAGTGTAACGAGTTGAAGATTCTGTCTGATATCAGGCGAGGTTCAAAGGCGATTCGGTCACATTTTGGGATGTCTGATGTATACTATACTAATGCATTTTTTGGAAGTGTGTATTTGCTTTCTTCTTCCTTTTTTTTTTTTTTTTCAAACAAACATGGACAAATATGAAATATTAGTTGGTATGTTTAACATCTTAGACCGCCCAATCAACATCCACTTCATGTAGGTTTGACGGGCGACTGTAAAAATTATTTAAATTTTTAGTGAAGTAGTTTCATCACTGAGGATGAACAGCAGCTATAGTCAGCTGTTTGGTCAAATATATTTGCAGTATCACTTTAAGATGTAATTAAAAGTAGTGAGTCTGTCTGTCGATTTCCTTGGAGTCCTTCTCTAATTGGTTGAAATAACATTTTTTGCACTTGCTTAAGTATTTATTTTTCTTAGTACTCTCCATTTCTCACTTACTGAAGGCCCTTTCAGACACAACGGCACCACTGAGCTCTGAACCCCCGTTCTTTACGATGGTTGGGTCGCAAGCAATTTCCAGCAGGAAACAACATTTGGTGTATCTGTATTGCTGGGCAAGTGCAAAAAGTAGGGATTTTACATGCTGTCCATTGCCAGAAATTGGTTGAGATAACGAAGAGGAAAAAGAGGGTGAAAATATGTCATACATTGAGAGAAAAAAAAGAGAAAATTGTGATCTGGGAGGAAGCTGGGAGAGGGCAATGGAAATCAGGAGTCTCTCTGGAAAATCAGGAGGGTTGCTTGCTTTGTATGACACAAAGCTATAAAGATTATAAAGGCAGTACAAGTAAGGAATTGGATAATCCCACCTTTATTATACCCACAGGGATGTTTTCTTAAGTGTTGGAGTTCACCTGTACACGTCATAAGGCCTAGCTTCAGGGCATGAAGAAACAGTGGTGTACATGTAACAGATTTTATGGTATTCAGGTCAGTATTTTTGACTGGAATATCTTGCGACCCCACTGTGCACAATGGAAGTTCAGTGCTCAAGCTATAAGAGCCTGACATTGATGAAATGCCTCTGAGCGACTTTCAACACGTGAAACTGTGACTTGTGATACTGAACAAGGTGACTTACTTCAAGTTTATGATACGGTACAACCCCAATGACCAGTATCTTACAGTCTGTCCTTGTGTAGTTACAGTAAATCTGTCATTTTAAAAAGAGATACCATATCCCACCTTGTTGATCCAGGTGTTCACTGCATCCTCTGTATCATAAGGCGTTTCCACCTCAGGGTCGCACGACGAGTACTGACGAATGCAGGCCATCACCTTCTCGACGCTCACCGTCTCCACTGTGTACGCCATCATCAGAGTGTCGATCATCGCCAGGTGAGCGCTCTGGAAGTGAAAAAAGTACAGAGAAAGATTAAGAGGGTGAAAAGAAGCAGCTTTGAGGTAGCTGTGGTTCGTTTACTGCAGATAGTATATTTGAAGTATTTTTAGCCAATGCTCTCAGTCACCAGCTTAAAAAGGTCAAACCCAACTGCAAAGATCAACACCGTGGTCAAGTTTAAATGGTGTACGATAAGAGACGGACGGATGAGAAAGTAAGCCGTGTTTGTTTGCTTGACACTGGATCTAAAGAGACGGACCCCTTTCCTCTGAGATGAACTGAACCATGACAGCGCTTTAATCTCAGTTTACAGATTTGAGCTGTCAGACGACAAGAACTCTGATACTTTAACAGAATCAAGATTATAAAACGAGCATCTCTCCTGCACGTTATCATGTTACTGTCACTGAGCAAGCCAATAAGAAATGCATGAGCTAGACTGAAAACATGTTTCTGAGCAGCTTAAATTGGCTGCTTCTTTTTTTTAACAACTAATAAATCCATTTTGGACAAGATACAATGTCCCAACAGTCTGTAACTGTGAACATCTTTTCATCGTCAGTTTTGTGGTGTCAGTCAGTATGTCAGTAAATCTAAGACAAATGTCAGACTCTGATGTAGTCTATTATCATTTATTATTAGCAGCATGTTGTATGACCTGACTACTCCTGAACTTTGGCAGTGCTCCCAAAAGGAACTCTTTGGACACGTCACGTTTCAATCTGACATTAAAGGTGATACAAGGAACAGAACAAGGAAAGGTGTGGTTAGCAGTTCTACACCGCAAGATGCAAATATGATAACACAATCATTTTCAGCACAGTTTTCTGTACTGAAAAGTTTTCATTTTCTACTGTCCAAATGGTGGATGAAACTTGTCACATATTCCTCAATCCTTATTCACAATGATGCCATGTTCTTGTCATTACTACATTTCCTGCAATCATTACTAGATGTGTCATTGTTCAGGGTTCCAACAAAAAACAAGGACTGAAACTTCGTAGGGAGGAGGCTGTGGCATGAGATGAGTATATATGACTTTGACACCTGAGACAGGTGAAACAGTCAATCTTTGCTTCCTTTAACGACCAGTCTTTTGAGGCAAGGATCTTTCCCCAAACTGAACTTCCCTATTCACTCTTCTACAACTATAAATGCAACTATGAATATTTTTTTTATTCACAAGTTTATTTTTGAAGTTCAAAGCAGCAAAATATTTTTATAAATAGCATCAAATTATTTCTCTAAACACACACCAATACAGAGCCTCATAGTCAGAAATCATATCAACTCTAATACGTGTTTACATACTTTAAGCAACACTGCACTGACATATAATCGATCACTATAATTTGCAATGTGAGTAAGCTAAATATGGACAATATTAAAGTAAAATATAACATTGTTTTTATGGTGAAATGGTGTAATCTGTGTATTTTAGTCTTTGGCGTGTCCCTTTACCTTCCTCTATTAGTCTATACTGTCTTGTGTAACCACCACACACATCCAGGAAACAAAACGCCAAATATTTATACTTGAGCGGCAGGTTTTCCATGAGCTAACCCAATTAATGAGCCGTACATTTAAAGCGGCGCCTTGAAGATCCTCAATGATGCAGTGCAGTGCACATGAGTCACAGAAAGGGAACAATGTCTGAAACAAATCACTGGAGGGTTTTATGGTGAGAGCGACGCTGGAGAGCTGTGACGTTCGCTCACTCTGTCGCTAACAAACAACTTGTGATTTTGTGCTAATAACAAGGCAGGGCTTGATTCCATTTTGGACTACTCATTTACATTTTTTTGCCTTTTTGCCAATCATTCCTTTATGGGGTTTTTTTCTCACTGTGTGTCATTTCTGTGATGGCAGCTGGAGAAACCAAGAGATTTTCTTTCCCCAAATATATAGCATGATATATTGGCTGTCAGGTGTGCAACTATAAGTGCATTTTAGCTCTGAAATGAGTTTGCTGTGTTACTGTAGCTTAATGCTTAATTTCCTCTATCTCTGATCAGGCAACCGAGCGGCAAAACAATCCCATTTAATAACATACTGCCAAGATGTTTTCGATAGCCCTTCATTTAGCCTGTCCAAACAATGTACAATATTATCCCAGAGACAGACAACCAAATGCACACACATAATCATCCTGTTATCAGTTTGTATTGTAGTAACAAATCTGCTCTGTTTTTCCACAACAAGCGATCAACTCCAGACGAGATCAATTTTAAAAAGGCCAAGGGACCAGCGTCATTCCTCCAAGGCCTCTTCTGCCTCCTGTTTCCTCCCTTCTGTTGAGCAATTTGAGGCTATTGATTTGGATCTGCTGTGGTCTGACGGGATAAAATGACAACAAGGTGAACTAATCTCGTTTACTAGACCACAGACCCGCAGCCTCGTATCATATTGAACGGCCATTGTGTGTGGAGGAAGAGGCTAGTGTAAGACCACATTTTCTGCATGTCCTTTTTTTAACGCCCCAAATTTACAAAACTTGAAATTATTCAACATTTGAAGCTTTGACTTTATGGCAGGATAGAGTCCTAAATGGTACTCGGGACACGTAAACTCCTCACTAATATAATTTATAATAGCGGTGGTGCTGTCTAAATTGATGTCAACCTGATCGGTTACTGATCTGCTGTAAATGTGAGTTTGTAAATAAACAATATGCAATGCCATCATATGACAATGAGATTTGTTTTTCTTCATAGCGGCTACACCAACACTGATAAACAGTCTATCAGCTGACCCTATGACAGAGCTTCATTGTACATATACATTGTATATACAATGTATTTCCACAATACATGTGGAAAATGCCCCTTTAAAAGGTCCTCTGCATTTAGTGCTCACAAAGCTAATACAGCAGATGCTGTAACTGAGTTAGTTCAGAGCTTCTGTACTGTACTGTGGTCAGTGAAGGATCAGCTGACCATCTTTAAATGTCAGATGACATCTAGATGAATGAATAAAGGCTCCAGTGACCAGATGAATGCACGGCGGTGGTTGGATGGTGAAAAGGAGTAGAAGAAGAGAGGGAGGAAGAATGGAAAGCAAGAAAACCATTTTTCACTGCCCAAAGAAAGGGTTAGCCTTTTACTCAGAGCAGACCTGCCAGTCGTCCGCAGTAAGATGTGATGTCCAATGACGTCATGCTTTCTAACCTTTAGGTTTGTTGAGCATGTGTGCTTTCCTTCAGCATCGCTTTACTTCACATTCATACATTTATACATATCCACATCTTGAAGCTGCCCAGCGCGACCTCTGTCTTCCACTGTTGGCCCCACTGGAGCGTTCAGGGATCATATAACAATAATAATAATAATAATACATTTTATTTGTATAGCGCATTAAAAGGCACTCAAAGACACTTACATATGCCTTTGCTTGAGGGTATCTAAATGGCTGCAAGAGGGGAAGAATTTTACTAATGCATTCGATTTTCTTCCCAGGATTCAAAATCTAAAAATATAAGTCTGCTTTTAGTCTCTGCTTCCCCCCAAGATACTGCCTTTATCATAGGCCGACTATGATACCATATGATGCCGTGAGCCGCTCTGTCGCCAAGACACATAATCATTCTTGCTCTCTGATCCAAGCTGATTAGGTCCATAAATCTTATTTTGATTTCTCATGAGGTAAGAAGATGCTCCTTCACGGTCAATATCCTGTTTTTATTGTACCGCTACATTAGTGTCTCTCTGTATTTCCACCCGGGGAGATAAGCAAACACTGTTCATCTTTGGTACGGCTTCTTGCTGAAAGAAGAGGGATGAAAATCCACCGTATAGAAGCCTGATTTAACGTTGCACAAAAGAAATGAGCAAAAACAAACCACAGCGGCCTACAAAAAGACAGCGTGTCATGTGTTTCACCTCAGTGTTGTGTGTCCGTTGTAAATAAACAAAAATCTCCATTGTTAGAGCTCTGAGCTGCTTGTTGTGGCCTGAACCAGGTAGCGGAAGATTCTTAATACTCCAGTACCTCACCATTACTGTGAAGGATCTATGAAAAATGTTTCTGTGAAATCAGTACAATGACTTTATTCCACCGCAACATGATCTGAACTGAGGTAAATGACGACAGTAATGTCTTTACCACAACTTACAGTAAAAAGCTTTAAGGGGCTTCAGTGGGCCACAGCTAATGATCAGTCTGTGCCTGTTTTTTATTGTAGTGCAAGGCTTCAGTGGTTATTTATGATAATCCCAAAGTTTTTATATCAACTTCCATCAAAAAACAGTAGTGATGTAAATGTAGAGTAAATGATCCGGCTGCAGTCTCACAGGAAATGCAGTCTGCTTTTAGTATTACAGCTCTCCTGTCCAGGCCCACAGGCGCCATGCTGGGGCATATGGCGAACAATCGAGTCAGGTAACTTCACGCCAACTCAGCTGGACATGGAAAAGCTCTCAGCTGTACCTCTCTCTCACTGGTCTCTTCTGAAGGTCTCCACAAGCACTTAAAGTAAAGTTAAATGAAAAAACAGTGCCGCCTCTTCATATAAATGATATAGATATATTCTTTGCTTTTGTGAAAAAGAAAGTGATGACAGCATACAACAAAAGCTCAAGAGCTAATCTAGTTTGGATACTGTACAACATAAAAAGAAACATTGAGATAATCACAGGAGGTGATGCAAGAGCCAATATACAGCACTGTTCTGTGGCAACTTCACTAAAAAATAATCAACTTTATTTCTAAAAACGTTACCTTTGCTTTTCCAGGATAGTCCATAGGGATTGCGGTAACTCAATTCCAAGAGAATGGAAGTTAAAATAGCAGTACATCTTTCTTAAAACACAAACAGTTCAGCAAGACTTTTATTTCATGCACTTGCTTATGTTTACTAAAAGTTGGTGACGTTTGCCTCAGCCAGCTATAGCAGAAAATCCTTGAATTTAAATCTCGGCAAATTACAACTAACACACATACCTGTGCACACTTTCAGATGCACAAAATACCAACCGTGAGGTCTGGCATCACTTGTGGGAGTGGAGCTTTTAAGCAGAATACCTTCCCCCTCCATATGCTCCAAAAAAACCCAACCTAGCAATTATATGGAAACCTCAAAGCTAACCTTAGAACACTATCTGGGGATGCGACCGCGGCTACCAGCCAGTGCTGACCCAGCCTGCAGATACGCCTGCACTCCAAATCCTTCCATCATGTTTGAAAAGGCCCTCTGGGTTGAGACTGTTTCATGTGTGGATAGGGATAAAAGAGTGTTTGATTTAATTTGAAGGGAAATACCACTCATTTCACATAAACATAGTCTGCGTTTATTTTCCTGTTCAGACCAAATCCCTGTGAGAATGCGTACAGGACCACAGTAGGATTTTAGCTAAATCTGGTATTTTTTCTAAAAGTTATGTATTCTCATTCCTTTGTCCAAAAACCTGCATTTCTCTTTATGTGATTTTCACACTATATGAGATCTCAGCGCTCTAAAAGTCTTCAATGAAGCAGAACACAGGGCTGCAGATTATATGCAGAGCTGGTTGTCTTCTGTCTGCACACAGTCCTAAACGTGTAGAGACGGAGAGAATGGTACACTATGTTAAGGTGTGTTTCCATGAACATTTGTATCTAACAATCAAGGCTAGTGCAGTCAATGTACTGTTGTCTGATGGAAGTCAATTAATTTAAATTCAGAATCAATCATTGCCATATTATTATGGTGTTGTTATTGTACCTGTTGGGACATTTCAAAATCATGTTTGGTGTTTCATTCACAAGTGCATAGAAATCACAATAAAAAAAAACCCACTACAACAGTAGAAACATAACGCTAGTTTAATTTAATCTTAGAAAATGAGATTCCTGTATGAAGCTGCGCACAGGGCCAACATCTGTGGCAGCATAAATTCACTGCGGATTAAGTGCTATTATAGCTTAACCAACATGTGTAATGTCAGTAATAAGGAGAGCCAGGTGAATAATTTAAGATATGTAGAGTGAGAATGATTTGTTACTAAAATCCCCTGCTCTACATTCTTAAGAAATAAATTACATAGGTTTTCTCTATTAGTGTAATAAGCTTACGGTGCCATTAAATCAGAATATATAGCATTCAATAATAACATATGCATGTTCAACAGAGCATTTTACTTTCTTCTTTTTCATGTATGACGTAAAGGGACCAAAGACGCTGATCTACAGAGTCGATGTCTTTCCATTATTCTTACATTGGCTCCTCACCTGGGATCAATGTGCCTTAGGTTAACCTACCCGGAGCTGTTTAATCTGAAAACACAGCTCCCAGGAACACACACACTCCTTCATTACAACAGACACATTTGTTTTCACTTACTGCATTTTGAAAATATTTCTGCATACTATAGAGTGCCAAATGAATTACCAGGGAATGTTTTCTTATAGAATCATTGTCTACTGAGCTGTGTGTTACCAGCTCATATGGAACATAAGATTAAGCACGTTTTCTCTCTCTACACTGTTCAACTGTGTCTTGACAAGTTTGCTCCTGTTGTCAGGTTTGATGCCTGAACCCTCAACGTGTGGACTCAGCATCACTGGTTTTTCTTTGCAGATAAAATATTTTGAATTAAAAAAACACAGTCTAACTCGAGCCACTGCAGAAAGACACTCTGGACTCAGGGCATCACACGATGTGCTCGCTGCCCATCCATCCATACTGTGCTGCCTGGGAGTCGCCGCCGGCATTGAGCGTAACGTACTGGCTGTGACTTCGTCAAAGCAGAGACACATAAACTACTTGGACGGGCTTCCCTTCCACCATGCTGCTTCAGCTCGTCTTTGTTCGTAAGATCAAGCGAAGAGGAAGAGAATAAGGACAGAGGAAGCTAGTTTGAAGTATTTTTTTCTGCCACTCAGGTTAGCTTTCCGTACTTCACTGTGTGTGTGTGTGTGTGTGTGTGTGTGTGTGTGTGTGTGTGTGTGTGTGTGTGTGTGTGTGTGTGTGTGTGAGAGAGTGTGTGTGATGCAGCGTCTTAGAAATGCCATCTGCCTGCTCCTACGCATCCAACATTTCAGTATTCTCTGCCTCAGAGCGCGGCAGTGTTCTCACAGTACATGGCTGCATATACAGGCTCAGATTGCGCATACGACATATGCAAGTATGAGCACCCCCACTCTTGCACACACACACACAACACCCTGCCTACTGGAGTGTTACCATGGAAACGGAGCGCCTGCCCAATAGGGGTTGTGATGGAGGAAGCACAAGAGAGGAAACTAGCAGCAGGAATCAAATTCACCACTATTCATCCGTATGCAATACAGGAAATTATTAATCAATCTGTCACACAGTAAAGAAGAACGGACAGCTTTTATACATTTAGATTTATCTATTGCATTCCAGTCCATCATATAACATACAGGGGGACATCTGATATTGACAAGTCATAACATCATTCAGCAGTAATAATAACTAGCACAAGAGGGACTTTTGATGCTGATAGCATTGTTATCGGGAGCTGCTGCACTGATTGTGTACACATGTTCAGTTTTGTTGCACAGCTAATGCTACGTTGTCATACGTCAGCAACAATGAACCCGGTCACATTCCTTTTTTGGCATGGTCCTCATTACACAAGGCCAAATGAGCCCAAGCTAACATGTTTCTGAGTTTAAATAGCGCGCTTAAAACATCTTTTTAAGCATTTATTCTCAAACTACAGAATAAATCGCTTTATGTACACATTAGCAATGCATTTGCCATTATGGTTAGATTTGAAAGCATTCTCTAACAGTCTGTTTTATAGTTTTTCTGACATAAAGTCCCATAGAAGCCACTAAGAAACCATATAAGGTGCTATGCCTCTTAACTCTCAGTAGTTCACAGCATACAGCCATGATAGAGTCGGATTTAAAACAGGACATTCAAAACTCTTGGCAGCAACATGACCCATTTAATACAGCTTTATTAAATATTCAAGTGGACATTCAAGGTTCGGCAGCTTGGAAGAATACATCAATCCTCACTGCGACAAGGTCAAGGAAGTAAAGAGTACATCTCCAGGTTACTTCCTGTGGCTGATCGACAGGCTTCTCCAGGAAACCGTGAAGCATTGGTGAACGCAGGTTGTGGCACATTTTAGTCATGTGACCAGTTCATTAAGTTGATGGTGTAAACAATAGCTGTAAAGATAATATTTGTTTTGTGATATAGAGATTGTTATTAATAATATAATACTCATGTTTACATATGCGGTCTGTGATATCGGTCAAAAAGTCTGGATTTACTTGCAAAATGTCACCTGAAATCCAAAACAACAGTCCTACAACTTTGCGAAGGTAATTTGAACCCAGTGACAGGAAAAAAAAACTGTGTTCCCTTTCCTCATCATCACTGCAGAGGTGCCCTTGAGCAAGACAATTAAGCATCAGTGCTCCAGTGGGTCTGCTCTGTACCCAGCAGGTTGTATGAATGTGGAGCAGAGTGTAGTTGCAAAAGACTGTTCATGTTGATAAAAAAAAAACATGAAATTAATTTAGTAAAATACAAAATGCCGAACGAAGCTCTTTGAAAAGAACTAAAAATCTGGAACTAGTATTATAAAACTTAGCAATTATAGCCTTTTGATAAAAATAATTGTAGCTATTATAATTGCTTGCAGCGGTGCTTCATGTGGGCCGTAATGCTAGAATAATATTTTTCAGATCCTCAGCCCACCTCCACATCTCTCCCTCATTCTCTGTGAGCACTACAGGTGGAGGAGAGCGTCAGCGGTACAGAATGTGTGTAGGCGACTGCGTGGGCGGTGACTGCGATCATCTTCACATGTGGGAATCCGTCACATGGCTGAATACAGAAGGACGAGTGGGCAGTACAGTGACAGAAGGGGACAGGAAGAATGAGATTAAAATGCGAAGTCAGTCAGCAACCCAGTCGAAACGTCAGTGACTGTTCTCAGTTATGACATGTGTCACACGAGACATCATCAGCATCTAACGCTACTGCTGACTGACCCGCTAAAAGCATCCACTGAAGTTGATTATTCCGTAAATTCTTGTACCTTATGCAAACTGCTGAGTTAAAGAAAATGCTTTGCTTAAAATGCCACAAAGCAGCGTTTAATGACACTGCTGCGCTCTGATCCAGAGCAGTTTAGAGCTGCAGGTAGGTGCTCAGTCTCTTGCTCTATCACGGTCTGCTTCAGGAGTAAAACCAGGGATGTTTTCGGGCATCGCTAACTATTCCAGAGGAATTCTTTTTTTTGTTTTCCTACCTTTCAAGCAGACTCTGCACACCACCACAGAGCTCCCTTAGTTAGATGTTGAAGCAGTGTCTAAATAATAGATGATCCCCCACCAGAGCTGTCATTTCAATGTGCAGCAGGTAATCCACATGAACCGTCTCGAGTGTGTAATGTCCTCACAGAAAACTATATTACACAGTGTTGCTGCATCTTTCTTTTTCTCACCTCATTCACAATTAAAACTCATTTTTAAAAAGGCCCAATCTAACCATCTAACATCAGTTAAGCTATACTGCAATTAAACCTTCCTCATTTATCAGATCATGCTGCTGTAGATATAATGCTAATGATGTGATTTGAGGACAATTTAATGGGAAATAAAGTGAGAAAATAAGAAATAAACAGTACACAGGGATACATAGGAATCCCTCAGGTGTATAGACACACACAGGCACATACACAAAATGTGAGATGAGCTTGTACTAAATTACTTGTTGTCTTCACAAAACAACGCGCTTCAAATGTAAACCCCCAACACAACTTAAATACCTTTTGAATTTGCATAGAAGGGAAATTAAAACTAGCGAGACTCTACAAACAGACTGCAGGCAAACTGTGTGCTAATCGTGTCTCAATTGCAATTCACTGGAGCAGTAAAGCCTCCTATCGAGACTTTGCCCCCAAAATAATGAGGATTCCTCACTCTCACTCAGCGGGACGCCTGCGGAGTCATCTCTGAAGTGAGCTCCGACACAAAGACATGGAGAGAGAAGCCATGAAGACAGTGAGAGATGAGAGATACACACAGGGCAGTGAGTGGATGCCTTGAGGTCTATAGTCAGCTTGTACTGTTAAAATGTCGGTTTCATCCCCAGACAGGCTTGAAAAATCTAGAAAAGGGAAGAAATAACGTTTCTGTCTTGTACATGTTCACTGGTTAACCGTTGTTACTGTGTTGGTTTGCTCTGTCTATTTTTGTTTGACAAAATAAGCAAATTAACTAACTTTCCTAAAATGATAACGGTACGGACTATGGATACGGAGTACCTGACCGTACAGGCCTACTTTCACCCTTGATGGGAACCCCTTTTCAGCAATCCCTGTCGTTGGAGAAATGTTTTACAAATGATGCCAGCAGAGTAACTTCATTCATCACTGTCAATAGTAAGCCTGAAGGTGAATTGAATAAGGTTAATTCAATTCTATTACTATTTCTATTCATTCAGCTCTTTGTAGACACCTGTGCTGACCTTTCAAAATAAAATACCTCGACTGAAAGACACATTAAAGTACCAAAAAACGATACGATTTTCCTGAACAGTGTGTACATCATGCAGCTCAGTTAAGATGCAGCAGCATACACTATCAACCAACTTGTAAATGAGTGCATGCAAGCAGAAGTATGTCAGTGGCGGTAAAACTTCCTGTTCCTGGACCCTGACAGTCCAGAACGTCCTCTTTCCTGATTAACTTAAGTTTAAAAGACACGCTGGGCGGAATGCTGGAATGAGGAAAGATGCCTCAGGGACTGACAGACAGGAAAGTCACTATCACTGTAAGGGAGTGTCAAATTCAGGGTATTCTCAAAACATCTATGACGTAATAATAACTTGATGCGCACAAGGCAGGAACTTGAGTGTTTTTGCGTATTAGTAACCACAATCTTCAGAAAAAAAGGATTTCCAAATCTCTCTTACCATTTGCAGAGGCCTCTTCCGAAGGTCCCTGTCGGTTACCAGCCTCTCTTGGTCGGTGACGTAGAGTCCGCGCTGAGCAAGCGCCTGAACGACGGCATCGTGGCCCAGCAGGGGCTTCGGAGCATCGCTCTTCAGGACGAGGCTGCCGGCCCGGCAGTAGAGGTCTGCAGACAGCAGGAGGCTGGTCACGGGAGGCTTCAGGTGCTCCTGCTCATACTGGTCTGTGTAGAAGGGATCCTTTAAGTCTGCCGGGATGCTATCTGTACGATGGAGGGGAGAAAGTGGGTCATTTGTGGTAAGAGACTGCACTAACTTCCTGGGAAGCCAAATTGTGAAAATGGAAAACAAAGTCCCTTTGTCATACATTTCATCCATTTCTCACATGAATTTAAATTCTGTAGCAGAACTACGGAATAAACAAGGGAAACATCTAGTAAAGCTGAAGCACAGTGGTGGCTGCTTTACTCCGGAGTTTGGCTTTTTTTTTTTGTTAAGTCTGCTTAATTTTTCACTGCGTGCTTTGTTGGTGCTTTGACGTCGATGTGTGTGTGGATAGAGCTCGGCGTTGCTATAGCAACTGCAAGAGGAGTGGAACCCAATCGATTCATCTCGTCTGTATCTCTGCAGCTTCCAGCTCTCTGGGAACACCCCTCTCACTGTCGGCCCCATCAAAGAGAGAGCCTGCAAGTGTGTGTGTGTGTGTGTGTGTGTGTGTGTGTGTGTGTGTGTGCATCACCTCAAGCAAGTCCACTGCAAGGGGATAGTCCATAATTCAAAAAAATTGCCTTTTTTTATTGCTTTTGTCTTGCACCTTTCTTGACAGTGTTTGCTGAGCTGAGAAGCTTTTTTATGAACCATTGCTTGAAAAGAGAAAGCTTTGAGTCTACTGTACAGAAAATATTAATCGAGAGTCGAGCAAACACAAGTCCTTCTTTTTCCAACAACAGAGTGTACAAACAAAAAAATAATTAAGATGAATTGGTTTCAAATAAAAGAGGCTGCACACATTCCAGATGCAGAGCTCATCACTGTTCCAGCAGCAGGAAGAATAGATGTAAATTCTGATAACAGCCTGGGCGTACACAGAGAGACATGTGGCATGTGGGGAAGGCTTTACATTCTCCCTCACCGCTTCCCATCCTCCAACACACACACACACACACACACACACACACACACACACACACACAAAAAACTGTCTGTGAACACAGTTCACATATCAACTATCTGGGTTATATCCTTTTCCTTCAAGTACCTTATTCATGTTATTGATCGCAAACAAAGAAATTAATCTTTTCTCTAGCACTCCCCCTTCATCCTCCACAGGGAGGTCAGAGGTCAGGCTGAGCTCCAGGGGAACACGCCTGAAGCTGGTAGAAAGCTCTGGTAATTTACAAATGACATTTTATTTTTCTGAAGCCCCAACTGTGTCTTTCACTATTTGCTGGCCGTGGTTCACATTGTCACTGTAGTGAATATGCTCAGTAAAGAAGACTACAAGTCAGGATACTCGGAATGTGGAGAGAATTAAACATACTCACTGTCGCCCTGAAAACATTTTACCCATCACTCTGGTTACAGTGCATCTACTCTGAGCTCTGCACATTAAACTCTGGTATCAGTATGTGCTTTGTAGTATTTTCAAAACAGCTGCTGCACAGACTCCATGTTGCTCTATCTACTAGATTGTATATGCTTGATGCGGCCCTGCGTTGGCGTAAAAGGAGGCAGATGCATGTGAAGTATTGGGAGCAGCGTCGGCGGCAGGGATCTGTGGATGAGCCAGCTCTCTCTCTCTCTTCCCTGCACTCTCCCTCACCCTCTCTCTGGAGAGAGAGTTGTATTTTTGGAATCAGCTCATTTCATTCAGCCCTGGTTGAAAATACACAAGAGGATCTGCAAGGAATCACATGTTTGCTGGGCTATTACAACACAGTGCAAAGGGATGATGTGCTCAGTGGCGACAGCAGAAGGACGTCTTTGTCTGTGCTGCTCAGACAAACAGAGCTGTATTGGTTATTTTAGAGCTCATACGAGAATTAAGCAGATTTCACTTAACTATAACAGGGATCAAAGAACAGAACACGGAAGAAGAATCTAATAGGCAGATTGTCATTATGGGTGCAATCAGAACCCTTTGTTTGAGTCAGCTTGCGAATATAATTCACCACAGGGGCCAAGCATCTGAAATATAATCTCATCAGGTGGGACACCTGTTTTTGAATCAATTGATTTTGTTTTGTCTGGGCAGACAAAACAAATGCTGCTATCAAAACATGAATAATCACAGATTGTTTCACAGCTCCCACTTCCACTGTGAACTGTGTAGCATCAAAACGTGGTGAACACAGGCACACTGACCGTACTGCATGTCTGAGGCCTCTCACAAGGTAATCTGGACTCAGCTTTAGACCAAAATCATTTCCACTTCAGTGTTTCTGTTATATATGTTCCAAATGATTTGATGCATCTCTCCAAACCAATCAAAGTGACTATCAAGCCAAAATGATGACTCTGATTCAGGTTAATGACACACATTAAGTAGGATTAAATGTCTCAGTATATGATGATGATGTGAGAAATCAATGATGGGAAACTCAACTAAGGTAGGCATAGTGGCAGTGGTATTACTGGGTATATTTTTTGAGCTAGACTTTATATGCTATGAGAGCATTTATTGAGATGTTCAAGAATCCAATATTTCATTGTGCTTAATGTGAAATTAGGTTTTGTAGCAAGGGATCTTTTACAAAACGCTCTAAACTAAATACAAAGAAAATGTAGATTAATAAGACCTAATAAAATGAGCTGTGCCAGTGGTAATATAAAACTGATCTAAGTGACTTAATATAATGTAATACTGGGTAAGGATAGAGTTTCTTTTCTTCTTTTGGCCAGGGGCCATTGGCTATGCATTGTAGAAAACAAAATGTCAAATCATACCAGCTTTCCCACATTAATGACTCAGAAGAAAAGTTATGTTATGAGCCTCTGTTTACTCGTGTTACCTTATCAGCCCAGGCTCTGTCACCGAGCACATCATGATGTCATGTGCAGTGGAGTAATGCCTAGAGTTTGAAGAGACTGCGAAATTATGTCTCTGAAGGCTAAGAATCCTCATTCTCCCTCAGATGTGTTTGTGTGTAACATGCCGCCAGTTTAAAGTCACAATAATATGAAGGGGATTGTGAGACAGGTGTTGGAGGAAAGAGATCATGAGTTACTTTTACTGTGACTGCATGTTGTTGTAATTGCCACTGATGGACAACAGAGGGTGATAAGAGTTGTATTTACCCCAAAACACCATTGGAAATTTGATAATGTATAAAAGAGCACATCCACCCATCAATCCCAGGTCAAACTGATACAATACGGCTGTGGTTGTACAATCAAATACATTTTACATGTTCAATATCTTAAAAAGCTGCCGGTGCATGTGCATTATATTGTACAGTAAGACTTCATAAAAGCCTATTTTTAATCATTCACATCGTTACTTATTTTGACTGATTTCTCAGCATCAGTGTTTTGCAGTATAGTCTAACTAAACTACATATAGAGACGAGAAAAATATATTCCTTCTCAAGTTAACAACCACTAAATTGGCAGAAGACATTTTGATCCCTAGGATGACGACGTGTGAGGTGAGCCTCCGAGCCCCAGTGTAACAAGCCTCCTCTCTGTCTCTGTGCTAGCCACACTAGCCAGATACTCACACTGAATTGCCATTTTGTTTTCACCACACTGTTCAAAATGTAGGTGGCGATTACATTCCCTGCATTAGGTCTCAATGAAGTTTAATATCCATTTAACACATTTAGTTAGTTCAATTTTCATTACTAATAAAAATAAATCCCTTTCTGACTGCGTTTTCATTGCAAAATAGATTTTAAAGTTGTGCCCTATGATGGAACATTTCAATTTACCCTAAAATTACTGCTAACAAGTAGATCATTTGTGTGCTATAGAACCTGCTCACAATGCATAATACAGATCTCATGAGATGCATCCCTTTCTAAATGTGTTCCCTAAAGGTAACATCATTTGGGACTCCTTCCTACCTCCACGTTTCTACATTGAATAGGAACGACTCCCTTTCCATTCAGTAGGACTAGATATTATGTATTGATCACTGGGATCCAACACTGGAAACTGTTTTTTTTTTATTATTATCGCTCCCCTTTGGGATGATATGTATTGCCTTCCAATATGGCAATTAATTTAAGATGGTCAATGGGGCGATGTTGTTTGTGGGCCGTACAGTTTTAACTCCGATGGAAAATCACTGTGCGATTTCTACAATACTGCCTCGGGTAATCAATGATGAGTCCACAGTGAGTCTATTTAGGCTCTGCAGTGTAATGCTTTTGTAATTTGTTTGTTTTGATGACTGTTTTGGTGTCTTCACCAATGACAATTAACTACGGGTACATTGGCCATGTATTGCATCAGGTAATTAATTAAAATGATGACAAACATGCATTGGGGGAAGACAAAAAACAAACTATGCATGCAGCGTGCAGGTAATTCTATGGAGGTCCAGTAATGCACATACCTGTCCCGTATGCTTTGGCCATCAGCCATGCGAGGCTGCAACAGATTTTGGCTCGGGAGAAGTCGTAGTGCTCAAAGGACTTTATTGATGGAGCAACGAAGGTCTTCTTAACGTCCCTGACGTCTTGAACTTCGCCCATGTTTCTCCCCTTTATTGTATTCTTGAAGCCTATGAAGCAACACAACGCGAAAGCATCCCACCACTCCGGAATGTGTTAGAAAACGCGTAACGGCTGTAAATTAGGAGGTGCAGTGTCTTTCCGCAGACAATTCACACGTCCTTTCAGTCATAAAAATGCTAGATCGGCTGCGGGTTTTGTTGACTCTTTTGACACGATGAGTCGCTATTCTTGGCGTTTTTCATCCATACTGCTGTCTATCAGTTGAAGTGGGCTTCGTCAGACCAAGCTGGGAAGGTTTCCTTGGATCTCAAGAGGAAAAGCTGTTCTTCAGCTGGAAGGGAAACTGAAATATTTCCATTGTTTGCGTTCTTTGGAAGCAGGCAGCTTCTCCCTTTCACGTCCATTTACTCTTGAATTGATATAACCTATGTGTTTGGCTTTCTATCCCTTGGTGCCGCGGTGCGGTTTTCCTGCCGCACTGTGGCTCCCAAAGCCTAGCGCCTTTGTAGCGCAATGCGCATGCGCGGAAGGTACCTTCCAAACTATCAGGAATATTAACAGTTTTGTTTAGGGGTATGTTGTTTTGGTCCTGTAGTGTATTGTATATCCCTACAATACGTTCAAAGTGGTATATTGTTGAACCCCATGACGGCAGGCTTATTCAAATCTCGTCATTTACTATCCTTATAGCACAGGACTGCACAGCTTAGTTCAAATGTATGAATTTTCGATGAGCATTTGAATGTAACATGAAAAGAGGACAGCGTGCCCACGTACAATTTGCCAGAAAACAAGAAAAAGCTGAAATTAAACATGCCCTCGTTGACGACTTATGTAAAACAAAGTGTTTCATTGTTTTTTTCTTTTTCGATTCAATCAAAACACGTAAATTGGACGGTCTGTTACAAAAAGGAGCCCAACGACCCACATAAGGTAGAGCAAAAATACGCTGCTGTTCTATGAACCACATTTCCCAAAATGCAATACAAGATTAACTACGTCATAAGTCTGCGTCGGGAGATTGTTTTGAACCGTTGGAAGATACCGCGTTGGAAGCAGTTCGAAGGAGGTATGTGTAACGTTAATGCTCATCATTTATATGAATCGCTGTATGCGGTACAAGCACAAGTCAGCCTTCCCACCATTTTGAGAAGTTGTTGTTTCTATCAAAACTATGGCATCGAATTCCATGACACTAGCTTAATGTTTACATCTGTTTATCTGGTGTTCACAGGTTAACGATCAAGATGTTTATGCCAAGAGCCCTGAAAGTGAAGAGACCTGCCCAGGTATCGGGCCACATTTTGAATAAGAAAAGCAAGGTAGGCGAGGGAGAGAGAGAAGATCAAGGCGGGTCAGTAACACCTGTTCAGGAGGAGGACGCATATGAAGACCCCAAACCACAGGAGGAGACAATACAAGCAGGTGGAGACTCTGCGGGTTTGACGGAGAGCTCAGTGCAAGAAGATGGACATAAGTCTGACTCAAATGATACTGAGGAGGAGGAGGAGGAGGAGGAGGAGGAGGAGGAGGAGGAGGAGGAAGAACCTGTCAAATCATTCAAAAAGAGCCAGAGATGGCCAGAGCCAGGAGAGCCCGTCTGTGTGATGTGTGCTCGCTATGGGGAGTACATTTGTGACAGCACTGACAACGATGTTTGCAGTCTTGAGTGCAAAGCCAAACATCTGGCCCAAATGGGGATGGGGACTGGGGCAGATGCGTTTACCCGTAAGGACAAAGATGGAGATGAAAGGACTCGACCTCAACAGCCGACAGTTGACGCTGGTGGAGCGGGTGAAAGGGAGGCCGGCTACTCCTACAGGGACGATCTGTTTATAGCGGGCCTAACAGATGAGCAGGTCCAGAGGATTAAACGGGAGCTGGGCATTGAAACCCAGGGGGGAGACGTCAGGAGACCCATCATTGAGTTTGAACACTGTGGCTTCCCCGCCACGCTTGGTGGCAACCTGAAAAAGGCCGGCTATGAGGCGCCAACTCCCGTCCAGATGCAGATGGTCCCTGTTGGCCTCGGTGGCAGGGACGTGATCGTCAGCGCTGACACAGGCTCAGGGAAGACGGTAGCCTTCCTGCTGCCAGTGGTAGTGAGGGCCATGGAGGTACAGTAAGGCAACTAACATAACATTTGCTACATAGCTTAAGGCTTTTGGGATTGCCTGTAGTAAGATTCTGTACGTTTTCTTTTTTTTTAGAAACCAGCACACAGTGTAAGTGGGCCTGTGGCTCTCATCCTGACCCCCACCAGGGAGCTGGCCATTCAGATAGAGAGGCAGGCCAAGGAGTTGGTGCTGGGCCTCCCCAACATGAGAACTGCACTGCTGGTGGGCGGCATGCCGCTTCCCCAACAACTCCACCGCCTCAAAAGCAGCATCAAAGTACAGTTTTTACAGTAATTTCCTCCTCTAACAATCATTTTTGTTTTTTGAGTCTTCACCTTTCCACAGCATCATGTTCTTTTATTATTCCCCTTTTTAGATTATCATAGCCACCCCTGGGCGACTGCTTGAGATCCTGAAGCAGAAGGCAGTGCAGCTGGACAAAGTGAAGGTTGTGGTGGTTGATGAGGTACGACGTCACAAACTTTGTACACGTCCGATTTGCTGGCAGTCCAGCACTCAGGTTTCCAACATTACATAAACTTTAAAGGTGCTTAGTTCGAAAAAAATCATGAGCCAGCCAGTGGGGCTAACTCACATCCGCTAACATGCACAAAAGCACCCGACATGCACTTGTCACTGTACAACTTTTCACCTTGTGCACAGCATGTTGATCACAATTCAGTCACAGCGAACGTATTCTAGAGATCAAAAAATGTTCTATCTTACCTCAAAAAATTGACACAGAGAAGCTAGGATCACACACACACTGTAAATTTGAAGGTTTCACCAACAGCATGACAGTAGTTTTCCAAGTGTAAAGTTATATACTTTTAAGTGTGCAGAAATCATACAATTTTGAAATGGAGAGAGTCCTGGAGCCACATGGATTTGTGATGTATCCTGTAGGTCGACACGATGTTGAAGATGGGCTTCCAGCAGCAGGTGCTGGAGGTTTTGGAGCAAGTCCCAGAAGAACACCAAACTCTGCTGGTGTCGGCCACCATCCCAAAAGGGACGGAGGAGCTGGCTGCCCGATTGGTCCGTGACCCTGTCCGTATTGCTATTGGAGAGAAGAACCAGCCCTGTGCCAATGTGAGGCAGATCCTGCTCTGGTTAGAGGAACCCTCCAAGAAGAAGAAGCTGTTTGAGATTCTCAATGTAGGTCATAGACTTGAGGTTTTGATTTTTAACAATGTCTTGAAGAGGTATGTTAACGGTCTCCTTGAAGCTCACTTTCACTGCCAACTTAGGCTTTCTTTGAAAAGGTCAGCAGTTTTCTTTGTTCTTGTCTAAAACAAAGATGAATTGTTCTATGGGGAACCAGGAAGTGGTGGGTGAAAAAAAACACAGAAAGTGGGTAATTATCTAAGTTGTAGTTTATAGTTATTCAGTCTCGATATGCACTGGCACCAGCTTGGTATTTTATTAACTGCCTGTGTAAAGGTGGTAATTCCTCAAGCTCCAAGGGCCAGTCTTCCCACTGCACCATATTTAGACAGCCATTTCTGCAGCCCCGGCTCCTATCTGGAGGAAATGGGTGGGCCTGAGCCATGGCCCCACTCCAGGAATCCCAGCAGTGGCTTGGACCGTTTATACAAGGCAGGACAGGAAGGGTCTGCTGTAATTAAGTCAGTGAAGAAGTGCTGTTAGACCATTGTGTGTTGGTGCGGGAGCTACTTCTCTGTGTAGCGGGGGTAGTTGTGATGGTGATTTTTTACATTTTTTTAAGTACATGTATTTAGGCTGTGTAACGCTATTCCTTCCTTGTCCAGGTATGAATGGACAGATATAAATTGGGATCAGATAGAAAACAGGGAAAGGTGTCACTTATCTGTTACAGGTTGTCAAGCTTGAACTTGTTTTGGTTGCAGCAATCCCAAAAATACAGCCAAACGGGTGAATGATTTTTTTTTTTTTAGCATGTCAGACAGTGCAAGTGCGTGTGGCTGGAAAAGTCGTGACGGACATCTGCTGGAGGATTCTGACCTTTTTGAACCGGTCCAAATGTTTAAAAAGCCACCTTTGGCAAGGTATCATAGGAGCTGCGTTCCAAATCGCATACTTTTTACTCTTAAAACATACTGCAGCTGCCCTTACAAAGTACGTACTATTGCATGCAGTATGCATTCAACTGGGACATTCTACTTCCTCATAGTATCTGCTTTTGCAAAGGATTGTGGGTCAGAATGGCCAGAAAAGCATGCAGACTTGCTTACGGCAAAATGCGACAGCATGTTGTAGAATATCGTAGTATTTCTGGCATTTGACATACTATGTATTGGGGTACTACATATTTTCTTGCATACTAAACAGTATGGGTATTGGAACGTAAAGACACACAATTTTAGATATATTTTTTTTAATTCCTTGCTGCCTGATCAGTAAATTATAAAGTGAAAAACTCAAATAGTCAACATGAGGGGCTCAATCTGTATATAGAGTTACGGAAATATCTGAATGTGAAAATATAGAACCTATAATCTAACACCGCTCCTTTTGTTTTCCTCTTGCTGCCTTGCAGGACAGTAAACTGTACCAGCCTCCGGTGGTGGTTTTCGTGGACTGTAAACTGGGGGCTGATCTACTGTGCGAGGCGGTCACCAAGGTGACGGGCCTTAAAACTGTGGCAATCCACTCTGACAAGAGCCAGCGGGAACGCAACCGCATCCTCCGGGTGAGGCCAGCGGCAGCTAGAACACGCACTGTCAAGTGGATATATAGCAGTTGCTCCTCAGTAACCTTTAGGTGGAGGCAACCGACACCTAGAGCTGAGGCTAAACGCACTGAACAGGAAATAAATAAGTACAAGTTCCAGATGAAGGATTCCTCACTACATTGTAGTGCATTTACTGTATGTTCTATATCCGCTAGTTCCAGCACATCATTTAAGCTATTCATACTCTTCAGTACACTGAGAAAATATTCAACTTAATGTCATTTTTGTATGGCTGCACCATTACATTAGATGGAAATATACAAGGTGCACATTTTGCTGTGACTAAATGTAAACTTGGTATCTTTGGAAACGTTTTGATCTCAACCATAATGTAAAATTAATTTCTGTGGTGTGATTGTTTACAAAGATGGACCAACCATCAGAACCATCAAAGTTTATAATTACATGTTAAAATCCTGCAGCGTACATATTTTCTCCAGTATTTAAGTCCTAACCATGCTAATGTTTATGTTGGTTGGTGAAAATTAAGTAATTCACAACATTTGGGGTTTTGACAATTCTTAACATGACAGTGTAATATTTGCTCTGTGTCATCCTCAGGGTCTTCTGGATGGAGACTTTGAAGTGGTAATCAGTACAGGTGTGCTGGGCAGAGGATTGGACCTAGTCAACGTCAGACTGGTGGTTAACTTTGACATGCCAAACACAATGGATGAGTATGTCCATCAGGTTGGTAATAACACCTGGAGTAGAACAGTGGTGAAGTGTAACTTCAGAGTGTGTGTCATTTTGATGTTGTTTGTTTTTTTAAAGCAACATAAGACGACATCCTTCATCTCTTCCCATCCAGGTTGGCAGGGCGGGTCGACTGGGACACAGAGGAACAGCCATCACCTTTCTCAACAACAACAACAAACGTCTATTCATAGAGGTGGTGAAGCGGGTCAAGCCCACGGGGTCCATCCTGCCACCTCAGCTCCTTAATTCACCCCACCTCCACGAGCAGCAGAGGAGGGAAAGACAAAAGGCCAAGCAAGGGTCCGACGACACGCTGGTCACTAAGAACAACCTCTTAGACATCATTAGGAAACACGACCGTCGGAAGAAATAGTCTGTACTTCCAATCATTCCTGCAAAGGTGTCTATTTATTTGGTAAATGTTTATTTTGTTTATTGAAAAAAATAAATGTGAATTTGACATCTCAATAAATGGCTTAATGTTAGACATTTTTTATATAGACGTATCCTCTAATCCAGTATTTCCTGCTACTGCAATGCTGTCTTTAAAACATTAAATGACACAGCTTTTGAATTTGTTTCATATTGTTTTTGATCAGAAGATCTTGATTTTAAAATACATTGTCAACTTTTATATTGCACATGAATGAATAAATGAGTAATTTGCTGTTTTTTAAGTGGTATGTGTGGTATTGAGCAAGCCACTGAATCCACCCTACCTCAGAACCGTCTCTAGCTGATGGTACAATCAGTAGGACTGACCAAAACTTGTATTTGAGTGTCTAAGTTAAAGTTAATTCCAGACAAAAATAAATACATTCTGGAGCTTTTTCAACAGTATCTCGCAGTCTTCCTCAGCAGAGAGGTTAGGATATTTTTGTTTAAACTGTGGAGTGTACGTCACTTTTTTAAACGGCAGGATGCTAATTTTAGAACATGAGTAGCCCAATTTTTCCACTGAGATACAATTACAGCCAGCTACAGTTTATTGTCGCTACACAACATTATAACCGCGGTTATGCTGCCATCTAGCGTCAGCCTCGGGTACTTGTACATGTGACCAAGAGGTGACGTAACTATTCTCTAGATTTCAGCCAATCAGCTATCACTGGCGGAGACGATTTGAAATTGAAGCGGGCGAAAGCGGAAGAGACGACGGGACAATAACAAACTGAGGGAACTCTGTTGACTGAACACATATCGGGTTTTTATTTATATTTTAACCAACATGCTGAGCTGTCCTCCCGCATGTCTTACATAGTGTGTATTGCTGTAGCTAGTTAAAGCAACCGGAGTGAAATTGCCGTTAGCTGACTTTAGCTAACCAGTGACGTTAACGTTTAAGCTCATTTGGACGTTTTTTTTAATCTTTAACAACCGACTGCCATGTCGTTATTTAGTGTACAAGCGAGGAAGCATACAGCTTATTATGAGCATCTAATGGCACCGCCAGCATCCAGGACACCGGGCAGAGAGCGCCTGGCGGAGCGGAAAGCGACGGACACGCCGGTGAGCAAAACTGACAAAACATCCGAAGACTCTGCGTGTGAAGACAGCAGGAGGTCGTCCGATAAAAGTCGACAAGTCAACAGGACGTATGTCATCCAGGCTCCTGGTCGCAGCCGACTCACTCTGCAGAGGAGGTCAAGGAGGAAGAGCAGCTCCGGAAGACCGGATAAAACTCTGCTGGGGCGCAGCCTGGAGACCACACCGGCTCCGGTGGAGAAGAGGCCGACTCTGCAGCGCAGGACCAGGACGCCCTCGATGGATAAAAGCGCACATGGGCAGCGCGGGGTTAGCAGCACCGCCCCGCAGACGACGCCGAAAGTTCTCAGTGAACCAAACGGCAGGACAGCTAGTGTATTCAGGTCGATAAGTTTAAGAGAAACGGCCTGTAAGAGCAGAGCTGCTGCTTTGGAGACCCAGGGGAGGCTGGCGTGCAGTAAAACGCCTTCTTTCTCTTCGTCTTCTACGAGTAGGCAGCTAGAAGACCAGGCCCAAACCTTTAAAACCCCCACTAGAAAGACCCCGTTTGAGAAAATCGCCGCCAAGAGAGACGTGTTCGAGAGACTGGCGGGGAAAGACGCTCCTAAACCAGTGGCAGTCAAGTCTGCAAGTCTGACGAGGCCCAAACCCCTAACGGGGGACACAACACCTGTGCCAGCGCCTCGGGTCTGCAAGGCGTCCGCAGTCAAGATGCACTCGAGAAAGACGTCCACCTCGAGTCAGAAGAGAAACGTGACCCAGACCAGGACCTCCACTCCTGCTCCAGCATCCACCGAGCAGCTCCTCCTGTCCCGGCCCAGCGAGGCTCTGAAGCCACAGGATTCATTTAAGATGGAAAACAGCGCAGTGACTGTCGCAGTCCGCGTGCGCCCGTTCAATGCCAGGTGTGTAATACAATGTTTGTCTTTACTGGCTGAGTCACGTGGTGCAGGAGGAGAGGATGTCTGTCAGCATCTCAGAGTCCAGGGTCTCCAAAAGTTACTGCATAAATCAGCTATAACTGATACAAATGTGGTGTAATCAGACCCTGTGAGATAAAACCCATCATTTTAATTTGGATGTAAGCAGGAAATAAACTACACACTGGACTTGCAGAAACATCAAAGAATGTTGTTATTTTTCTGAAACTTTAGGGGACGTGACAAAGGAAGCGCCTTACATGAATGAAACAATGAAATACTATTTGTAAATCTCAGGGAGAAGGCAGAGAAGGCATTGCAGGTCATCTTCATGAACGGTCAGGAGACCGCTGTCCAGCATCCGGTCTCCAAACAGAGCTACACCTTCAGCTATGACTTCTCCTTCTGCTCGGTGGATGAGTGTGACTCCACCTTCGCCAGCCAGCAGACGGTGTACGAGACTCTGGCCAAACCTCTGCTGTTGAGGGCCTTTGAAGGATTCAACACCTGCCTGTTTGCTTATGGACAAACGGGCTCTGGGAAGTCGTACACGTGAGTGTTTTTAGTTTATTATCGTCATTTCTTTTGCCCTTAATTTGTTCTCTTGGTGGGTATTTAAAATCATTGTTGTTTTAGGATGATGGGCTTTGGAGAAGAGGAAGGGGTGATCCCACGATTCTGCCAGGAGCTTTTTACTAGATTGGCATCTATGATAGATGAAGAGGTATGATCTCTCTTTGAAATGATTTATCACTGATGCTTCTGACTTATTAGATGTTCTTTGAGCGTTTACGTGAATTTTCTGGTTGCATGACTTCGGGTTGTTGTATTTCAGGTCAAGTGTCATGTAGAGATGAGCTATTTTGAAGTGTACAATGAGAAGATTCATGACCTGCTGGTGGCCAGAGATGAGCCGAACCAGAGGACGATGCCCGTAAGTAGTTTGCCACTACTGGATATGTTCTTGGAGTTTACTCTAATTCTCAAGATGGCATTGAACATCTGATCAGCCCAGATTTTAGAAATGCACCCTTGCTCATTATGTTTAATGCATGCAATTTTGTATGGTCATTGGTAGGACTGACTAACCTGAAAATGTTGTACAGCCAAGATCAAACTCTGTTGATTTGCTTTTCTAGCTGAGAGTGAGAGAACATCCAGTCCATGGTCCCTATGTTGCTGACCTCTCTGCGTAAGAAACCTTTGACTTTCCTTTGCTTTATTACTCTTCAATAAAGGCCAAAAGAATATTCTCTACTGCTGTGATTTGCAGAGTTGCTCACTTTGGAATTTCTTCACAGGAATATTGTGAGCTCCTACAACGACATTCAGGTAGGTTCAAACTGCTGTCAAGGTATTTTCTTCTTTTTGATCCTCGCCAGCCTTTTAGTTAATGCACCTAAGAACAACTTTGAATGAGCGAGCAAGTGATGGTTCATTGTCTGGTAGAGGCCCCGATGAAATGCAGAACTAAACGTTTGAGTCATAATTCTCACTGTCCTTCTTTAGGGTTGGCTGGGGCTGGGCAACAAGCAGAGAGCCACAGCCGCTACAGGAATGAACGACAAGAGCTCCAGATCTCACTCCGTCTTCACCCTGACTATGACCCAGACTCAGGTAACGCGTCTCAACTCTACTTTATGTCACACATAATGTATGTTGCCTTATAAATTCTGTAAATAAATCCACTAATTTACTTGGGCCATCGTGTGTTCTCTCGTTACTCAATTTACCCGTTTGTTTGTCTGTGCGTGCTTGTGTGCAGACGGAGTTTGTGGAGGGTGAGGAACACGACCACAGTATCATCAGCCGGATCAACCTGGTGGACCTGGCAGGCAGCGAGCGCTGTAATTCAGCCCAGACTAGTGGAGACCGACTCAGGGTGGATATACACACACACACACACACACACACACACACACACACACACACACACACACACACACACACCATACTAGTCTTGGTTATTGCTGATTGATCGTGAGAACAAGCTTTTCTCCATTTCACGTCATTATTAATCATCTTTTTTTTTTTTTTTGTCATCATAAGACTTCAAACCTAATTAATAAAAAATCAGGCTGCATGAATCAATAACAATCAGGTAATCTTGAGTTGTGTTTGCCTAAATGTATCAATTGGGATTTAGAAGAGATTTGGTTGTATTCAGACCCATATGCTCAATATCTGGTCATCGACTTACACTTCAAAACAAGAAATGCTAATTTGACTGTCGTTGCAGGAGGGTGCGAGCATCAACAAGTCCTTGCTCACCCTTGGAAAAGTCATCTCTGCGCTGTCGGAACAAGCGCTGACGAGCAAGAAGGTCTTCACACCGTACAGAGAGTCTGTGCTGACGTGGTGAGAGATCAGAGTGCACGCGTAGTAGTTTTTTAATTTATTTTCTCCACCTACAGTAGTCAAGCAGATCTCATTTCCAAATTAGAAGAATGATCCTGACCAAATCCAATTTTTCCCTCTTCCGCAGGCTGTTGAAAGAGAGCCTTGGCGGTAACTCCAAGACGGCCATGATCGCCACACTGAGCCCGGCGGGCAGCAATGTGGAGGAAAGCCTCAGCACTCTGCGCTACGCCCAGCAGGCCCGCACCATCATTAACGTGGCCAAAGTCAACGAGGACACCAGCGCCAAGCTCATCAGAGGTCAGCCACTCAAAACATCCACGTTCAAAAGATCTCTGTTGGGCTTTATTGAGCTCTGACCTATTTTTATTTTGTAATAACTGCAAGAAGCTTTTTAAACCTAGAGCATGTTTTCTCTGTCCATTGTCGTCAGCCCCTCTTTGTTTCTCTTTCTTTGTATGTAAATTTGTGTCTTGCTCTTGATCTCCATTTCTCACCCTAACCCGCCAGTCTGTCCATCAATTCATCACCAGCTTACGCACTCCCCAGTTCATCTAAGGCCTAACCTTGCCTCTGGGCCTTATTTATGCACTGTCAGCCGCACACGGCAGCTAACTGTCATGCAAGGATTATTTTTCATGAGATGATTGTGCTGCCGTTTGACATTTTTAGCACTAAGGGGAGCTCTTGCTGTGGATTTATTTCTATCACAACCCCTATCAGTGTGTGTGTGTGTGTGTGTGTGTGTGTGTGTGTGTGTGTGTGTGTGTGTGTGTGTGTGTGTGTGTGTGTGTGTGTGTGTGTGTGTGTGTGTGTGTGTGTGTGTGTGTTAATATGACTCAAACATTACAAATCAGGTCAATATTGCTCAGTAAATAGTCTTCAATAAGTGACGTTGTTTGACTGTTCACTGATTATTATCTGTAGCCTCTGTTGAAGTCACATCCTGAAACACTTTCAGGACTTTAACGTCACTCCCTTGAATTCAACATTGACTGTAATAATTTATGTGTATATTTGCTCTAAAAGGTTTGCCAAACTTCATCTTTACAAATAATTTTGGACAAACTTTGCTGTTTTCAGAGCTGAAGGCGGAGGTGGAGAAGCTGCGGTCAGCCCAGATGAGCTCTCAGGGCGTCCAACCAGAGCGGGTCAGTTTGTTCCAGCAGGAGATCGCTGGCCTGAGGAACAAACTCTGTCAGCAAGAGAGAGAAATGGTCGAGGCCAACCGGTCAGTATCACTGCAATAATTGTTAGAGCTCTTTTTGTTTCGTTTTATATGACGCAACAGACCAAGATGTAAGGTGTCTGCTGTTTGAGGAGGTCATAGTAAAAGCTGTAGCAGATTTCCGCAGTTTAGAGAACCCTGGTAACAAAGTGCATACATTTTTGTTAAATTGTATTTGCAGATATGTTTGCATGTATTTGTTCTGTTTTCATAGTGTTTTGTTTTTTCTCATGTTGCGCAGTGTTGCATATATTTTAACCACATGAAAATGGAATATAACTAACGTACAAAAATTACATTCTTACTTGTTGTGTATAGGTGAAATAAGCCTCATATTCAAACATAATTTTTTTTTTTATTAAATTAAAGTTAGTGAGAAGGTTGATACTTTATTGATGAGGGGATACATCTGATCGAATCATGGCATAATTTGATATGAGGCGATTTAATTTATATCTGATCTTCTTTTCTGGCAGGGCATGGAGAGAGAAACTGGAGCAGGCTGAAATACGCAAACGTGAAGAGACCAAAGAGTTGCAGGTAATCTTTCATTCTATATATTTTTTACTTTCCTACTGTACATACATACTTTATTTTTCTTGTGTCCACATACTAACAAGAAAAAACGTTCTCGTCATTTTCAGAAGGCCGGTGTGACATTTAAAGTGGACAATCGTCTTCCTAACCTGGTGAATCTGAACGAGGACCCTCAGCTGTCTGAGATGCTTCTCTACATGATCAGAGAGGGTCGAACCACAGTGGGCAAGCTCAAGTCTGAGTCCAAGCATGACATCCAGCTGACTGGAGCGCTCATCGCTGACCAACACTGGTAAAAAAAAACAGCAACGCTGGAGGGGCATATAGTATATGTTACCCCATCCATGCGCCACTGCAAGATTTAGTTTTAATACTTAGAGTGTACAGTGTCTTTGACATTTCATTTATTAATCATGACATTTTTTGCTTTTGTTATTCATCCAGCCGTCTTTTTAATCTGGCTATCACCCATCTTATTCTTTTTAGCATGCATTCAACATGATTATTTTATACATGCATTGTTTCGGTTTGTTTTAGTGTGATAATCAACATCCAGGGCACTGTCAGCATCACTCCCACGGACAATGCCAAGACGTTTGTTAATGGAAACCTCGTATCTGAATCCACCGTCCTACACCATGTAAGTAGATCAGAGAGATCTCCTAACTCAGTATGCTATTATCTAATCTAAACTCACCAGTTAAATTCAATATGACCAACCTGTTCATCCATTTGATTAATGAATTGAACTCTTCTCATCTCTATGTTTTTGCTTTGCAGGGCGACAGGGTGATTCTTGGTGGAGACCACTACTTCCGCTTCAATCATCCAGCAGAGGTGCAGTCTGGGAAGCGGGTGTCACGCTGGACAGGCGCAGGCGATGGCCACAAGGACTTTGAATTCGCCAAAAATGAGCTACTCACGGCTCAAAGAGCTCAGTGAGTTAAAAAGACCAGATAAGAAAAATTCCTGTACCAAATATCGAAATCACAACTCCTCTTAAGCCGTCTTTGTGTCTCCCAGGCTGGAGGCAGAAATTGAAGAAGCCCATTTGAAGGCAAAAGAGGAGATGATGCAGGGAATCCAGGTGGCAAAAGAGGTGGCCCAGAAAGAGCTCTCTGACCAGAAGCTGCTTTATGAGGACCGGATCAGAGCCCTGGAGAGAGAGCTGGTACACAAAACCTTCACTTCTTGTTTTCTACTCAACATATGTAACATTCTACTTTCCACTCGTACTGAATTGTTAGTGTGGTGACATTCTGTACTGCTGTTAAAGTCATTATAAGGTAATTTGCATAACGGTGTTACAGAAGTGACAAAATAAGTATATTGTCTTAAACTTTGTGTACTATATTGCAGAATAATCAACTGGTTCTTGTCATGTATAATCTATCCTTTACACCCCGTCAATATGTTCAACCATCACTTAATAAAAATATAATTCTTCAGAACGAGGAGACTGATCGGAAGCATCGACAGGAGCTGGACCAGCAGAGGGTGGCTAGCCAGATGGCAGAGCTAAAGAACGCCAACCTGGTGCTGGAGCAGGAGGTGGACACCCACAAGAAACGAGTCCGCCTGCACATGGAGGCCCAGGTCAGGACCCAGAACAATGCGGGGCAATGTTACATTTCCTTCTCACCTTTTAATGAAGTTCACTATTGTTTTTGCTGGGAAGGTTTTGTTTGGTCAAAAAAATGGAAGATGATTATCTGATGGGCTTTTTGGGGTGTGTTTTGAGTCATGGTGGAGCTTGACTTTTAGGCATAATGTCTTGGTCTGGTGGTTTTTAATATGGTGTACATTTACAATGATGATCACTCCAGGCGATGGAGGAACACAGTGTGTGTCAAGCGAGGATTGTCGACGCCCTGGAGGCAGAGAAGCGAAAGATCAGCAAAGAGCTCGAGGAGATGCAGAAGAGAAGAGCCTTAAGGGAAAACCACACTCTCCGAAATGGTGAGAGCTTTCTATCACTACTAAGCACACACTGGAGCTGGGACCCACACTGACAGTTCACACCATATGCATTCAGTTCCAGATGGGTGGGGTTGTTCTTTTAAACCAGAGACATTGGAGCAGAGAGAGTTTGATGTGTCACTCACTAAGGCCAAAGCAGAGCAGAAGAGTCCAGGTTTTGTTATCACTTTCCAGCATAGATAGATGGGTTATGTGGAGTCTTGACTATATTGCTATCTCCTATTTCCATTCAATTTAGTGTTGGTATAAAGGAACCTAAGCTTCCTGTTGCCTCATGATCAGTATACTGGCAGTGATGAAAGCAAAGTCAACAACGTACGGTGTATATATATCCTAGAAGCTGAGCATTTGGGAGCCCCTCTACCTTCACTGACAGAGTGTAGAAGACTGATGGACACCTTAGAATCACAAGTGAAGTGTTTTTAAATGATGTCCTTGAATATCAAAAGTTACAGTTATAGTATATATTAGTATTTTTAAACGGCTTATATGCAGTGAATCCCAACTGAATCAGTCTGAAATAAAAAGTGTCTAAGCCAGATGCTCTTGGTTGTGGTGAGGTTAACATGTTTCACTTCTGTATTTCAGTCTCTCCACAATGGGATGCCATGAAGTTGTCCCTGATGATTGAGGAAGCTAACAAGATCAGTGCTCAACTGAAGAAAAGCACAGTCTTCAGCAGGTAGGAACATGCAAGATCGGGCCACAGTTTACACATGATATGATTTCATTAGACAGGTTACAAACCCATCAATAATACCCATTGAGATGTCACAAGCAGGTATCATGGTCACTAAACTGCGCCCAAATAATCTGACTCTTTTCTGTTGTAGACATGAAAGCTCTGGAAATGAGAACATGGAGGAGGGTGGTCTGCTACAGGTGCGGGTTCAAAACAAAAAGCTGGGGATCTCCACTTTCTGGAGCCTGGACAAGTTCCAAAACAACATTGCAGCCATGAGGGAACTCGACCAGGTCTGCCTCGTATCAGTTTTGCCTTTCAAGTCATCTGTTTTTCGAGTTAATGAGCGTAAAGAATAACGTCTAAAGACGTTTCCTCTGATTAAAGTTTTTTTTTTTTTTTTTTAATGAAAATTGGAGTAAACAACAAATTGTAAATTAACATACTCTTGCTACATCGACTCAAGCTACCTCTAATTTTCATTGAATACGTGATGCTGATAGTATATGGCTGGATTGATCCTTAAGACAGTTTTTATGGAATGTTATGATGTAATACAATCATAAACATATTCATACGGTTCTTTATAATGAATAATTTGCACCGAATAATCTCATGATCAGCTGATAAACAACTCCCAGCAAAATGCTTGAAGGTTCACAGGAAGCTTTTGTGTATTTGCATTTTACTCTGATATGTATGATGCCTGTTGAGTCCTGCACACTGCATGTGACATCAGATCAAGTGCCAATTTCCCCATGTCAGCAATAGTTTACTCTCTGCAGGGGGACTCCACCTCTAAAGATGACGATGTGTTTTACGACCCTGATGATGAGTGGGAGCAAGATATATCGGCCTCCTCTGCTTCCACCTCCTCCTTCTCACGCCGAAGGTAATTATCCAGCTCTTCCTCTTCCCCCCCTATCCATCAATTCCTCCTTCAGCACATCACCTGCACATTTACATTAGATATTGCGTTGGTATTCTTGTCCAATTACTTGAAATGTGTAAGTAGGCAAGTGTTCAAACCACCTGAGGGGAGTACAGGACTGCCTCTCTGAGAGTTTGCAGTGCCGGCATTTTGCCTGACATTGTGTGGGTCTTAAACCCACAGCCCTCCAACTGAACTCACAACCTCTTGCACTCTTTTAATGTGAACAATGCATCAGGCAAAATGGATGAACTGTATATGGAAAGTTGAACGGGATGTGGATGGAACACGGAAAGTCATTTTTGTCAAACTGTTTGGAAGATTTTGGTTATTTTCACAAAGTCCTCCTTGTTTCCACCAATGTGTTTTACAGCCTGGCACATCTTTTTGACAGTCAACACATCTTTCTTTCTCTCGTGAAAAGTTGATGTGAAGTCTCTGCCCGCAGAATATTTCCTTCTTTTATTATTTTCCCTCTGTTTATTAATTTAATTTCCATGAAGGCAGGCCAAAGGGGTTTAGAAAAGGAAAGGGTCCCTGTGTTTCTCACTCACACACCTGTGCTGCAACCAGAACCCCGGACATTTTCCCCTCACATTGTTGTTATTCTTGTCAAGTATGTTTATGGGGCTCCTGGTGGAGCCTGAACTACTAACAGACCCAGCCAAATGACACATGGCACAGGCTGGGAGGCTGACTCCATTAAACCCATGCCTAATCCTTATGGTCACAGTCGTTCAGGAATGAGAACGTGTTCTCCTCCTGAACTCATTTAACCCCACATGAAATGACCACGCATCCTTGCAAAAATAACACCAAGCCTGTGTGTAAATGTACACATTCCACACCATATAATCTTAAACGGAAAAAGTGCCACGTTTATTTTATGTGGATTTCCAATCAGTGCTGATGGTAAATGTAGTCCACTGAAGACATAAATTCCAGAGTGCGTGCTATATTGACTGCAGAGCCGTGCCGGCTGCGTCTACATGTACCAGGATGCATTGTTCGCGAACGGCGAGTTTGCTACATTTGGTGAAGAAGCTAAATAAACTCACGGAATTATTCTTACACTTAACAGAAAAATACAACCTTACACCTTCTGGAATCACTTCTCTCTCTTACACCGAACAAAGAACTCAACTGCCCAGTGAGGAGGAAAACTTTCATGCACAGTAACGCACACACGGCCTGCTCTCGGGGTCATCGTCGGCGACAGCATCCAACAAAAATGCCCACGCTGGCGTTCATGACAGAAGAATGATTTCGTTTCTGTTTGCTTCGGAGTGCAATCAGAGCAGAGGCTCCCCCAGTCAGCTCAGATTCTGGAGGGTCCCTGCCGACCATATCCTCCTCGCTGCAGCTGTGAATATGGCTGAATATCTGAGTCAGCCAAAACACGGTCAAATCTACTCTGTAAAAAAATCCTGGAGGGTCCCAGTTGCAGCCTCGTGCGGCCTCTATGGCTGAATATACGAGTCAGCAAAAACACTGTAAAATGTACTCCTTAAAAAGAAAAAGAACAATAGATTTCACAGCTGCGCCCGGCTGAACTGCTAATTTAACCGTAACCATGTCCAACCGTACATAGAGAGAAACACTGCTCACACTAACTCCTCTTCCTAAAGTTTTTAGATCTCCATTCACTCGAATTTGCTCCTCGAGTGAATAGAGCTCGAAAAATTGTGTAAAAAAATCAATAAAAATTCTCTATCTATTTAACAGAGCCAGTAACACGAAGCAGGTTAGGACATCCTCATATGAAAAACTGCAACAATCTGATGTTTCGCTTAATGGCATCACGTCCACTTAAGAAGAGGTGTATGTGGGGTAAATGTAGTCTATCTCCAATCCCCCCCATTACAATGTTGGCATAAAAACATGGCACTCGGCTCCATTAAGGAAATCCACACAAATAAAAAATATGACAGGCTGTGCAGAGAGTAACAGACTTCAATAGTGGTTCATTTAACCTGCAGCGTGTGAAATAGTTTTTGCACTTAATGTTGTAAGAATAAGGTTTTGGTGTGTTCTCAAAGGCTAAAATACTCTGACGCTCCAAGTCATTCTGAATGAGACCATCAACATGCCTAATATTTCTAAATTCTAATGGAAGGGAACTCAGGGTTTTGCTTTTGGTTTGTTTGGCATCAGGAGCAGGAGCTTGTTGAAAAGTAGGAGAATCTCAGGGCGTCTCTACGAGATCCGGGTCCATCCCATTCAGAGCCTCCACAACGGCTCCTCACAGTCTGCTGGTAAGGCACCGAACTAAATTTGTGACACATTGTTGTAAGAATGAGGTCCAGTGAAGTCCGGTCTGCACACCCCAACTCGTCGGTGTGTCTTTGTCCCAGGGTTGATGGGTGTGGCCAAACCGCCCTCCACCCATTCCAGCAGCACAGACTCTGCCCTGCCGGGCATCTGCAAGGAGCTGATTGGTCAGTCGGTGGCCCGTCTGCGAGGTTGCAGTGGGACAGAAGAGAGCATGGCAGACAGGCTGGCTTCTGATCTACACCTGATGTGTGTGGCGGTCCAAACCATATCGGACATATACGATAGTCTGGACGATGACAGCCAAGAGAATGGTGAGATTTAACGGTTTATGAGCTTCAAACTTTAATTCTTTGGTAATGGAAAAAAAAATCAAGCAAAATTCTTCCATTTATTCAGTTTTTAACTACAGTGTAGACTATTCTATCTTTTTCTAAATGAATGAGTAGGTGAAAGTATTAAAGCTTTTTCTCCTGCAGTGTTTCTGTGTAACTCAGTGGCCCAGACTCAACTGGTGAAGGCCACCACAGCCATAGAGAGCATGGTGTTTGTTACCATGCAGTGGTTGGCCAGCGTTAGACCCTCCTCCGGCCGGCTCTACAACATCGCTGAGGAACTCAAGAGCCAAGTCAAGAAGATGGGGGGATTCTTCCAGCTGCTCATTCAGGTAAACACTAAATATACACCACACTACATTATAGGCATTTGCAGTATACAAATTAGTTGAAAGGAGTGCAAATCTGAGCTAGAAAATTATTTTCTATTCGGTGTAATTTGGACATGAGATGGCTAATCATAAATGTAGAGCATTAGATGACGTTTCTTAGCTCAGAGCTGTTTGCCATTTCCATAGATGGAGCTCAAAGTGGAGGGAATTCTCAACCGTGAGCTCCAAATTGAACATGAATATATGGAAAATAAATCAAAATTCCTTAAACCCTAAACATAATTTTCCTCTCTCTCCTTATTTATTTTTATTTTTTTAATTCTCTGACCATGATATTGTCTATGTTGTTGACTTGCTTGCATTGATTTACCGTTCAACCTATTTCTCTGTTTGTGCTGACCTGATGTTGACCGATGATGGGAATGTTTCACCCATCCAGGGTTGTGAATCTGAGATCACATCGATGGTGACGGAGGCACGGAGGAAGAGCAGCCAGTGCCTGGACGCAGCATTGCTTGCACTTGGTCATCTGGCGGCGGTGACGGGCATGCCGCTGAACGCTATGGAGCGGGGAGCCCAGGCCACAGGCAAGGTAACGCCACCATTAATACCGCAGCAGAGACTGTATCTCTGTCAAAGCTCTGGGGTCCACTGAATAATGGTTGATTTGTTGATGTGCAATAACAAGTAACAAAAAAAACTAGTACAGAAATGCCAAACAAGGTCATGTAGGAACAGTGTCACCATAACATTGTTTGTTGACCAGAGAGAAGTAACAAGTGTATATTTACACCCTAAAATGTACCGCTTAATATATGTCTTGCTCATTATTCTTTAAATATAGAAAACACTATCGGCCGATGTATCGTTAATCCTATATTTTTTTTTTTTATTCTTAATTCTCAGTATCAATGTTAGTATCTGCCTCAAACATCCAATGTCAGTCGGGCTATGCTTCTCACAATCCCACCAGGCATATCTTGTAGCTTTCGGTGAAGGACTAGGAAAGTGTTCTCAAAAAATATGATGATACAAATATGATTTATATTTATTATATGGTTACATCTTTTCAGCAATCATTTGTCATGCGTCTGGTGAGGGGGACCAACATGGGCGTTGGCTATCTCTTGGAGGAAAGCCTCTCCATCACCAGAGAAACGCTGAGAGAGGCTCAGCTGGCCTACCCCAGGAACCCAGTAAGAGATCAAAACCTGACTTCTTTTTTTAAGTTTTCATGGTTGTATAATTTAATTTTGTGTTGATAATTTAATTTCCGTATAGGTAAATATTCTTAAAATGAGGTTGCATCATTGATAACCCATCTCTGCTTACAGGTTCTGCAGAGCCTAAAATCTAAGGCGCTTGACTTAGCCCATGCTCTACAGAACTACATGCGTTGCCATATCACGGTGAGTTTCAGCAGCACAGCCATCTTCAAACTAGATACGATTGGGTGGGAAAAAGGCCTCTAATAAAGTATATGAATTTGATATATGTCATTAGCTATGGGCTATCTCTGGTATTTGTCTGGGTAAACTGTGGCTGAAAGACAGACTTCATGCTCGGCAAATCTTCCCTGGATATATAACGGTTAAAACAATCTTCCGTCCTGACACAGGCTTAAATGTTGCAGATTAATACTCACACACACACAGCAGCCCTGTTAAAGATGCCACTCAGCCTTTATTGCTCCTGTAAAGCTCAATGCTCTGTAGGCTTATCTCTCTGCAGTTGCCCGTTGACGATCGTTCAGGTAATGAATGTGTTGAATGAAGTGGCATCAGTCACAGCTAACAGGCTTGTTTGCCGTTATCTTAGCCACACAAAGTAGCCGTTTTTATTTGTTAAAACCAGTCATTGACACATATAGGCGCAGGGCATTTCGCCGCCCACAATGTTATTGTAGTCAAATAAACCTGAGTTATAGTCTAGACTAGAGCAAGACAACACAGGACTGCACATGTGCATAATCATGGATGTAAATGCATCTGTTATAGTTTGCAGTCCTTCAGAAAGGGGCAATTCTAGTGTTGGTATAAATGGTGAAAAATGAGCCTTTTCAAAGAGTAGTGAAAAAGGCAATTACATGAATGTGTACATTATTTTATTTAAAAGAAAATGTAGAGACAAAAAATTGTTAAACCTTACATTTGATAATTAAACAAAGGATTTTCCATTTACAGCTTTTAAAAGAAGCTTTTTTTCTCTCCATTTTCTTCTATACTGTAGTGAACTGGGAACGAGGCCGTTGGGTTTATGTCATTGAAAAGAACACATTACCATGGAAGCCCCATTAATTCAGCGACGTCATTAGTCAGTGACATCATTTGCAGCTCTGTGTGTCTGTGTTTGCATGCGTCTGTGTGATTCTTGATGTGCCGTTAGGCTAACTGCTGAATTGAAACTGACAACTAAAAGGTCCCTGCTTAGAATATCAAGACCAGTTGTGAACATGTTAATCTCTACAAAAAAGATTCCACTTTCATAGACAGAAGGGCTATGAGATATTTTTTTGAGTTGAGCTCAGTTGTGAACAATTGAGTAAGTCTATTTGTTTTAATGAATTGTATACTGGATTGTCCAATAATATGCCTTTTCTTGTATGTGTGTGTGTTTTTGATGACGTAATTGTTGGTTGCGTTACATTTAGTCCTGTTAATTTGCTCCGTCTTGTATTAATTATTTGGGCGTGTTCATGTTTTCAAACAGAAGAGAGCCACGGAGGAGGGGGAGGAGAAGGAGGAGGAGGGGGAGGAGGCCTCAGCTTCCCATTTGCAGAGACTGAGGACTACAGCGACCAAGCTGTTCCAGCTGAACCAGGCCATTAAACAGCTGCATTCCTGTCTGTCTACTGCTCTGAGAGGTGACTCCTCTGACACACACACAGCCTGGCTGTTAAGCTAAAACTCTTGTCCAGTGTAACTTACATTGTGCAGTATCAGTATGCATCCATTGGTCAAAAGCACTAGAAGAAACAGTTTGTCCAAAGCCAATTGTCCTTGCTTTTTGACTGTCACTATTTTAATTCATAAAGATGATTTTCTGAAAGGCCAGTTACAGTACAAAGAGGCAATTTCAGGAAAAGCTGAAAAGTACAATGTCACTGTATTAGTTATGTACTAACTTAGTAACTACTGAATATTGTCATTCAATGTTTTGTCGGTGCATCAGTACGTATAATGAACTGTTGTGCTGTGACAGGCGTGTCTCAGCCAATCAGATCTTATTTTGTTTTATATGATGGCATAGCATTCTGATTTGTGTGTCTTTAAACCCTAGTCTGTTTGATTTGTTCATTATCGTTGCAATAATATCTGGAGCTTTGATGCTGGCAGCATGAACGACACCACCCACAGGCTAAATGAACCAGATTCTTGTTGAAGGTGTCATTTCCTGTGTCTGACCATCATCCTCCTTCCAGGAAAAGACACCGACTCCAACCTCAGCCACTGCAGAGAGCTGATCTCCTCCTCTGCCAAAGCTGTTGATGAGCTAATCACCGGTCTGTCCGAGGAAGAAGCGCTGACGCCGTCCCTGCAGCTTCCCTTTCTTCAGAGTGTCACGGCTGCTCGAGACGAGCTTTACTCTGCGCTCCGGTCACTGTCCTCCTGGAGCCAACAGGTTGCAGGAGAGAACAGGAGCTCTGGTGCTTCTGATAAAGGCGCAGCGGATGAAATATTGAACAAAGACACTCACAGTGCCGTTAGAAATCGAGTCGTGAGTAAGATAGTGTACTCTCTCGCTCCAGGTGTGTCGTCCAAAGGCAGCCCGCACTGGGTATGATTTATGTGTTCTTCTTTACGATGTGCTCCCATCATATACTATTACTGTATCAATGAAATTCTGATAGAGGGAAAACTTCTGCTAGTAACAACAAATGGGTCGTGGGTATTTTTTTTGTACACTCCCGTATCACCAACCTGGAATCTCAAGCAACAAACACTGCGGACTGTTGCCATCCATCCTGCTTTCTAAATGTGAGCAATATCTGCCTATTTTTTCGGGCAGGTTTTCCAATGACAAAGAAAATGACCAAGCAAATAAATGAATTCATGTGGAGGCTTTAAACTACAGCAATAATTCCTATCATAAATAGCACTGCTGTCAAGATGTGCTGTAGCTTCCTCTTTTTATTCTAGTGATAGTTCGCTCCTCAGAGCTTTAAAGTATTGGTACAAAGCCTTCAGTCACCAGAAGGTGTAGAGTTTAACTGTCTTATTCATGGTGGATAAACAGTTAGGAACAGTAATGGTTTACTCATGCTTTACTAGGCCTTCTCTGTTGTACTGTATTTTTTTCCAGGGGTCACTAAATGATCTTTTATAAAAAAAAAATCTTAATTCAAACATGCAATATTTCAATATCCAGCAGCTCAGGTAGTGTTTTGTAAATAAATAATAACAGGTTTTCTCCCCATGCTATGCTGTAAATGATTCCTTTCTTGTATGAAGGCATATTTTGTTCCATTTACAGAAACTTGCACTTGTATGTCTTGTATTACACACTGCAACTGTTTGCACTCAGGAGAGAATTGTACATGTAGGTACTTCAACAAAGCCGTGTGTTTTATGTCCTTGTATCACTTGGTATGTCAACATAATACAGCAACCTGTACTAATGCAATAAAGTCACGTGGATTGATTTTACAAGGACTCAATTCTTTCATATTGCACGTCATTCAGTAAACAGTGGACTCCTGTTAGACCGTACAGTATAATGGTATGATTTTTATTGGTTTTGAATTGGCACTGGGAAACTGCAAGCCATTAATATACACTTAACTGGGTTACCTTGTAGTGAATTAAGCAGTGACTGTCCACAGAGCTACATCTATAATACAGTATTGACTTTATGACATCATTAACTAGTTGATACACTTTAGGCTGCAACCCTTAACTTGATTCATGGATTTATATTTGTGTATTATGTCATTGAGCAAGACCCTTGCTTAACTAGAGGCTCTGGAAGCCACCTGAGGGCCCGCTGTAGGTCCCTGAACCCTACTTTTAGTAACCCTCTGCAGGTTACACCCACTCCTCGCAGCAGCTCCCTCTGCATCCTCCCTCCATGCACTGTGGAGTCAGCTCCCGCCAGGGTTCCTTCTGTACTTTAAAGACGGGCTGATAGATCACAGCTGAGAAGAGAACATCATTTAATCACCTTTACAACTAACGTTAGTGGAATTAAACGGGAAAACGACGTCGCGTTAGTGGTTGAATGCTGCGTTCACAGATACGACGCGATTGGAATGAAAAGACGCGCAAAAAAGTTTGTACCGAGACGACTAATTGAGGTAAAAAATCGATTCGTTTTGCTTTTATGTGTGGCCAATGGGTTTATAATAACTCCTAGTACGTTACAATAGCATTCCAATCTCAGCTAATAAATCTTTTTTTTTCTCAGGATGCTCTGGTTATTGTTCCTCAACATAGGCTTGCTGGTGAGCACTTAATCTTTGTATTTATGTTTATTATTCCTGTGGGATATTTTAGACAAACACGTGACGACTTTTAAGCAGGTAACGTAGGCTATTTGAGTTGTGCAAACATCCCAATAACTTACATTTTACTGACTCATTCTGTATTACTCTGGCAGACATTTAGGCAGATAATGCAACGAGGCTCGTGTGAAATGGTTGTTTTCTAAACAGGTCTTATTGGATAAAGTAAAGAAAGCCATACTAATCTTACGATACTAAGAATTTCACGTCGTTAATTTTTTTCTCTCCCTGTATTAGTATTATATTTGTGGATGTGTAAATAATCCCCATACGTAATAGAGTCATTGCACATTATCTGTATTGTTTTATTCATGGTTTAAATGCCTAGATTACCCCGTTGAATAGCAAGCCAGGCATTATACGTTTAAAGAAAATACTGGCTTTTGATTGGCTATAAAGTCAATTAGTCAGTGTTCTTAGCAGTGTTAAAAATGACTGCGTGAAATAACTGCAGGAAATAAACATTATCTTTGATGCTACAGGTATATATATATAAATATTTGTTGCAGGCCCAAAAACATGATGAGGTGTTCTGTTCGAAAACTAGGTTCCTTGGCCCTATATCTAGTCCAATCAGGACTCCTGTTGTGTATTGCTTTATCTTATTAGTAAAGAACAGTAGCTAACCCCTTCTGTCCATCATACCTGGTAATGACCTAAACGTGTACTTATGTTTCAGGTTTGTTTCCACAGCTATATATCAGGTGAGTTACTTTCTGTTTCTCTTTTCAATTGAACACCGTTTAATTTAAAGTTACTACAGTAGGAACTTTTGACTGGTTATGAAACCATCTCAATTTAATACCAATGCCCCTATATGATCTAGATAAGCATAAGGCTATTTATACATAGGCTAGTTATTTTTCGTGCCTGTCACCGGGTCTGATTCTCTGCAAGAGTCTGAGCTCTCCTTGAGCTCACAAGGCCTCTGGCCGCAGACAGACCCAAATCCAGCTTCAACCTGCAGTCAGAGCTCCGTGTCCGGCAGCTTTGCCTCACTGCTCCGCCGGTCCCTGCTGAGAGCCAACACCACACTGCTGGAGGCATGGGATAACCAAAACCTGGACTGCACGGGACAGGCTGTCAGACCCTGCTGCAGTAAAATGAGAGGTTTTCTAAAGGAACTCTGGTGCTCAGAAACACTACCGTTTTTGTCCGCAGGAACCACCAAAATCAACACAAATTGAAAGTTTGCAGTAGCATTAAGACAGCCGAACCAAGGTGGCAGTTAACACACATTTGTGTGTGTGTGTGTGTGTGTGTGTGTGTGTATGTGTGTGTGTGTGTGTGTGTGTGTGAGAAGCCTTGAGCAAGTCAATGAGGGATTCCTCAGCCAGTGAGGTACAGGTGCCAATGTTCAACAGCATGCTACTTGTCATAGGTGAATTCTTCTAATCTTATTTTCTCTCTTTTAAACAGCTTTTACCTTGGAAACTAGAAACCTGACAAACGATGAGTCCTACTATGAGTATGTTCCTGATCGCCTGCAATGGAACAATGCAGGGGAACTGTGTAACCAGCGCTCTGGGGCCTTAGCCACTGTCTCCAACCCAGTAGAGAAGCAAGAGCTAACCAACTTTTTTAAATCCTTGAACATCTCTCAGCCTGTGTGGATTGCCAAGGAAGTCATGACCCATCTGACAAGTAGGTTCATTGTGCTATTTATGACAATTTATTTGAATGTATTAGCACTCTTTCTTTTTAAATAGAAGGCTCGTTGTTTTTCTTATCCAAGACATCTTTCGGCCTACTGACTGGCTTATCAAAAGGCGAATAGAATATAAAATAGGACTGACATGCAACACTCTTTGCCACAGTAAATAAATGTTTCACATGTGTTTACATTAGGAATAGAACCACAAAGTGGAATTTTATGATCAGGTTCCATCTTTTCCGAGAGCTGTGGCAGGATTTTTCCTTCGTAGTAATGCCTCTTTATTCTCTCTGTGTGGTGTGAAACCAAAGGTTCCTCAGAGACCCTGATTCTGGAGTTTGCCGGGCGCTCGGACAGGAAGCATGCCCGTCTCCTGCACAAGTTCCCCTCCATGGATTCTGTGACCGTTTGCACCCATCTTCGCTTCGATCCAAATAGTTTTGGAATTTCAACCATCTTTTCTTATTCCATCCAGTCATATATCAATGAGTTCCAGCTCCGTGTGAACCTAGTCAAGGGAAAACTTGTGCAGCTGGCTCTACTGGTCCATGGCGTTCATGGACCTTACCAAGAAGCCTTCGACCAGGACGACTCTTGGCACTCTGTGTGCGTTTCTTGGAGCAAGAATTTTGGACGCTGGGTACTATTTACTCATGGCCTGGTGGTTTCTAGGGGTGAGGGCCTAAGTTCTAACAGCATTGGACCTGATGGCCTATTCATTATTGGACAAGAGCAGGACACTTTTGGGGGTTCATTTAAGAAGGATGAGTCATTCTCAGGGAGTATCACAGAGCTGTACATATGGGATCGGGTACTGAACAACAGTGAAATCTACACCATGGAAAAGGAGTGTTCACCCATTTCCTCTGGGCTGGTGTTCAAATGGAGTGGATCAGCCATGGAAATAGAGTCCTCCCTTACGACGCTGTGGAAAGACATCCCATGTCAAGGTACATTTGTTAGGATGCAGCATTTGGACGGGAAGAAGCTAAGGGGTTACCATAATCTAAATCAAGGCTGCTTTCATCATCAAATACAGGAATAGTTTAAACCATAAAAGACAGAAGAGACTCAAATCTATCTGCATGGTCCAGTGGTGTAGTTAAGCATTGCTTTTAAATACCGTTTACAGTTTAGATAGTTTTGCACTAGGGTTGGGTGGGGTTGCTATGCAGAAAAAACAATTGCATAGAGTCCATTTGAAAGTCATTTTGGATTACACACTTTTCACTAACATGCCAAAATTTGAGCTGGCCTGATGTGGTAAACCCCACCCGTCTGAAATTCCAAGCAGAGTAAAATAAATGCTGTGAATTAATTTCAGATAAAACTAGATCCAAACACACTCAAACACAAACACACTCTCCTCTCATCCCTCGAATGAAGCTCAATCATGATGTAATTTGCATAGCTGTTTGGTCTTAAATACTTGGATTAAAATGCTTTAGGTACTTGTGGGATCACTAAAACTGTTGTCAAGTAATCTAAATGAAATTGGGTGACAAGTAAATAGTTAGGGAACTAGTTACAGTGATGAGCACATCGAGAGAAAAGTAGTTCACAAAACTTACTTTAAAAAACTTTGACAAGCGCTGTCTTGGCTTTTTCTGATCTATTCCAGATTTGTTAACAGATCTGTTCCAGACTTAACTTACCCACAATGTTTGAAAAGACAGGTAAACTGCCAAGATCCCACATTTTATGTTTTAAATTTGCCAACATTACGCATTCATGATGCAGTTTCTCTCCAGCTCATGAACTGGCAGCTTGTCATATCAGTGGACAGTTTGAACTTTGTTACCAAGAATTGAAAAAAAGAACTTTAATTAACTATATCACATACATTTATTGTATGTGCATGTGTTTATACATCATTACAATAAATAAAAAGCAGCAAATTATATGTTAATTGAGTGATAGTATTGAGCCATACTCCCCTAGATATTGTGCACTGTGAAGCTGTATAATGTAGGAAGATATGAATATAAGTTTAGGGCTTTGTATTGGCAGTTACTCATTATTAAATGACTGGGATTGGAATCAGCAAAAAAGCTTGATCAGCATATCCCTCATCCTTTCTGAATTTGTAGCATGCTTTGGCAAACATACAGACACACAGTAAACAAACACACGCGCACACAAACACTATTTTCCTTTCCAGCATTAAGCACTGCTGGAAGTTTAATGAGACTGAAGGAAAGAGGGAATCTATCTGTGTTGCTCTCCCCCTCAATGAATAGGGTGGATGGTGATCAAGCTGTAATTGGCAAAGTGTAGGGCTCCTTATGGTTCTCGTGAATGTTTTGTGAATCACGTCACTCTGAATCCCACCCTTCAAAACAAACTTCTCCTCTCTGACATCATGCTCCCCGATGAGCAATGAAAGCCCAAAACACTCATTCCGCCTCCTGGAACTGAACATGCACAAAGGATTTTGCACTTGCACGACTTAAGTGATTTCCAGTTACAATGTAGTGTAGTGTTTATTTTTTTTATTTTGTATTTTTTAATGATCAGCTGACAGTCAGGATATGTGCAGTAGCTGTTGAAGGACTATGGATTAATCCTTTGATCTTTCAGTTATAGGACTTAACTAACATGGTGGTACCTGGTGTGCTGTCTTTTTAAGCTTTCCCTTAAGTATAGGCCACACTACTCCTGCAACTGAACTGCTACAGATTCAATCCTTGTAACAGCTAGTCTATGACAGATCTTTCCATAATCAAGACCACAAAGGTTTTATAACTTCTGTTTTATTGTTGCCTAAAGGCTGGGATCAGATTAATCAGAATCTGATTTATTGCCCAGTACATGTATGCTTTCACATACAAGGAATGTGTCTTGATGTTTTGTTTCAAGAGAAAATAAAACTAAAAACCAAATACTGAAAAGTCAAGAAACATGATAATGAATAGATAGTTTCAGGGTAATTTTGAAACGCACTAACAACCTGCTTAGTCTGTTGTCTAAGCAAAACTTTTTAGCTGGGGGAGTGTTGGCTCAACAATAACTATTTGGAGATTATGTTGGGGGAATAATTTAATGAAGGAGCATGAAGTTTATTACACGTTTACAAGAAAACATCTTGGAGCTCTCTTGACTAAGGAAACCTGCCTGATTCTCCTGCCTTGAATTGCATCTTGATGAGATGTGAATTTCCCTTTTGGGTTTCTAAAGTGTAGCATTATCAACACTACTGTGAATGACATTACGTCTTGATGTGTCCTTCTTTCATTTGCAATAATTTAACATTAAGAACACCTTTCACCATTTCCTTTACTAGGAAACGTCACTGTGTTAGCAAATTCGTTCTTGGATTCCCTCCTGGATGGAAATGCTTTGCAGAATCAAACGTTCTCCTTTGAGTTGTTCCACAGCCCTTTGTCTGATGAGGATTGTGGCATCTTTGACCCGCTTATTGGGAGCTTGGGCCTAGCCAAGTGTGACTCGCTCAGGGGGGCCGTCTGCCAGTTTAAGAAAGGTACTAATAATAATAATGTAAATCAATTGTATGGCTTTTATTCTTGATGCAATTTGAGGAATTGCTCTGCTGTATCTAACCCTGAGAGATACTGAGAGCATTACCGTAACATTGGCATGCAATCACATACATTAGTCCTGTAATAAATACTACCTTTGCATAATGTGGAGTGTTTAATTGTTGTTGACACGATGTCAGCATAGCAAAGAGCTTTGAATCCATAGGAATCTCTAAGGCTGTTTATGCTCATGCTGTAATAAATGGCATTATATGTGTCTCTGTTTGTCTGCAGAAGTGCTGGATGTTATCAGTTTACCAAAGACACCATTCTTCAGGAGATTGAGCGAGGATCCTCTGACCAAACCTGTGAGTTGGACAGTTTAGCTGTCTGTAGCACATCATCACTTAAGTGGTACTGTACAATAAATTAATAACAACTCATCTTGATGCTGGTGCAAAGGCAGCTCAACAACCGAGAATACAGCAAAGACAGTGCACCCTGGAAAAAGGATTTCACTACTTTGCAGCAACACAGAACATTTCTATCATTGTGAAGTTTAATTTAGGCTGTGTAGTGGAGGAAATGTTTGCCATGTTTAAGGTAGAATTGACATTTTCCAAACAAACTTAGATTTACATGTCTCATACCAGACATGCAAATATTGGCATGCCATAAAGGTAAAGTACTCTCATTGAAAACTATCTTGTTACATTTTTAGGAGAATCATAACTCTTACTGAGTCAAAATCCTAGAGCTTTGCTTGGTGAACAGACGTGATTGTGATCCCGAAGTGTGTGATACTGAATTGGTGAATTCGCAGTATTGCATTGCAACCACCTTACCCTCAGGTAAATAAAGTTCAAAATCTTTACCCATCCCTCTTTTTCCTCAGGGGGTAGAGCTGAGCGTAAATACCTCCTGGGACAGAGATTTGGCCTTGCTGCAGCAGCTGACCCAGACTGTTCTGCGTGCGGTGGAGGCCGGTGGCCCTCACCTCCTCACCTCCAGTGATGTCCTCTACCTCACCCAGAGGATTGAGACAGACTTGACTGCACTGGCTACCAGTTCTCCCTCTGCTGGAGCTGACGCGGCAGAAGTCATGGTGTCCATTGCTACCAACTACCTAAAGGCGGCGAGTTTGATGCTGGAGCCCCACACGGCTTCACAGTGGATGCTCCTGACAGAGGATGGGGTGACCTGTGTTAATCTGTTTTTGCTATCCCCCCCACCCCAAAAAAATAATCTCTAAGGTTTAATTGATTTATTTTTCACTGACCACTTAGCAAGGTCTCCCCTATGTTTATATTGCATATTTGATCCCACTTTAAGGGATAAAGTAAAATTATTTTCTCAATTTTGTTAACCCTGGAAAGTCATTATTTGCCCTCAATTAATCTAAATTTTTGTTTTTGGGTCTGTTTTTCTTGTACAGGTCAGCGTGGGACCATTTACTATTGTCCAGAGTATTGACAGACTCACCGAAACGCTTGCAGACATGCTATCTGTGGAGAGAAGAGGCTTCACTCTTTCTACCAAGAACATAGGTAATTAAAACATATTGGTGTACATCAAATAAATCAGAAAACAGTCTGTTTGTGCTCAGTTCAAAATATAGGCACAGTTTCAGTGTTGATCCATGGTGATAGAGAAATTGTAAAAAGATGACAAGTAAGATTCTATGATACATCTCACTTAAAGGAAAAGGGCCAGTATTGTGATTCAGAGAATACAATTTCATTTTTGTTGTATGTTTATATTAAGGCTAATCTGACTTTTTTTTCATGGTATTGCACTTCTTCATCTCCTTGTTTTTGCAGTGGATACATGTTCAGAATTTATGAATTTTCGACACGCTGATACGTCTACAACATATAATGTTATTGACCAATACCTGGTAGCTCTTGGCTTTGTAACACAGATAAGTAAAGAATATTATTTCGTTTATTTTCCTGTTTACTATTATTGTTAATCCGTCTCTATTGTCTGGGTGTCCTCTGCTGTCTTTACTTCCAGATGTGTACATGAAGTGGCAGAAGCTGACTGAAGAGAGCTGTAGTCAAGTCTTCAAGCCTTCTGCAGTCAGCTCTCACACTGCCAGCAGCAGTGGTCAAGATGAGTTGGTTATCCCTGACACTGAGCTCCAGAGGATACACACACTGGGTAGGAAACACACACACACACACACACACACACACACACACACACACAAAGGCACTAGTTGTCATAGATGCTAACCCAACTGAGAATGAAAAATGTGTGTGCCTAAACACTTGTGTATTACATGATGATACATGATGATGAAACAGCATGCACATGTGTCCTCACAAACTCCTCATAATTATACACTGTAGTTGTTCTAAGTATGATTCTGTGTCCAAATAGAATGCATAAATTTCATTCCTAAAAATAATGTGTTTTACACATACTGTAGTTGCCTTATGCAATGCTCTTACATATTCTAACTACACTATGATGCATGTATATCTGTGCAGCACTTATCAGATCATTCTAAAAATCAAATAAAAGATACAATGCACAGGCCATTTTACGTCTGTCTTATGGCTAAATGATTTTAATTAGCTTCCTACATATTTCAAGTAGTTGTAGATTTAGTTGGTACAAATAATCTAATAATCTAACTCAAGAAAGACTACAGGAAATCAGGAAATACAACATGTTACATTCTTTGACATAGAGGTTTTGCTTTAAGAGTTTTCTCCAAATGCCTCCAAAATATGGATCTGTAGGTGGGACTACTAAATCTAAAATAATAGACATACATTTTGAAATCAGATCTTTGAGCAAATGGGTAAATGAAACTCCTAGTAACTGAGTCGCGTGTGAATGTGTGAAAGTGAAATGTGATACTGCGAAACTGAAGTGATGCTCAGCAAAGTAGTTTGTATTATTAAAGGATACAAATAAATCATATCTGCTTCTCCTTTCTCTCTGATCAGGACATGAGGAAGTGATGTTTATTCATACACACTACAGCCATCTGAGTGAGATTGTGTCTGGAGCACAGGAGCCTCCACTGAGTCACCAAGAGAAATTAAAAAGGTAGGATATAGTTGGCCTGTTGTTTTCTCTTGTGACTGAATGTTGCTGAAACAAACTCAGTGTTAATAGCACTTTTTATTCACAACTCAGCATTACTTGATTTCAATTTATATAGCTTTTGTATATTTATAATAGCTCATCAGTTCTGGAAATCAGTTGTTACAACCATCTAATGAGCATAAAACACATTGTTTGACTTAAGATACAGTTTAAGTGATTTCTTCAATAAATATCACCCACATATACTCAAATCTAAGTGAATACATATAAAAGCTCTTCTAAATTACCTTTTTTACGTGTTGGATTCAGCACTAATTTTAGATCCCATTTTTTAGGCTATTTGTTTTAATATGCCCTTATTCTCTATTAATTGGTTAAAGTTAAATCAAATTTAGAAATTGTAAATTAAAAAAACCTGTGTGCTCTGGGTTCAACCAAATAAGGTGTGCTTGCACTTTTTCTGTGATCATTTTTGAAAGAGTAAGGATCATTCTGACAGTGATTACCAGTAGTTTGGATTGTTTGTTTTGTGTATTTATTACATTTAAATTGTAGGTCAGATGTAAATAATAACCATTTTTTCTCTTCCCAGAATTCTCCCCAGTCACCTGGCTTCTGCTGTCATGTCGGCCACTATCCGCGATGCCTCCAAGGCCCAAACCATTCCTGTGGCCATCAAGTACACCCTTTCCTCATCTAACGTGGTATAGTCCATTGTTCAACTGCTGTAACACAGTTTGACTCTTAAGCCCAGGGCAACATTCAGTTCTGGCTTGAATCAGAATCCATGCTGATGGCAAACGTTTTGTAAGAAGCAACCATTCTTTTGGAATAGCAGTTGAGTTACAGTTAACTTGTTGCCCTTTGATAAACTCACCAAATGCAATATGTCACTACATAAGAATTTTCATCTCCCAGGAAGCGGTACTTGTTTTTTATCCATGGTGCTTTTGACTTGTTCGAGTTTAAGGTAATATATTAAAAGAGAACACCAACAAGTGCAAACATGTGTTTCTGTTTCTAGGTGGAGTATTCACAGCGAGTTACTCCCGTTTGTGCCTTTTGGAATTTCAGCTTGATGTAAGTTTTACCAACAGCACAGTCACATAAACAGCCCCAGTAAATGTGTGTAATTGCAATAGAGATTAAAGATCTTATTGTGTACCATTAATTTTAAGGACATATTTTACTCTTTTGATGCTGTAGGTAATATTTTTGAACACCACAATCAAATGTGATAAATGTACATATGACGTTTCATTCCAAAATGAGTGTTTTAGGTTTTCAAATCCTTTTTACATATTTAATTCTTAATATTTAATACTAAATGCCTCTGCTCTCTGAAACTTTTTGATGAGGGTGTGTTTGTGTGTGTTGGTTGTGTATTGGGGTGTAAAGGCATAATCATACCAGTAGCTGGTCCAGTGATGGTTGCAGGGTGACCTTTGCTGGCTCGAGTGTCACTTCCTGCCTCTGTAACCACACCACCAACTTTGCAGTGCTGATGAATTACCTGGAGTCAAAGGTAACTCATGAGATGTTTTTGATGCAGTGAGTTAAATCATGCATGCTGAAAAAGAGGTTGCATGATGGAAAATGTTAACTATTACTTTGACAGTCAGACCTCAAATTTAAACTGTGGTCAAGGTTATGAGTGTTTTAATTTTTTTTAATTTTATGGCATTATGTAATATTAGTTGTTTCCTTCCTTTGACAGTTATGATTTATATCTAAACTTAACACTGCGTTCCAAATCGCATACTTTTTCTTGGATGGGTCAAACCTGTGATATTTGACAACATTCGCCCCTCTCTCTCTCTCGTTCCCTCACTGCTACTTTTCCCTCCCGTCCCTGAGGAAGAGCTTATTTAATAGGATGTATTGTGTGTGGCTGTAGCTAAGTGGAGAGCAGGGTCAGAGGATCGGCGGTTCGATCCCCGGCTAGTTGCATATCGATGTGTCCTTGAGCAAGACACTTAACCCCAAATTGCTGTGTATGAATCTGATAGGCAGGTGTTACTTAGCCCCTGCCATCAGTGTGTGAAGGGGTGAATGATGACAAGTAGTGTGAAAGCACTTTGAGTGGTCGAAAATACTAGAAAAGCGCTGTACAAGTACAGTCCATTTACCATATTGCATCCGGTCGCATTTTGCAGAATGCTTTTGTGGATATTTGACCCAAAATATATATCAGCAAGAAGGTTAAGCTTCAAGATGCAATGTTATGATGAAGTCGCATGTCCCGAATTAATGCAAATGTCAGTTGCAGCTACCATGAATAACTGGAAAAAGTGTGTGATTTGGAATGCATTTTTAAGTTTAGATACAAAGCATAACTGTCTAAGGAAGGAAAAAACTAATATTACATAATGACATAACATATAATAAATAAAAACTTGAATGCTTTTGACATACTATGTATTGGACATACTAAATAGTATATTAGTGTGGCTATTGGAACACACAGTAAATGTTGCTGATGTGAAATTTAAATCCAGGTCATCATCTTTGATCTTTAAAATTAGGATTTGTAGTACACTATATTTACCAGCAGGTGTCACTCCCAGTGTGCAAATCCTTTTGAAAAATGCATCTGTAGAACTGTTCTATCCAAAGTGCATGAATGGTTATAAATACAAAACAACACCAACAGCCTTTTAACTTTTTGAAATTGCACATTTTTGGGTATTGAGTCGTTACACAAATTAAGCGATGAGGTAGGAATTCAGTGTCTTTGAGTAGGCAACGGATGGGTCAAACCTGTGATATTAACATTCTCCCCTCTCTCTCTCTCACCCTCACTACTACCTTTCCCTCCCGTCCCAGTGGAGTCCTGAGGAAGAGCTCATTTTGACCAAGCTGACGTTCATCGGCTCTGGTGCGTCTCTGTGTGCTCTGGTGGTGACCTTGATGCTGTTCACTGTGCTGGAGTGAGTACCTGGTTTTCCTGTCCCGCTTACCTGCGGTGCCAATACATCTGCCTGGTTTCTGTCTGTTTGAGTCGATGCACACCCCTCAGCCTCAACCCCTTTTTTAAGCTGGTAATTACATTTAATATGTATATATAAGGAAAGTATTGAAAAACAAGAGAGAACAAGTTGTTCAGTATTTATATCGGACTATTTCTTTGCGAGGACCATAACAACTGTTCAACATTTTCAAAAAAAAATTGTTTTGTCAGGGTAAAGAATCTCTAGAAATCAATTAAACTAATATAATTAATTATAACAATGTGACACTCATGAAAAATACTCGTTTGTATTTGTTTGCATGAATTAACGGTTAAAAGTTCACAGTACTTTTCAAGATTGACAAAGTCAGCATTCCCCTGTTGACTTCCATACCTTTTCATAGGGTTAGATGTGACACTCTTTCCCATACACTTAACAGAGAGAGATAACTTATTGGCGCTGTATTGCTCGAGCTCTGTTCCTAAGGCTGCAGTGAGTATTGACTAGTGCTAATCTAGTAATTACCGTGGTCTACATGTGAGCCCACTCTGAAGGTTTATGGCGGCATTCTGCAGATGTTAATTAACATAAGGGTCACTGAGGGATCGCAATCAGCTGGAGAGGAGCTGCCCTGACAAATTTATGACTGTCCTGAAAATCAGAGAGTGCAACCGTGCATTTCACACACACATGCTGGTGTATTATGTACATGCATTTGTGTACTTACATACACACAATACACATACACACACACAGTCAAAGTAGAGGTGCACATGTCCATAGATGGATGCGTAATCGCACCATGAAATTATAGTGGTCTCAAGCAGTTATTCAGATGTGAAATTAGTCTAAATAGGCTGAACCAATCAGGAGGTAATGGAAGGCTCTTCAGTTCATTTACCCCTCTAGACCAGATCCAGCTGTCCATTTCACTTATGTTTACTTAAATGGAAATATTCAACCTATTGATTCCATCGAAAGACAATATGTGTTTGTTTTCAGAGGTGGTGGGATATGAGACATGAGCCGTATATACACAGCCCTCCGGCATAATATTTATTATCAACAATAAAACGTACTGGAAAACTAATTGAAACAGTTGGTGCCCATTTCAAGATTGTAATATGTAAAAATCTCTGAGACAAATCTCACATTCAAACTAACAATATAAAGTAAGGAATAAATTAAAACCATGATCTGGAATGATGCAGCAACACAGTCAACAAGGTGGAAAGTTCAGAACAAGTAGAATTCATAAACTGATTTAAGGCACTAATCAGTTTCAGGTCATTTTATAACCTTGGATATTACAATTTTTAGTCACTATGACAATGAAAATATATTAATCGATCGTGTTGTCCATCAGTCCAACAAACAAACTAAACATACATACAGAATTTAAATAACTTGACTACTAAATGTACCAGTTATTTGTTAAAATTTGTGTTATCCCTGTGTTGTAATTTATACTGTCACTTCTTACCATATCTAATTTCAAGACAAGATCTGTCAAAAAACTTGAAGTTTTCTATTGTTTCTATCCATAGTATCCCCAGATCTGACAGAACGTCCATCCATAAGAACCTCTTCATTGCTCTGATCTGTGCCCAGGTGATTCTGCTCTGCAGCGGCTCAGCCATTCACAACAAGGTACAGGCATCTGATTTTATGTACCAATACATAGGATTGTAATGTTGGTGGACCAAGGGGCAGACTAGAGACAAATGAAGGTGAATGAAGACAAAACTCACTTGCTGATTGTTCGTTGATAGATTCTGCCAAACTTTGCATGAAAAATAGATAAAGTTAAAAATGAGAGCATCAAAAGATACCTATTTTGTTTAGATACTAGGAAGCAAGTTCATTAGAAGTTTATTTTTACGATAGAATTAGTAATAAAAACCAAGATTTAAAAAAAGGGTTTTAAAAATAATCCAATCAATACCCACTTCACTACTCATGGCATTTACAGTACAAGCTAATGTTTAAAATGTCTGTTAAGATACTGTCTACCTTCTGGTACATTTAAATGAAACCTATAGAACTGTGTTTTAATAGCTACGCTAATGAGAGTTTAAATCCAGGATCCTAGTAAAACAAATGCTTTGGCATTGAATGTTGCATAAGTGGCCACTATTGTCGTCTCCATCAGCTAGAACACATGGTGCAGTCCCTCTGTAGTCACCCGATGGCCTGTAGTTGGCTTGACCCTTGGTCCTTTGACCCTGGGTCATGTCAGGGTGGGCTTAACACTGAAGGCTGGTGGCCGCTTGTTGGAAATTTATCAAGTGGTTTCATATGTACATAGGCTGACTGATCATCAGGAAGGTCATTTTTCACATTTTAACAAGGTTTTCAACACATAGTTTCAAGCCACTTCAGAGCTATTTACAATGATTTAGTCTGGAGGGAGTTAGTGTTTTGCAATGAATGCTTCAATAGGAATTCATATTGTTGCATAACAACAGCTGTAGGGATTGAATCGATATTACAGGTATTATATGGTCTTTCTTACCATTAGACCAACTCTATTTGTTCTATTTTTTTTTTTTAATGGGGTAAATGACCACTTGCCACCTCATACATCTTCCACGGTCATGAGCTGCCCTTTAACAATCTATTAAAAACATGGAGTTATTTAACCTCTGACAGTGTTTTTTCCGGACAGAACCCACCTAATTGAGTTAAAACTTTACATACATTGGTGTATGAAAAATATACCTATATACACGAGTAGATCCTAGATGCATATTTCTATAGAATGTAGAGTCAGTCAGCTAAACTTCCTTTTGGTTTCCACAACCAAAATGATTTGATTTTTGGAGGGAGAAAGGTTACCCTTGCAAATTAACGTCCAGAGTAATGTGCTATAAACCAATTCTCCCTCTTATGCACTATCAAAAATTACACTCCTTTCTTGTGACATGGAAATTGAACTTAATGAACTTTTACTATTAAGGCGTGTCACTCGGGAGCTTGATCTGAATACTTGAAATGCAACGTGTATCTGTCTGCATGCCTGTGCTGGTGTGTTTGTAGGTGGCTTGTACACTTGTGGCGGCACTGCTCCATCTCTTCTTCATGGCAGCATTTAGCTGGATGCTGGTGGAGGGTCTGCTGCTCTGGAGCAAGGTGGTGGCTGTCAACCTAAGCGAAGATCGTCACATGAAGTATTACTATCTCATCGGCTGGGGTACAACAGCTATCAATACATAGCCAAATCACTTTTCACATGTGCAGTGATTGTTAAGGATATTGTGATCTAGGTATAGGATTTGATAAAATCATGAACATAAAACCACACAGAGTCAGATTGATTGATCAGTGGTGTTATGTTTTGACATAAATCTGACAATGTGAATATATTTTATACACCATATTAGTGGGAAGTACAAGATAATACTTTTCTGAAACTATAGGTAAGGCAAGTTTATTTGCATAGCACATTTCAACAACAAGGTAATTCAAAGTGCTTCACATAAAACCATTAAAAGCATCAAAATATAATGCAAAAGAAAAGGAGATTTAAAAACAATTAAGAACATTCATTGAAACATTAAAAACAGGAACAGTCATTAAAACACGAAAAAGCAGTGTAAGAAAATAAAATACAGTAGTAAAATGCAGAAATTATTATTATAATACATTTTTGACTGGGGATTTGTGACCATTTGGGTCTTTTGATGTGTCTCCATTTTCTCCATGTCTTGGTACTTTCATTTTCTCTTATATGCTCCTTATTCTCTTCTCTCTCTGTTTTTCTTTTATGCCCCTCCCTCCCTCCAGGTCTGCCGGTGCTGATAGTCACCATCACGTTGGCATCAGCCTCAGGCAAATACTCGGCCGACAGCTACTGTTGGCTCAGTGTCCAGAATGGCGTCATCTGGGGCTTTGCTGGGCCCGTCATCTTCATCATCATGGTCAGAAAATGTATTTCTAATCATACCATGTAGGGCGGGGCGATAATTCAGTATGATAATTTATCGTCTTTCAATGGAATCATATCATGATTAAATCATATATCGAGATATTGCAATACACAATTATATTGTCTAAATTGATAATAACAAGCACATATTTACTCAAATGTCTCCAGATATCTTATCACTTTGCACTAAAGTTCTTAATTATATGAGAGAATACTCTTATACCACACAAGTATACTATGCCATGTGGTTATTTGATGCAGAAATTAATTCATTATAAATTACCAGAAAACATGCTATATCTTAATATATTTTATTGTCGAGATATGAAATGACCTGTATCGTGATAGAAGATTTTGGCCATATCTCCCTGCCCTAATACTGTGTAGTCTGTTCAGGCTGAAATAGTTAAAAATACAAAGCGCATTCAGCCATTTGGACTTGTAATTCTTTCCTGTAGTGCTCCACATTAGGTTTGACTGGAAGCTAAAGTTACCAATTAAACAGGAAACGGTGTGATGTTTCAATCTATGTTACACAACATTTCTTTTAAACAGCGGTAGTTTGTAACATGTGTCTCTATTTCTTTACTCTTTCCTCAACCACAATCTCAGACCAATAGATATGTTTTAATCAGTATTTCAGTCATTTTGCCTTTTTCTCCCTCATTTCTTTATCCTTCCTTTTTTCCCAGGTGAACATCATGGTACTGACTAGGGTGGTGATCATCACCATCTCCACAGCCAAGAGAAGGTCCATCATGTTGGCCATGGGCACCAGTCCTGTGGATCAAGCCTATGAGCAAATCAGGTACAAACCACAAGGTGGCACTATTTGTCCTCTTTTTGTCATTTTTTAAGGTTATTCACCCGGGCCACAGGCCTTGGAGCAAACAAACTGTAGTCAGGGGGCAAAAAAAAGCAGCTGGAAGCTTTTATATTGGATTTGTCATTTTAGAACAGAAAACCTAATTTAACAAAATATCAGAACTTAGTTTTTTGGTATTATTCAGTGTTGATAAGATACAGAAATAATTCAGATATGAGTTCTCTGATATGTTGGGCCAGTATTTTACCTTTCTTTTTTGTTATTATTTTTTCTGAAACCTTGCATCAATAGAGTTGATTATTAATTATAGAGTTAATAATAATAATCATAATAATACATGTTATTTGTGTAGCGCTTTAACAAGTACTCAAAGGCACTTTACATGGTAAGAACAGAAACAGTAAAAGCAATAATAATACAAACTAATCAGATAAATTACATTATAACAATAAAAAAAACATTACATAACTAGCATCAAAGGTTAAAGCAGATTTAAATAGGTGAGTTTTGAGTGCAGTTTTGAACGAGGCTGGTGACGGAGAATGTCTGAGGTGCTGGGGGAGAGACGTCCAGAAGGAGGGGGCAGCAATGGAGAAGGTCACTATATGGTCTTATACTGACTTGCTTGTAAGGATTAGGACAGTAGCAGTTGTATGGGGTGTTATTAATATCATAATGAAGATTTAGAATGTTTGGGTGAACCTCTGAGAATGGGTTAAAGACCTATAAAATAAATTAAATATCATCTCTCAGCAGCTTCAGTCTAAAATAATCATCTGCACTGTCTTTCAAGAAAACCTTATAGATCAAACCCTCGTGTTGGGATGCAATACATTTTTATTTTTCATTTCCTATTTATTATTTAATAATCTAATACTTGTTGCCTAGGGTTGAATGATAATGGAAAAATAAATAACTATTAAACTGCAGTATTTTTGCCTTTGCTATATACAATGACATTAGTTTTAAAACGATAGGTTTATGTAACATGTGACTTCTGTAGCTCTCTGTGCTCCATATAAATCCACACAATACGCTTGTTTCATTTGTTCTATTTCTGTCCGTTGAATTATTGAAAAGGATTGTGATTGGTCATTTGGAGTACAGGCAGACCAGTTTGTAAAATACATTTCAGCAGACTAAATGACTGCATGTTATTTATCAGATTGGCTGTAGGATTACTCATGAACAGTTGCCTTTACTAGTTTAGTGTTTACCGTGGCTAAACGTACCTTGTTACATTGTGTTCTTTGTGACTATTGCATTGCAATGTTATTGCAAAAACAATATCTTGTTGAGCCCTATGTCTGTTGTCTTTGATAATGTGTTTCTTTTTTGCCGCTGGTGTTAACTCATCGGGGTGAAACTCTGCTGTAAGTGATCCAGTACATTTCCCCCAGCAGGCTTGTATATGATCCTATCGGTGAAAATCGTGTTAAAGTGTATATATTCGTTCACTACCTCAGCCCACCGGGGCTCACAGTAGGTGCTTTATGAAGCTTCTCAAAGCAGGCCTTGAACCATTGGCACCCCTGGGTGGCAGCCCTCTCGGAAACTCAAACACATTCCTCCGCAGAATAAACTAGGGCTTGCCGCCCGCCATGTCACACACACACGAACACACACACAGCTGGTGCGGTTTGGCGGTCACCTGAGCGGGAAGATAATTCAACTCTAAACAGAATTAAGGTGGATTTAAGGTGGGAAGTTGTCACCCCATGAGCTTTTCCAGCCGCACAGTGTTGTATATGGAACAACCAGCCTGCCAAAGCCGCTCAGTTTTGTCCAAAAAAACTGAAAAGTTGAGAAACCCAGAATTGAGCTCAGGACGATCAGGGAGGAAGTACAATTTTTAGGGAATATTTAAATTAATTTCATCTGGTGTGGTAGAAGTTCAGCTCACTCAACCAATTCAGAGTCTGTGTGGTGTGTGGTTGATAATAATTTTATGTTTGTGTGTTAGCCATATGTATTTGTGTACGCTAACATTCTTGTGCTGTGATTGTGTGTGTTGGTGCGTCTGTGCGTGTGAGCACAGGGCAGCAGTGAAAGCTGTGCTGGTGTTGCTGCCCATCCTCGGATTGACTTGGCTGTGTGGTGTTTTGGTGCCTTTCTCCATTGTTATGGCCTACATCTTCATCCTCCTCAACTCCCTGCAGGTACACACACACACACACACACACACACACACACACACACACACACACACAGAACAGCCATCATTGAATGAAAAATTACATTTTCCATTATTTAGGAAGTTCTGTGCCCGTGAGGTTTTACAAACAAGTTTTAAAACCTCTTCAAAAACAAAAAACCTTACTGGTCATATGAAGGCAAAATCATTTAAGCTTGTCATATAAAGTATTGACATTTTGTTTTTTGCTTCTATCAGTGTGAACAGATTCCTAAAAGACATGGGATATCCATAATGATAACTAGAAAATGTTCTCAGACCGTCGCCAAGGAGGCAATTCACTGAGGAGCGATGGTTAAAATCTGTAATTACGGAAATATAATAGCAGAATGCAGTCCTGTAATTCCTGAACTGCAGCTTGCAGTAATTTTTACTGGGCAGGCACAATAGACTGACCTGAATGCACACATGAATGCACATTGTAGCAGGGCTCAAGCACTTTGACCATAAGTTTCCATTCGGTATTGTCTATGAGCGAGTGTAGTAGCATATATGCGGCAATAAACTCTCTTATAGCATTAGTTATTGCTTTGGCACGATGTGAATCTGCAGTGGGAGATACTGTAGAGAGAGGGTGTTGTCTTTTTTAGTTTTGTTCTGCTAATCGACACATTCGGGTGATGCCGTCTTACATTAAATGTTTGAAGTGTATCCACAGATGGACCTGACTTCAGAATACAGTTTGACACAAATCGTTGTCATTTGAGCTTGACTGACCGGACTAAGCCAACTGGCATGCTACAGCTGGCAACAACTGGTGTGCTGCGAACACTCTCCTGGTTAAACTCGCCCTCAAGAATTTCTGTTCTACACGTGCAAGTTGTAGGCACAAAGAAACTCTCCTGAGAGCTCAAAGGCTGCACCTGCAGTGGTCGCGGTGATTTCATTATTACTCGGATGGAAAGCTTTGGCAGGCCGTATGTGGCCCGCGGGCAGCCAATTGTCAGTCGCTAACCTGTGATCCAAATGTAAACATAAGGGTTGCCTCAATACTAAAATTGAGGACAGGATTGGAACATTATTATTGATTCAATACATGTACTAACAATAAGGAAACTAGAATAGCAGGAGTACATATTTTACAAATATGAATATACTTCTGACGTCAAAAATGACTGACTGGGCTTTTGAAATCACTCTCAGATGGAGCACTATTGGTAACAAAAATACAACTTAAATTCATCAGCCATTCATCTGTTGTAATAAAGTAGAACAAATATAAGACTAAATAATGCCACAGCTAAAACTTGTGAGCAACTTCAAATAAACTCCAACAGTTTATAAACAGTAAACTGCTTTATTTTTCTTCAATGAGGAACAGAAAGGTTTTCCATTATACATTGTAATTCTTCCCTTCTCTCGGGGTGAGGGCACACAGACTGTCAAGGTTTTTATTTGTCAGTGACAAGGCTGAAGTAGAGAGGGGGAAAAAAGAGCCTTGGTCTGGCTTGTGTTAAGCAGGTGCTTCATTTTAACAAGGAAAGTTGATTTGTATTGTTTGTTTAATTATTTTTTTCTTTATGTATTCAGAGGTCAGCATTATTGTTGTTGTTTGTGGCTCATCAGCGTTGATTTTCTGCTTTTAGTGCTCAAATTCAACGGGTTGTTTTGTCAGAAGTTTTGAGGAATTCATATTTTGAGGCCCTCTATAGATAGATAGTACATATTAAAAGTCTAACAAATTCTGCCACGAGTAATATACCTGTGGGAATCATATCTCCATTTGAAAATGGTCACAACTTTGGAAATTATTGAAATATTTCACACAAAAGAATAATACCTTTGTAGCCTATTTTCCCCACTGCAGTGATGAAGGAGGAGGTGAGGATGAAATCATGTAATTCTTCTGACTGCGGCAGGCAGTCCAGATCCGCCGCTGCGATTTGTACTCGTCTTTTAATCAGCTGTATCTTTAATTGAGCTGTATATTTAACGAGAAAATCAATAGAGGTTTTAGCTGCAGCCCGATCATTAAGCAAGGCCCCTTGGTTGCCATAAATAGTTTCTGTTTCCCCCTCATATCTAATTATATTTTTTCCATGTCGACAGTAATTAATACTGAAAGATTTTCTGGGCGCTTATTATACGACTTCACATGTTAACACGTCATATGGATTTCTGTTCTGTTTCATGCATTTTGTCTGTCTGTCTCAGCTGTCGACCTGTCTGTCAGCAATTTTTTCTGTCTTTCTGACAGCTTGTTTGAATCTTTTGGTTTAATTGTAAGTTATTATCTTCAACAACCATGTTAGAGAGATGTTGATGTCGCAACTGTGGCTTCGTTTTAAGACATGGTCCTCAAATATCTCTTCTCGGGACAACATTAACGACCCAGTTTTAAGAAAATACGAACATCTTGCCTTGTGCTTCCTCTTTTGCATATCATTGCACATTGCTTATTCCATCCTTTGGTCATGCACGATGCGCAGGGCGAGAAAATGCAGATAAATTACTCAACAAAAAAAAAGACAGTAAAATAAGCCGGATCTTTCAATGTGTTTTGTGAGTGTGTTGACTGGGTTTTTGGGTAGCTGTAGGAGGCCAATCCAGCTGCTTCGGCATAATAGAGCTACATAATGTGTCTTTAGGCCTCAACAGGTCAGGACACAAAAGAAGCCCAGCCAGGCACCAAGCTGCTCCAGTGACACACTCTGTTGACCTCGCTGCTCTCTAGTCTGCATGGGGTGTAGTGACACTCGTAGTGGCAATCCTCAAGACCCTGTGTGTTCTGAGGGAATTTCTATACATTTTGAGCTTAAGTGCTCATTGCTGTGCTCTGGCTGTGTTTCCGTTCACTAATTCAAATGGTGTGGGCAGGACTGTGACATTTTTATTTGATTTAGCTAATGCATTTTTGTCTTTTCTTTGCCTGTTCAGCATTGACAGTGATATAATGGCTTCTAGTTACAACGACACAAGATCCCTTTTCAAACTAAATGGTAATGTCAAATACAAATTCACATGCATTCAGGATTTTTACCATGAAAGAATCTACCAGACACCATGCCAAGTAAGAAAAAGAAAGTATAATCAAAATAGATTTGAATATACTTTTCTTTTCTTTTTCAGATCATATTGTTCAACAGCTTTTACAACGAAAAGTGCTTGAAAGTCTGTGCTGTCCATGTTTGCTTTTTAATCTTTTGCATTGATCAGAAAATCCATGGATTACTGATCGGACCTGCAGGGCACAGGCCCAGCTGGCCTTCACCTACAAAATGTCACAGACATGCACCAACCAGGAAGAGACTTAAATAGACAAAAAGATGCAAAACAACCACAAAAAGATGTTGAACAACCATAAAGTCTGTGTGTTTTGCTTTTATGTAGGAAAGGTAGTGGTGCCTTTTGCATGTCCAGGGGCCAATTGTCTCATAATTCGCCCATGAGAAAACCTTTGCAGGAAAGGAGTATTGACATTGCTGTGAAATCTGGTATAGAGATTAATGCCCTCTCTGGATCCTACTGAATTTGGTGATCCCATGATGTTTCCTTCAGTGCCACAATGACGGTGACATTTTTTTTTAAATGACTGTCTCCACATCTATCAGATATATTTCATTTAACACAGACTTTCATAGTTCCCAGAGGATGAATTGTAAAAATATTGATGCCGTAACCTTCCATCTAGTGCCATCATCTGGTTACATCCCTACTTTTTGGTTAGTGCTAACAGCAAATACTAGCATGCTAACACATTCAATTAATATGATAAACATTATAGCAACTAAACATCAACATGCTAGCATTATAATTTTGAGCATGTTAGCATGCTGCCTAGCTGAAAGCACTGCTGGGTTTAACAGATCTGTAAGCGTGGGTGTAATCTCATAGTGTTCCTTAATGATCCAATATGGTAATTAGACTCCGCATTACAATAGACCACCGTTGTCATATAGAGGACAGTCTTGCCCTCTTTAATGCTATTGATTCCTTTCAGAGAGAGAGAGAGAGAGAGAGCAGAGTTGAACATGGTCCCAACTTCATGGCTACTCATAAAGATGATGAAATGTGTGAAACCTTAACAATAATGCATGCAAAACCTGAGCTGGTAGGCAGGAGATAAAAATAAAAATAAAAATGCTCAAGTTTTTTAGGAAATCGTTTTTTATTTGCAGCTGTTGTATTTTCAATGGGGCCAGCCAAAGCAACATAAAGCTTAAGCGGCAAGCCTTTACTGTTAAATCAATAAAACAGATAATGTTGACAAGCCTTTTTCATTGCACTCCCTCATGCCCTTCCCACTCCTCTTTGCCCTCCATCCTCACAGCACTGTCTGAAGTGTCTCTGCTTTTGTTGTTATTTTTCTCAATAGAGACCTGAGCCGGCCGTTTTGAGCAAATATACTGTAGACATGGCATAAATGCATCTCTGCTGCACTGACCTCAGCAACTAGGGCTTTTGATTTGTCCTTGTGTTCCATTAACTGATAGCAGATGATGCTCAGTTTGTGTGTACTAGCATCAAGGAATTACGTGTATATATATATTAAACTTCATCACCACTTATATACAGAAGTTGTTTAAGTTGTTAAATGTGGCATTGACGAAACATGAAGACAACAGAGCATGCTTGCTTTTTTTTCTTAGCTAGTCTGCTGATCATTGTTGAGCACTTTATTTGCATCGGTAGTTCCTGCAGCTTAAAAGATATGCTATTATTTTTAAAGGTTCTCTTTATGATATTCACATAATAAATATAAAACAACACAAACAACTATTTGCAAAATAGTGGAGTAATGTCTACCTGCCCAGAGAATGAAGTTGCTCTGTGTGTAATCAGAACTTCTCGATGGTGTTATTGCATAGCCGGGCTGGCCGTGTGTGCATTTTACTGCCTGTTAGTGTATGTGAGTGTGCCCCACTGGCTAGCTCATGGACGCAGCTCTGCACAGCTCTCATATGGCGATTACAGCTGATAACGCTGTCCTGACCAATGACAGCGGCATGCTGTTTTTTGCACTATTAGCGCTGTTAGCACCGTTAGCTACCAGCCGTTGGCTTAGCCGTCGCCATATTGAGAGCCATGCGGAGGCACTAGAATGCAGTTACATTAAGAAGTCAAAAGACACTTTGTTTTTTAGGAAGAAGTAAAATATTTTTTTCTTCGACAACATCCAAACATTGTTGAAATTAGTGAGTTACAAAGATACTTCAAAAGCCCAATGGTCGAAAAATCATAATACAGTAATGTCAAACTGTATTCATGTAGTTTGCATTGGACGATATGAAAGCGGTGCATACAGAGTTTTGAGTTGATATGCTGTTCCTCTGAGTCAATTCTAACTTTTTACTCTGAGCCAGTAGTTTTTATGAACGTCTTCACCATAAATACAGGCATGCCTCATCTGCTTCCTTATCAAGCTAGAGATAAATAGCATGGGGTGCTGTGTGTGCGTGTGGGAGGGAAGAGGGAAGAGGGACGGGGGGCTCTTTGGGTGGCCCATAAATCGCTCCACCCTTCGTCATCCAATCTCTGGGCAATGTCATTCAAAACCCCTGCACTATCCATTACCTGGGTATAATAGGCTCCTGGCCATGCAGTGTCCATCTTATTATTAGCCCATAACTTTAAACTATCAATAACTTTGAGCTGCAGCGGGAGGTGGTGGGGGAAAGAAAAAAGAGGAGAGGGAGAATTCAAAGTAGAGAGGTGAAGGAAGTAAGAGAGTCAGAAAGAAAATGTTAGGGTAACGTTCGTCCTCTGCAAGTTGTTTAGAGTGCAAGTGACTCCCTGTGTTTTGGTAACTTTGCAGGCGAGGTATTTGTTAAGAATGTATCCTTTTATTCCTGTTATGTCAGTTTTTTTCCTGTGGAGGGCAACCCTGTGCCTTGTCATTACAGTGTGGAAATATCGAGAAATCAACGAGAGAATTAAGCTGAGCTGTTTCATTCATATCGTATTAAGGTCTTTTATATCACAGGATCTGATGACTATGATGTTTTTGTATTTCTTATGAAATGAACAGGCTGGCGAGTGGTAATGGGATTTTACAGGCATTCAGTAAAGCTTTAGAAGTGAAATTTATCATTTCACTCAGGGTTAAATCTGACTTTAGGAAAGAACCTGTATATGTCTATGAAGAATGCAGTAATTATATATTAGTTTAGTAATTCAGAATAAAAGAAAATGGTACACAGTGTTGACCTGACATCAATTTCTGGTGTTACCAGCTTGAAGCTGTAACACTATTTTAATAAGCACGCTGTGAAAGGACTATTTGTCAATTGGTATAATTATTTTACACTCCATTTGAAAATCTGTCTTTTAAAATATACAGTGTTTTTCATTTGCATGACAGTTTGTTTATTTTTATTTCCATCAATGTATCTGTTGTCATAAGTTGAAAGTGAGTATACAAATAATGCACTGGTTCACATCAGACCATCCAAAGCCAAGGACAAAGCCATAGACATCCAATAATGCAAAAAATGGCTGTAAAGGTAGCCTTTTTACTTGAGGCATAGATTTAACTTAAGGCTTTAAAATTATGTTTCAATGTTTTCCACTGAAAGAAATGCAGAACCCCCATCTTCCATAAACACACACTCACACACTTGGCTAGTGGAGCATGACATCAGAGTGTATCCACGATATAGATGTGATCAATACAGCGTTGCTCTGTTTATTGATTTTTGCCATATGGGAGATTTGTTGTGTGAGTAAGCAATGCTTTTACAGCATCAGAAGTTATTGTTTGAGATGGGGTGATTTTTCTTTTTTTTCGGTCCTGTAGCTCAGATACTACAAAATTGTTTTCGTACAATGGGAGTCAGTGGTTCTATTCCCAGTTGAGCTCAAGCCAGATAGGGAAAAGCTTGTTTTGTCAGTGTAATATAAACTACAGCCCAGTAATATACATGACATTAGACCACGCTCAGACACATTTCAACTGTTAAGGAATTATCTTGCCCTTGCAGAGCTAAAAACAGAGGTGGTCTGCACATTGAACTCAACAAACATTTCAAACAGCAATGCCTTTGGCAGGGAAACACCCATGTAAAAGAAACGTGGGTTATATTCATATACACATACAAATCGCAGCTCATGTTTCAGTTAGAGGATCACATGACACAATAACTGCAATAGTATCAACTATATTGATAAAAAACTTACAGTACTTGTCTTAAAGAAAACCTGCCCCCCATAAAAGGCACAATG
>NW_027176296.1:5515155-5568047 GCF_023349555.1 Cebidichthys violaceus | reverse complement strand
GCACACCATGTTAGATTTCTTAGGCTAAAATTGACAGAAAATAGGCGGAAGTATTAGGTTCATTGCTTAAGGGCACACTCCCGACTACTGCTGATGAGATGAAAGAAAGGTCGGGACACTCAAACTTGATTAGCTGGGTTTGGCTCTTCTGTCGGGGACAAAGTTTGAGCAAATATTTTGTGTTTGTGTCCTGCGTCACATTGATGCCCGAGGGACGCTGATGGGGTGGGGGGGTAAAAAGATTTGTTTGAAAAAATGAGAGTCCAATACTTGTCAATCAGCACGTGTTTGCCGAGCACTTCACCAAGTTTCCAAACAGAGTGATGAAAAAGCACTAGATGCAGTTGCTTGGTGCATGGATTGCACTTTATGAACTATATACTACATATATATTGTTAGCCCAACTGCAATCACTGCTACTTTATTTCACATTACTGCTGTCATTGCACCAATCCAGTTCCTGAGTCTGTAATTTGTGGGACATGCAAACATTAGTGATGCATAGGGGCTGCTTGCCTGTACACACACAGAAACACATGCTGTGAAGCATGATTCATGCCACTTTTCACACACATGCGTCACACAGTCTCTGGGTATATTTTTGCATGAACTTCTCATGTGGTTAAATATGAAATGCAAAATTGAATATAAGCTAAGGCATTTGAAATGTCTGCAGAACCTGTGTATCTACTTCAAGTCCACTGTCTCCACTTTAACTTAATCTCAGAACTTGAGAGGTCCTCACTTGTGAAGGTTGGATGTGAGTCCCCACAATGTGAACAGGGTTTTGTTCCCACAGGGTACACATACACGGTAATTGTACTATTTACTATTTTACTATTGTAAATAATCACAGTTCCTACCTAGTAGCAGTCTTGGGGGATGTAGTAGTTGGTAGTCCTTTTTTTACACCTATGATTTCTGCTGTTTCTTTTAGTTAATATGTTTTATTTTATATGTTTCCTGGTCCCCCTTGAGAGCAGGAAAAGACATTTCATATTGAGTCAAGGTTTCTCGTAAGCCAGAGCAATCCATACACACACTAACCGTACCTTTATAAATGTATTGATCAGGTCAAATGTAGTGATGATGACTCCATTTTGTTGACTTACAGCCCTGTAAAAAGTGTGGGTCCCACACAACCAGCAGCTCAAAAAGGGGGGAAAAAGTCCCATTTTGCTATTAATGAATTAGTTGTGAAGCGTTGTTCCAGTTATATGCTCCATAATTTGGCCCCTTCTTTAGTCTTAATGGGTATTAATATTGAACCATCGCTGCCTCACAATGTTAATCAATCCCCGACCAAATTCTAAATGATTCGGTTCGTTTCAGGAAATGGATATTGGCCAGGCTTTATGGGGGAGAGGGCGGGTGATGTGCATGAATTAGCCAGCTCCCTTGCTCGCTGGCCAGGGATCAGGGCATTGATTCTGAGCAGCCTCGGCTGTTGCTTAATTAGGACGTTCCTGTCTGGGAATTACATGTTTTATTTTTTTCTCTCTTCATTGTGTGGAGAAACAAATATGATACAGAGAGAGAGAGTAAGAAAGAGAGAATAATTTTTTTATCAAGGTTAATCACGTTTTCTGTGTTTGTGTTGTTGTCAGCAGATTGGTGTCTGACCTCGTGGTGCACAAAACCGGTCTTCGGTGTGTGGCGCACTAAACATGCTAATGAGAGATCCCAGCATAGGAGTACAGGTGGTGAAGGGGGTTGATACGTGTAGGAATAGAAAGGTAAACAAAGAGGTGAGTTCAAGAAAGAATCCATGTTGAGTCACTTCTAAAATGTTTTTGTGACACAATTTCCCTTGTTTTCAATAAGATCCTACTTATTTCATTTTTTAAATATGCTTTAATATAACTTATTCCAAAGTCATGTTACTTGTCATTTACAGTATTTAGAGATTGGTGGAATTATCTCAGCCCTGTATTATACTTGATGTTAAAGGTTTTAAGAGGAAATTACAGACAGACACTCAACACAAGTTTAAATGACTGTAGTTAAGACATTTAAAAGAAGGAAAGGGGTGGAGGAAAAGCTGAGGGAGGGAGGGAAAAGAGATAAATGGCAGTTCAGATGTGGGTGAAGATAAACGAGGAGCGAGGGAGGTGGATGGGAGGATGGAGTTGTGATGGATCGAGGCATACAAAGATGGATGTGGAAAAAAGAGAGAGAAAGAGCAGAGCAATGAGAGGAGAAACAATGCAGAGGGGCTGGATGATGGTGAGGGATGGAAGGCAGGAGGGATGGATAGGTGGGTGTCTCTAAACTCCAACCTCAGAGCCTGACTAATCACTTGACAGACAGTTAATGTGGTGCTGAGGCAGCTCTTGAATCACTGGCTGTCTTAGTTTCTTAAGAATGGACAAAATAACTGATTTTTGATCACTGACTTTGAATAAAGAACAGCCACATTACTGACCACATCATTTCATCATGTTTTTAATGTTTATTTAATTGTATTAATCAGCTTTATATTGTTCTAGTCTGTTATCTCTTATTGGTTTGACTTTTAAACAGCATATTACCTAACCAACAATCTTGATAAAATGAATGTATAATATAGTTTTTGACCCATTCCTTCATTTAAAGCAACATAAGGGAAAACGTGTGGAAATAACATTTACATATTCAATAGAACGACCAATGTGACTTTGTGAAATAAACCTTTGCTTCAGAGGAATCAAACACAAACCTAAATTCTCTACATTTTAGCAGCTTTTCACTTGCTTTGTTCCTTCTAAAAGCTTCAATATGGGAGCATTATTTAGGGCTATGTCCACAAATCTGCTCTCTCCGCTGGGAGCATTTACCCCACCGCGCTGCTCTGGCAGCTACTCTGGTTCTCCTCTCGGCTGACAAGGACTGGCAGCGCCTGTCTCACCCAATTACACCTGATGGGGTCTGACCTGTAGAGCTGGGTTAACTGGTTGCTGGCTGAACACTCTCTGACCTCTGTCACTGCATCTGCTTTGCCAGTATGGCAACTGTCTGTGTGCGTGCATCAGCACACATCTGTGTGAGTTTTGGGGAAAGTTGATCAGTAAAGCTTGTCATTTTTTTTTCTCATACTACCTGGAAGATGCCTAGTGCAAACTCTGATTTTACTATGCATACTAGAGTGCAGTTTTGAGTAAATTCCCCCAAAGTGGGAAGAAGAGTAGTTTTTTCACCTTCCTCAGTCTGAATTTGAACTTTTGAACCATTTCTCAGCTCTGGGCTTTCATGACACCAGTCTTTCTATTAGGCATGTAAGCCTTTTAAAGGAAATCAAAGTCCCATTAACAGTGTTGTGACACCATACAACTACTAGTGATCCTTTACTGAACTCTGACCCACACAGCACTCACTCTCTCTATCTCTGCCATTCTGTGTTGCTCAACACCCAATGCTCACGGTCCTACGAACACTTACGAGATCAATGCTCTGAGAGTGATAATCTCCTCCCTGATAGAGGGTGAAAGCCTTCACCTAAGGCAAGTAAAGAATGACAGGGGACAGAGAGAGAGAGCAGAGCTATTGAAAAAGACAAACACACACAGATCAGGACAAGTGTCTCCTCTCAGTTGGAGTGACATCTATATGTCCCTGTCTGTATCGACCCCTGGCCTCAGTAAGAGCTCTTCTGGCAGGGAGGAGGTGACCGATCCATCCACAGAAAGAGAGAGAGGGATGAAGATCGAGAGAGAGGGAGGAATACCAAGACACAAAAAAGATAGAGAAATAAAAAGAGGCAGGGGGATGGAGGGAGTAAAACCACTACCTCCATGACTCACATAGCAGAGCAGTAGTTTATGTAGTAATGTTCAACAACTAAAAATCTTTACGTCCAATACCATTTTTTTTTAAATGCTTGCTTTCTACAAAATATTGTGCAGACAAAGGTCTGCTATGCCCAATAAAAGTATTTCTATTTTCTTTCCAGACATATTCAAACAGTAACATTAAATTAGAACAAACAGTAACTTCCCCGTATTAAACTAGTGTCATGATGAACATACCCCATTAGCCCCAGCTGAGAATACAGTGACCAGTGTTGATTGAATGAAGCCAATTCATCTTTTAGTTCCGCAGTCAGAGCAGAGCTACTTTCATGCTTTATTAAACTACAATCCTTATTAATTTCCAGTAGCAACAGCAACACTGATATTCTGAGTGTACATGTATGAGTGAGTCCTGTCTGTGGACGCAACCGCGTAAGATGCAGTCACGAAACTTTACAGGTGTGAAGTTGAGATCAAAATGAAGGCCAAAGTTCTAAGATGGGTGTGGTTGGAGCAAGGGGGGCCCATGGTCTCAATTGGCATTCTCAAATGCACTCCTGCTGTCTCATTGCCACACACATGATGCCCTTTCCTTCAGGTAAATGTATGTATCTCAACCTCACATCTCTATTCAGCTGTGTGAGATATTCATCCGATCAATTCTAAATCTCCTTGCTTTACATTACTCGAGCCCCTCCCCCAACCCCACCACCTCCACCAACACTGATCCCCACGGCCGACGCTACGCTGTCTGTGTCGGGCTTCTTTCACAGGAGGCCTGAACAGGCACTGCCGGGGGCTATACACATCCCTCAGGTGAGCCTTTCATTATGGATGATGTTTCTGCCAAATTATTTAGACCCTGAGCCCCAGCAACACCCCTGCCCCATAAAAAACCCCACACAAACAAAACGCACGCATGCACACAGACACACGGACTCCAAAGCCCACTGCAATCCCCCCCCCCCATCCCTCCCTCTTTCTTCGCTGTACCAGAAACACCACTAACACAAACATTAATCCTGCCTGATCACCTCAGTGTGTTTGTGCTTCTGCTTAGCAGTTCATTAGTCCCTCTTTCTTTGTTGAGAGAAGGTAAAGAAGTATGACCCCTGTGTATTACAGTTGGATGGAGGGAGGGGTAGCTAAGGATGAGGAAAATATTCATCATATGTATGCCACTGGTGCTGCTCTCAGTGCCATAGAGGGGCCAGGTTGAGCGTAGCTACCTTGACATCATTGGCCTCAGTAATGTAGGATGTTAAAATAGGTTTGGTCAAGTGTCTGTGTGTGTGTGTGTGTGTGTGTGTGTTTGTGTGTGTGTGTGTGTGTGTGAGTGTGTGTGTATTCCTTAGAGGCCATTTGCTGCAGACTTGTTAGGTAAGAGACAGAGATGACAGTCTCCTGGCAATGTCTGACCTCGGCTTAGAGAGTGGAGAGCAGCTTTGGGAGCTGATAACATACACACACTCTCACACACACTCACACACACTCACGCACACACACACACACACACACACACACACACACACACACACACACACACACACACACACATCAATGTACCCCATCTCTTCATCCCTTAACTTATTTGGCTATATAGCCCTCCACTTCCCTCCGCTCCCAAATCCCCTGCTCCCTCTCTCTTCCCAGCCTCGGCTCCCTCCCACCTGTCCATCCCAAATGCTTCATGGTACCTGCCCAATTTCTACTCTCTTCCACTTCATCATCCTCCTATCTCCTTCTTCATCCTTTCTCCCCTCCTCACTTGACCCCCAACTCCCTCATTTCCATTCTCACCCACCAAAGCTCAATCGAAGAAAAAAAAAAATCCCATTTCCCCAAAAAATCTCACATTGTTGCTTTTTCCTACATACTTATGCTAAATAAAATGGCTTTATTAATTTTCTTAAAATGTTGCATACCTGAAAGGGATAGTGTTTTAAAGTGGTGTTATGTGAGGTAGCAAAGTAATGTATTGCTGTGGACAGGGGCAGCAGCCAAACGTAATTTATTCTTCTAAAAGAAAGACCCACCTGAAAAATCTGAACACTTTATCTAGAATATTTTCCGACATGGACCTGAACAAAAAGTGAAACTTATTTATACTGTTTTTCTCAACGAAGATAGCGTTGATAAGTTTCACTTTTAGTGCAGTTCCCTGTCAGAAATGGCTGCCTGTAAGATAAAGGAGTGAAAATATTCAAAATATAGCGTCCACTTCAAAGGATAGATTTTTTTTTTTTTAGGTTGGCCTTTTTTTATGTGGTTAAAATGTCTTGCTGCTGCCATTGTCCACAACAGCTCCTGTGCCAGTACTCCTGACCTACATTTGGTTATACACTGAACTCCATTTCAAAACACCCAAACTATCCCTTTAATTATGCATAGTTTATAATTTATTGCTTATAATATTCAAATTGATGCTTATTCTACAACTTCTGCACCCATTGTTCAACACTAGAGAGCGACAGCTGAATTACAAAAATGTAAACTCTTGACATTAATTTTGAGCATGTATTTATAATTGCTTTGCATATAAGGGAACTTAAATTGTATAGTTGTGTATAAAAGCTTGCCTTCTCCCTATCTGTGTTGGAAGAGCAACATACTTCCCCTATTTCCTTCTTTCCTCACTTTCTCCTTGTCCCTTCCAGACAACTAGTCCCTTCCTGCCCCACCTCCTTTCCTCCTTCCTTCCTTCCTTCCTACTTTCCACACTCTCCCTCTTTCCACTTTCTTACTTCTGTTTCCTTTCTCTCTCATCCTTCCTGCCTCTCTCTATCACTGTGATCATCATCCACCACTCAGGAGCAGCAACTTTAATGGGGGCAGGAACAATTACCCAGGACCCTTTTACCGTATCTCCACCTCAAATCTTTCCACTTCAGGGCTTTCATAGACTCACCCAGGCTGAATAGGACCAGGAACTTGAGGCAGACGAACTCCCGTTGGTCCATCTGCAGAGAACGTAGCTTGGCCACCAGCTCCTGGGCGTGGCTCAACAGGTTGTTGAGGGTGGCTCCCGCCTGTGACGCAATCACTGCATAGTCCACCTGGAATAAGCAGGGAGAGAAAATTATGGATTAAAGGTACTCTCTGGAGTTTTTCTTGATGAATTGAATGTCCAGATAGCTTGTCAGCAACTTGTTGGGTAGCAAGGATAGCCAGCTAAATGGATAAATCAACATGGTTAGATCAGTGGAGGATGGTGACTAAAAAATTGGGAGAAGAGGAGGAAAACCCACCCATGGTGTCATGTTAATTTACATTATTGGCTACTTATCTCTACTTTCTTATGTTCAATGAAAAATTAGGCAGTAAAACAATGGCTCTCACATACAATACATTGGTAGAGATGGAATTTTGAAATCATCATTGGACCAATGTCAATATTGTATTCTGGTTGTTGATTTGTTAGGGAGGACATGGAGCATCAGTTTTACATATCATTAAATTATTTATCATACTGACACTTAGTAATGGTTTATTTCAACCAATTACTCTTTAAAAATGAAGAGGATGAGCAACCTCCTCTGGTTTAGATACAGCAGACTTAATAGATATTAGCTTCCATTTCTTTGGGATTCTTATGCCCATTCGAGGATTATTTCAATCAATAAAAATATATCTAAAACCCCAATACGCAAAAATGATTGATAACTATGCAACTGTACCCTGAACACATCAGCACCATGAACATAATGTAATGATTTTTTCATCCCTGTACCTGCTCTCCTGCACTCTCAACACAGAGTCAGAAGCTTTGGTCTGTCTGTCAGAGCATGAGTCAGAGATGTGTCAAAAAAGCAGCTGCAGGCAGTAGGTTTTCTCAGTTTAACAGTTTTTTTATGACAACATGCTGTAGGCAGAGAGCATGGGAGTTCACCTCCATCTGACTAGACCTGCCAGACTTGACTTATCTCTCTGTTCTCTGTTACACAGCAAAACAAAAACATGCATGCTGAGAAATGACAAAACAAGATAGATAGATAGATAGATAGATAGATAGATAGATAGATAGATAGATAGATAGATAGATAGATTACCCATAAACACATTTTTCTTGGGTCCAACCCATCTGTCCAAACACACACGCGCGCACGCACAGTCCTTTCTGCAGCCGCAGCACATTTGTCTGGGAGGCAAGTCCTTAGCTGCCACTCAAAGTAAGCAAGACCATATTAAATTTTTATATTTATTGACAATTCATTACCATAATTGACTGTGCTAGGGTTTCCTGGGGAAGGTAGATGTTGGCGTGTGCAGTTCCTAAAGCTCAGGGAGGAAGAGGGTCCCTGTGAGCCTCCATTTGCAATTAAAAACATGCTCAGATTTGGAATTAATTTATTGTGTAAAGAGAATGATTGGAGCATGTTTCTCATCTGTGAAGCAGGTAAGAGTCAAAGGAAAGTAAATGTTTACAATACATAATGTTTTACTCTCTTCTCCTATCCTGCTTTTCTTATTTTTCTCTTATACTACACAACTGTACCTCCTCTCTCGATTTATCCTTAACTCCTTTGTCTCTCTCTTTCCTCCTTCCCTCCTTCGAGACGGTTAAGAGTTATGACTCTTAATGAAAAGCAGACACTGCCCCCCTTCCAAGATGTCAATCAATTTACATAAAATCAACTGTGCATGAAATAACTTCATTGAAGGATTGGACTGTTGATGGTGATGCCTTGGGTTATTGCCTTCTAGCCTCAAGTAAAAAGAGAGAAGGAAAAAAAATGCTATAATGTCACTATAGCAGACTTAGCACTAACCCTGGTGACCTGTGCATCAGTCAATCAATCAATACTACTTTATTATCCCTCCTGGAGAGACATAGAGAGTAAATATATGAATAAACCTTCAAATCTTAACCCATCATGAATACAATAAACAGCCTTAGCAGAACATTAAAGAGGAATATGGAAGGTGAGCTTGGTTTGATGGGTAGAGGGCTTTGATGTGTGTGGAAGACAGGGATGGAAAATGTACCTAGTTTGAAAGCACAGAAATCTAGTATTGGCCTAGAAACTTCTGTTTTTGCATTTTTTCTTCATTTGAATTCCATCTACACCAGGAGCGTAGTGCTATCAAAATATCAGGATTTTCATATATACCGAAAACTGGCTGCCAAGCTGTGAGGCCTTGCTTAATCATTCAACAGTTCAGTCCAATCTTTGTCATTTCATGTTTGCACACATTTATATGTTTGATGATGTGACAGGATAAAGAACAAGCCTCTTTTCTTCCAACCACAACCAAAAAAAAACCACTCATGGCCATTGCTCACTGCTGTTGGTGACATGACCGCATAAAGCAGTTGAGAGAAAGACGGAAAATAAGAAAAAAGACAAAAATTACCAAGTGAAGAACTTGAAGACGAAAGAAAAAGAGGACAGAGGCTGAATGACAGGCTACAACAGTAAATTTGCTGGCACCATGGATTTCCTTTCAAGTAGCATTTGACTGGCGAGAGCAAAGAAGAGGCTTGATTCAAAGCAAAAGGGGAGAAAGATCTGTCCAAATTTCCATTTTAACAAATCGTCTGTCTTAAAGAGTTTTCTGAAAAGACCTGACGATATCTGCCAACCCGAGGACATTTAAGTTGTTCCCAACACAAACTTTATCATTACAGACCAGTGTGGCCAATGAACGGCGCAGTATGTTGGCCCAAACAGTCAGGTGTGTGTGTGTGTGTGTGTGTGTGTGTGTGTGTGTGGCATTTGCTTTGGGTAATGCCGCTACTGTGTTCTAAATATCCCTGGTGTTATCGCTGTGCTGTCACCCCTGGCCAGGCAGAGAATAATAGGAAATAATGAACTGTTTCAGAGCCTCACACACACACACACACACACACCCCCCCAACACCAGCTGTTCATTAACCACGGTATGCAAACGAAACTGCCGTCCTGTGCCTCCCCTGATTATCAGGCCCTCCTCCTCCTCCTCCTCCTTCTCCTTACTGCTCTGGTCTCTTCAAACTGCCCTCATCATCTCCTTCTTTCTCCCTTCTTTTCCCCTACCACCTTTCACTTCTCCTCCTGTCCTCTCTAGTCTGCCCTTCCTTATGCCAGCACCTCCTTATCTTCTTCACTTCTTCCTTAATACCATTGTATTTTTCTCTCCTTCTCATTCCGCACATCTTTTCTTCCTTTGCTTTTCTCAACAGACCTCTTCATCTCTTTCCTCTCTGCTGTGTTCTTTCATTGTCATTCCTCCATCTCTTCACTCATTTTCTCCTCTTCACTCCCCATCTTTTCTGTTCCATCGATACTTCTCCTTCTCTTTGGCTTTTCCTACTTCCTTTTCTTTGTGTTTTCTCTTCACCTATTTGTGTGCGTATTGGCCTGATGTACATGCCAAGTACACACTTCTACTACCATTAACCACGCTTTGTACTACTCAACTCTAGAAGTACTAATGATTATTTACCACAACCAGTTATTCTTCAGCTAATCTAAAAATCTACCCCCCCAACCCTGTCTTCATTCAGAATCACGGAACTAAAGCAGGACTTCCCTGTATACAGTGCACTTGCCTTGCTTCAATATTTATACCAGCATCTATTGTTGTAAAACATTTTGTTGAAGAGCAATGTTTTGAAGAGCCAGCCAATCTATAATTTATGACTTCTCCTCTCACTGACAGCCATGCCACTGGTCAGAGGCATATTCATGATGAGCGGTCTTATGTCTTTGTGTGTGCATGAGATTATGAAAATCACTGAATGCTGAAGGAGTCTTCCCTGCCTGCTCAGGGTTTGTGTGTTTACTGTTTGACAGTATGTTGTGTGTGTGTGTGTGTGTGTGTGTGTGTGTGTGTGTGTGTGTGTGTGTGTGTGTATGAAGTGAAACAGAATCACAGTATCCTGAGGCTTTGAGGACCTCGATTTGGGCCTCAGGCATCAGCTCCCACCAAGTTCCTTAAGGGCCCCAGTAAAACAAAATAACATACTTAGCCACATTCTTTATCTGTCCGCCCACTCACTATGCTGCACCATGCGTAACCGAGTGCTTTATTTATGCGCTAGCAGAGTCTTTATGCACTTAGAAAAAAATGCTAAATTGATTATTCTAGTGACATTAGTATATATCTATAAAGCATTATCTATTTTTAATGAAGCGGGGACTCCTGTGCGCCTGAGTGATCAATAAGGCTTTAAGGGAAATGTTGAGGTGTTGCAGGATCCCCTGAGGAGCAAGTGAAGCATGGTTGGCAGGGCTTTGAAAGAAAGGGGAAGGGGTGGAGGTAGCTGGAAGTTTCCAGGGTGGGTTTAAACCAACTCACCTGCTGGCCAGTGACCAATAGGATGGAGCCCTCCTTGGCATGCATCACCTGCCGGAAGACGTGGTCGAGGATGAGTAGTTCGCTCCAGCAGTTCTGCAGCAGCTTCATCTGGTCGTCCACCTGGTTAAAAACAACAAACGCATCAGTTGTTGCATCAGTACTTGACTCGATGAGAAAACAAACCAGAGGAGATCAACATGAGGAGCATTGAACTTTACAAAAGTGAACTAAAACGGTCTCTAAAAAGCTATCCGGGCATTGTGGCATCATCTACCATCTCTACATGTCCGTTGATCGATTGTATTTCGCTCACACAGGAAAAATCAAGTATCCCACCCTCAAAACAAAAGGTCGAGGCACTGTGTCAGCCTCAGCAACTTGTAAATATCGCAGGCAGCTGTTTGCAAGGTAAGAACCTTGCACAAAGCTCAAAAGTCCCCTGTACACACTCCAAAGTCTTCTCATCACTCAGTTAAGCACTTTGCTCTGTGCCCGATTTCACAATTTTGCCAGGTTTATCTGTTTGCCCATTGCCAGCAGTTTCTGAGTGATTCCACAGATGATAATGATTAAGTAGCCTTTTTTTTTTTTTCTCCTCCTGAATGCCAGCCGCTGGCTCCCAGGGACCTGCCAGGTGAGCTTGGGAAGCTGAGGTGGTGCTGTACACCAAAACAACCCCCTCCATTGTAACCGTTAGTCTCTTCCCATGCCTGGCAGTGTTAATCATTACTCTGCATAGCCAGACTCAGACAAAAAAAGGCCACATTGAGAAGGAAGGAATGAGGAAAATGTATGAGAGGCTCTTTCTTTCTCCTCACCCAGACCCCCCTTTTTTCTGTCAACAAACATTGTCCTCTGTGTGGTATCATTGGGAATAATGTGTCTTTCTGGGCACACCGCGGTTTCGTGGTGATGTGAATTACTTTGTTGCTTTGAGTCTGTGAGAACTGTCTGTGACTTTCATCACCAATGTCAACCACAACTCGTCGGGTGAAGAATGTGGATCGATGTTAAAACTTTGCGACACGGGCAGGTGTGGCATGAACACTGCTGAAAGGAATTTCTTTTTGTGCTGTCTGCAAATTGCACAAGGGTCCGTTTGTTGAAATCTACAATGACCTTATAAGAAAAACAACTTTATTACCTTGTGTGACGGTGGCTGTGTCTGAAGTCTATTGCTTGTTGATTAGGATTGTTATGACTGGTGATTGGGGCTGGTGTCAAACAGTGTGTGTTTACTTTTCAGGCAGACAAAACAATAGCTGTGCATTAACATTGATCTGGCACACACTGTTGGAGGGCAGAGCTGCCAGACTATTGTTTTTAACTACAGCTGCCATTTAGTTGCTGTACTGGCTCTGATGTAGGTAACCCTTCAGATCATCAGGGTTCATCTGGAGCAGCACCAAAGTTCCATCATGCCGTTATCATGCTTTCTACACTTAAATGAACCGTTTACAAAATGTAATGAATAAAAAGCAAATTGCAGCAAAAAATAAATCCCAAAAGTACCCAATCTTTGAATGCTATTTCTCTTTTGTCAGTGAAAGTCAAGTGACAAAATGCAACAATGCTTCTGTGACCTTTTCTAAAAAATGTTGAAGGACTCTCTTTGTCTCCCTCCTCCTCCCTCCTATACATCAATTTTTTTGTACTCACACTGAAGGCGTCTCAAGCACAGGATGGGGAAATTCAAATGCCTTCATTAAAACCATCAGAGAGCAAGAAATACAGTCAAAGGAGGGACTTCTCTATGTGCCCCACTTCTCTTTTTTTTTCGTTTCTCCATATACCCTGTAACAGCGTGTGTGTGTGTGTGTGTGTGTGTGTGTGTGTATGGACGGATGGGTACATGTAAGGCCCAGGCTCTTCAAAGGACCCCCCCTGCATGTCAGCAGTGCTGGCAAGTGTCGGGGTCCTCATCAAAGGGCTGTCCTCACTCTGCCAGCCTGGAAGCTCTTCTCTGACAAGAGGCCTGGGTCATCAAAGGGGGCCAGCTCAGAGGGGATGACGGCGGGTGATAGCAGCCTAGACGAGGGCTGGGGACACCCGCCTGGAAATGGTGAACTGGTGACAGACCGACAGGCGGGAGGGTGGACCAGGGGTTGGGGTTCAGTTCGCTGACCTTTTTAAGTGCCAGCGACACGAGCTGTTTCCCTGACAAGCTCTTCCTTTGCTCTGTCAAATGAGCAACGTTCATGGCGCCTGATCTTACAAGATGTGCTGCCTGCTCTCTCAGATAATATGAACTTTCTGACATGGAGCTGACAAGCGCTTCGTATTGTGTTTTTATGCAAGCAAGTCCTGAGTACTATTTCAAGGCACTCAATACAGTCCAACACTGGCTGATTGCATTCCCGAATGTGATGTATTCTCAATATGACACAAAGTTCAAATGAGCAGTTTGTTGAGCTCACCAGCAGCAATAAAACAGCTGATTTATTTAGTCAGTTCATTCTTATCTCACCGCGTCGTCATGGAAAGTTTAGATAACTGCTAATTTACTGTTTCCAGTAATGTCAACTGAGTAGGAAACAAACTTGTTGTGTTGTTAATCCCTGAGGGTTTCTCACTTCCCCATTTCAGTGATAAACATTGTGCTTGTTAACACTGCAATCACTGTCTGCTAACAATCAATCCTGAAATAAGATCATTCAATGCTAAATGCTTTGACTCAGTGTTTTTGAAAATTTCTCTCTGGACATCAAAATAGCAATATGGAAAGTCAGGATCAGCAGGTACGTTTGGTGGATAAGCTTATTTCAGTTCAACTTCTAAGAAGATATATTTATTTTTTATTTTAGCTGAAGTATCTTGGGAACGTCACTTTTGGATTATTTGAAAAATATAAAACCACATATTTTGTTTGATAATATAATTTGATATACTTCGCACTGTATCTGCAACTCGCCATAGGACAGAGATGTTACACATGCTTAGTAACATTCTTTTCCCCCAGCACAATGGTTGCCTCTACACACAAACTAAACCAGCATTACCGTTATTCCTTAAATGCATCCTATTTATTTGGTCTGTCTCTCTCTCTCTCTCTCTCTCTCTCTCTCTCTCTCTCTCTCTCTCTCTCTCTCTCTCTCTCTCTATATATATATATATATATATATATATATATATATATATATATATATATATATATATATATATATATATATATATATATATATATATATATATATATATATATATATATATATATACATATACACACACACACACACACACACTTCTATATGTCACCAAATTACCCCAAAACTGAAAGCGTCAACTTCTCCTTTCTGCGGTTCTCATTTGTTTTGTTCAAAGAAATTACATTTGTTAAAGGAGCAGCAACTAGAGGCTTTTAGTCTTGTCCTATGACAAATCTTTACTCTGAAATAGTCTATAAATGTTAGCTGGCCTTGACACATTATCATTTTGTGGTTAAAAAACATAATTTTGCATTTGGTGTCAAATGTACCATTTGAGTTAAACAGTGTAAATTCAAAGTGGAATGTTTGGCAACATAGGTGAAGGAGTTTTTTTTACTTTTGCTTCCATTTGGACAATCCCAAGTCTCTACCTGTCCTTGGATGGAGCAAAACTCAGTACAAGGATTTAGCTTCTAAGGTTCACGCTGATGCAGAAAACACGCTCCCCAGAAAACTGGCTTCAAAATCCACATTTAAGGCGTTTCAAGGTGTGATCTATTTAATATTTTAATATCATGACCAGTGTTTGGTTAAAGAATTGCGAGAAATTCCAAGCAGGAACTTATACTTGCTGCAGCCAGCAATGAAAAATACATATCCTCCAAGAAACCAATTTAACACCTTTATGATCGTTCAGGCGAATGGGATCAATGCCAGGATCAATCGCTTAGCCCATAGCTTTTGTTCAAAACCACTGGCTGAGATTAATGGGATTTTCCAGAGAGAGAGAGGTAGAAAAAGAAAGAGCGTGGGTGAGAGGGGGAATGAAAGTGCCAGACAGGGAATGAGAGAATGAGAAAAGACTTGGGGGAAATTGAGAAAATAAAACATAGTGATTAAGAGCAGATATTCCCTCCATTTCTGTGTAAATGTAAATTAATTGGAAATGGAGCATTCAGATGCTCGCTGACTAAAGTAATGTTTATTCATAGCCCCCTGCTAAGAGTAGAGCAATTATCATGGTGTGTTGAGTCAAAACAGGCCAATGTAGTAGAATCTTTTCCCCCCTTTCTTGTGGCCGGGTTTTGGTCTAGTGCCACGAGCATTGTTAAGCTGCGTACGGTACGGCAGGCTTTAACGAGAGTACACAGCTGGATCTGGTTTTAATAAGTAGTTCCATTTTTGATGTGGCCTAATGAACAGATTAATGGAATCTCCTTCTGTGGAGCCTTAATGAATGGAGAGAATCATGCTATTTTTTTAAGACAGGGGGGGAGAGCGCGCGCACACACACACACACACACACACACACACACACACACACACACACACACACACACACACAGAAACCATGAGTTTATCTGCCTCAAACGACTTGTACATAAACAATAGCTGTGCTTCTATCTTTCCGTCTCTCTGCTGGACAAGAATCAATGCTGTCTCGAAATACTACAGGTGAGGTTTGAAGCTGACATCAATGCTTGTGCATCTCTAGCAGCCGCCCTTTGGTGCAGTCCTGTCTTGGCATCTGTTCGCCTTGAGCCAAACAGGTCCTGTATTCACCTGGGAACAGGCATTAATTCACCTAGAACAGCGGCTGTTGTTCTCAGAGCGTTTCGAACACTTAATTATGCTGAACTTGAATGTACTGTAGCTCATTTTTTGTTCATAGTTTGGTAATTTAATTGAAAAGAGTCTCAGTGTGTGGTTTCATTGCCAACAATAGGATTTTCTTCAACTAATTGGTCATCAATGTATCACAAATCATGGAGTGGTTGATACTTTTTTCCTAGCACATGCTACCCTGCTACCATGAGTCTGTTTATTTCTGGATTACCCTTCCTATTGTCTTAACAAAGACCAAATTGCATGGAAGGCACAAAAAAAAACAGGTCTCTATTGACTCATGACACAACAAATGCCTCTTGAATCCTACCTCAAATCATTTGTGGCAGCCATAACTTTGAAAAGCCACAAATAGAGTTGCATCCATTGGAAAAAAACCAACAGAGTGAGTGACAAAATCCCCAGGGTGTTCCAGCTATGTGACCTGCTGGTAGGGAGAGGTGAGCTTTGGGTGTCCATGTTCCGAACTATGTCTGGCTTTTCTCTACACACTGCAGAAGCGGATGAAAATAAAATCATTATCCCTCCCCCTCACTTCTCCAAACCAACTCTTGTTTGTCATGGCATACAGTTTGTGTGGGCCTCGATCCTACGGCTGGCGGGGTGATAAGAATGCTGGGAAAATGAGCAGGTGGCAGGTGGCGCTGCTAGTCTAGGGGGAGGGGGTCAGGGGAGAGGAATGATAATAATAGAGATAATATAGTGAGCAACTATAGCTTCAGTCAAACTGACTGTCAGCCAGCAGACAAGGTTGAAGATTGAAGCTACCAGAATGTATTTTTGCTAGTTATACACCTGCTGGTTACCTGCCATTTTCCCTGACTTTTAGGGTTCAGCTCTACTGATGCTCTCTGAATCAACATGATTAATTAGCAAAGGATTAGAAATCCATCCTTTAGAGCTGAGCAGCCATGGAAACTCAACTCAATAGTAAAATGGCCAAAAGCTGAACTTTCTTAATTTTCTATAAATGTGATTTTGTTTCATCCATCAATAGTTTCCAGTGTGTTTTCATTGGCAATTGAAAGATAGCCATTAAAAGCTTTTTGGTGATGCTTGGACAATAGTTATTGTACTTCCTTCATTTGGTTGGTTGAGGTAAGCCTTTGCATTTGTTGAGTCTTCATGTAATGATTATTAAAAGTATATGTACAATATGTAGAAATAATGGATGTTAAAAGTCTTTCTCTTTTTCTGATGATGTATTTTACTGACTTACATGAGGTTTTCAACCAGAGTCATTCACGTAATACACATATTTAAAAAAAATATTCTGTAGTATTACAAACATTTTCATAAGATAAGACTGACATTGTGAAGGAAACTGTCATTAATTAAATTAGTTTGTAGTCTGAGTGGCCACTCTAGTCTCCTGAATGTATTACGATCCAGATTGATCATAAGCCAATATGGACCCAAAACAAAAATCAGAAACAAAACATCAGGCATTCAGAGACACATTAATGCATATCTCTCTAAAAGACCAACAGCTGGCAGACTTACCATCAGCTTGATACTCCAAGTGTTCTGTACTATGAATGTATGTGACATTATATGTATATCATTGCGTGCATGCTCATCAACACCTCATGTCACTGGCACCTGTTTGTTGGTTGCATGTATATCTAATCCGACATATCAGGTAGTAGAGATGCCTGTGGGTTTATGTCCGACAGAAACTCTAGACTGCTATTATGTCCCTAAACAGTCATAGAGATGCCTCCGGCCATCTGTAAGCTCATAAAATATAACCATTGTCACAAGAAGGCCTTGTATCTGCAAACTTTTTTTTTTTTTTTTTAAACTTTAAGACATCTTTTTGTGAAGAAAGAAAAAATAAATAATTGCTGTTTGCAATTTTGTGTATTTTTCTGTTTCTAAATCTCACTTTAGTAACACCTACATCGACTCAGGATACCGTGGAGCATGTTGAATGTAATATAATGTGGAAAGAATATCCAGTGTCCAGTTGCTAGCAATGTGTAGTGCTTTTGTTCATGACAAGAATGTAATCAGAAAACTGTAGTCAAAGAAAGGATTTTTTTTGCTACTGAAGTTAACTTTTTCTTTTCTGAAAAATTTAGGCAAATTGTTCTGTGTGTGTGTGTGTGTGTGTGTGTGTGTGTGTGTGTGTGTGTGTGTGTGTGTGTGTGTGTGTGTGTGTGTGTGTGTGTGTGCGCGTGCGCATTTGAACTCACTGTGCTGGACTGAGAGCAGAAACCGCTTTGTAAGAATGAATGAATGCTGTATTGTGTGTGTCAGAAAGAATGCTGTGCGTGTGCCCTCGTCTGATCGATATTGCTGCGGCACTGAGATTGATCGGTTCCCACGGTGACGGCATTAACAGACTCTGGAGGCTGACCTCTGACCCTGGGAACACTCTGCTTTCGATTGACCATGCTCTCTCTCCCTCTTCACATCTTTTTTTACCGTCTCCACATCCTGAAATTCAAATTATTGTCCCAGGGTTGTGGTAGAAAGGGAAAACATAAAAACCCAGCTAATCATTTTACATGCCCTCTTCCTCTCCTCGTCGCCCTATTCGGTCTTTCATCCTATACAGCATCCTTTTGTCCCAAGCCTTGTCGAGACAAGAGGAAATAAGACGTGGGCCCAATAAGGTCTACTCTGCCTGGGCCTCAGTAATGAGACCACTACAGATACAGGAAATGTATCTGTCTACGGTGGCAAAACCAGTGTAGTATTGTGAGCGCTTAACAAATATGTAAATAGATAATGAATAAATAACGATGATGCAGAAGATACAACAGCTGTGACAGGTACAAATAATAGATCACGGCCTGTAAGGTAACGTTGTTAGCTTAAGCCAGCTAAGCACACATACAAAAATACAAACACACATCTGTGAGAATCCACAAGAAGCAGCACAACATTCATGCGGAAAAGCAGTGTGTGTGTGTGTGTGTGTGTGTGTGTGTGTGTGTGTGTGTTGCAGTGGGAAGAACATCTTGTTTTCTCAAGGTCGCTGACGATGGCAACAAACCCTCTTCTCTGTCTGATATTAGCGCAGGGATCTGAGGATGAACCAAGCACGCCCAAACTTTCCTATTCTGTTTTTACTTGATGCATAAGCATATTAAAGATAGAAAAATCAATAAGGCAAGAGAATGGACCACTGAGGGGCCAGTCATGAATTTCAATTGATATCTTTTCATGCATGCAATGTTAACTGCTGTCTGCTGCACCTGGTCTGTTTACTAGATATGTACAAAATCTGAACTTTCCAGGTAACGTTTTATTATGATCCTATATGACATAATCAATCCAGGTGGTGTCTAACTCATTGGTGAGGCAAAACATGAACGAGATCTCCAGGCTATGAGAACTGAATGTATGTACAGTTGCCTCATTTATGAAGAAAGTTAATCCATGAGTGCATGGCTTAGAGGAAAGGATTTTTTTTTTCTTTTCATTTTGAGCGCTATTGTTTTAAAGATACCTCAGAAGTGGACTATCTACCCCCCCACACACTCTCATACTCACTGACACAAACACACACACACACACACGCACACGCACACTTGAAATCTCAGGGCTTAGAGCAAAGAAGCTATCATCTAATTATCAAAAACACAGAGAGGCCCTAATCAATTATTCACATGAACATTAGACCGCTAATACACATGCAGCCCAGGGAATGGTATCTCCCAAAAGTAACCCTTCCTCCTCCTCCTCCACTCCAACACAAGACACACACACATGCACAAACAAACGCAATCATGTCAAGACCTGGATACTTACACAGAGACACAAAGTCATTTCAATACCTGCATACACACACTTACATGTGCAGCCTCCTGCTCCCTTCCCGTCACACCACTCTCCTCTTTGCAGACTGAGAAAATGCGTGCCATCCGAAATGCAAAATGAGTTGTGCAAGTGGACTGTCTTAGGTTCCTGGCTGATAGGTGCTGAACATAGAACTCCTATTGATCCATCAACACCCCCCTCCCCCCCCCCCCACCACCGCACACACACCCAGATCTTAATCTACCAGGCAATTCCAGGGCATTAAGCCCCATCCATTGAATTTTCATGCCGTGCAATCATTATTTGAGTTAATGCTGCAATTTATGACTTGGTGTTTGTGTGCTGAGTGTGTAAGGTATGTGGAGGGGATGCAATATAAGGAGGTGAGGAGGGGAGTGTGTGTGTGTGTGTGTGTGTGTGTGTGTGTGTGTGTATATGCAGATTTCTGTGTGAGTTGGTTATTAAAAGTGGGGCTTTGCATTCACTTTTTTGTACGGTTATTATGACTGTCAGACATGAGAAAGAGAGGATTTATGTACATGCATAACGTATATGTACGTGTGCGTGTGTTTGTACTATTGGCTGTGTTTGTGTCTGTGTGACTTTTGTTGACAGACAGTGGGAAATGACCTCATAATTCCTTTCTGGCTGTCTGTCTTTTAAGAGGAAGTGAAGACAAGAAAGAGAGGAGACAGAGAGGACAGGCTAAAGGCTTCCCCCTTCTGTATTATTTAGAGCAGTCGAGACAGTCCTCCTTAACTCTGTCTCTCAGACACACACACACACACACACACACACACACACACACACACACACACACACACACACACCCACAGACCCACAGACAAACATACTGTATATGCAATATACCTTAACGAAGCTTAGACTAAAGCTGTTTTAAAATGCAGAAAGACGCAGTGATGCTTTTTGTCTGAGAGGGCGGGAGACACAGATTCCCATTAGCATTTGACGCGCTGTGATGGGTGTGCTTTTTTTTTTTTTTTGAAGGGGGGGGCTGTGAGGGGGTTTAGGTGGTGGGTTTTTCAGAGCAGACAGCTGTGAACCCACATCCGAATATGGCACAGCTCCAGAGATCACTGGGATCACAGCCCTTGATGTACAAATTAAATATCTGAATTAGCTAATTGAGCATTTCCGGAGCTCCTGTTATATATAAACAGTCAAAGTACAAGGAAGAGGAGGCATCAAAACCACAACGCAGCAGAACAGATGGAGCCCTGCTTCTCCCTGAAGTGTATCTCCAGGACTCGTCTGACAGAAACTGCCATGAATGCATCTGTATTAGAAGAGAGAACTCTCTCTATAGCATTGCTGCGGCAGTATGAGGCCTAGTGGTGCTGCTGCTGATGGTGGGAAGTGCAGTGCAACATGTGGCGTATAAACTAATGGCCTAAGGGAAGGTGAGACTGCGGCTTGCCACCTGAAAACCTTGTCTTTTTTTTTCAGCATTTCTGGTTCATTTCCAGAAGTTCAGTGTGTTGTAGACACCCTTTTCAGAAAGTACCCCTTTCAGCATATTTGGTTTATTGCTCGTCATTGTTTTCAGCTTGCTTGAAAAGCCTCTTTTCATCTTCCTCTAAGTGGGCGCAATCCTAAAAGCACGCGGGACTGTAATGCCAATTATTAATGCCATGCCTTTATTTCACATGTATGGAATCATTTATCTGTAGCTCGTGCCAGGTTTGCAGTCATGGTGCTTTGGGAGAAATGAAGAAAGAGACTGACAGATTGAGAGGTGAGGAAGAGGGAATGGTGTGAGAGTAATGAAAAAGTCCTGGTGTAGTGTAAAAGAAATGAGGGGAGCAAGAGCAAAATTAAAACCAGCAAAGAAAGGAACGCATAAAGTAAGGATAGAGAACAGGTGTCTTTGTCCTACTTTGCCGGCGGGGCTGAAGCCATTTTCTCGTCTGGGTCGTTGTTTGGCGTGCGGCCCCAATGAAATTTCTCGCTCGTCGTCACAACACAACCACAGTGTCTAGTGTTACTCCTATGAAATGCATGCATCAGTCATCGCTGTGCAAATTCAATCACCCGCCTTCCCAGTTGAATATAAATACCCCTCTACTCTTTAAGTGTAAAACTAGAAGGCAAGCTGTCGGCTCTGCTCCGCCACTGTCTTGTCTATTGTCTCCCGGACCCCCGACCCCACCAAGCTTCCCCACTCCCTGTCCAGAATAGGCGAGCCGTAAATAAGCATCAGAAATAGACATTGGGGGACAACTGTTGATAGCCCAGTGACGAAAGCAGCAGACACAGTCACAACCTCTAGGCAGGCTGGATTACACGCAGATAATTGAGGCCACGCAACATCGGAACATTAGAAGCTATAGGACTCTTTGTGTTTCTTTTATTATTTTACTTGGAAAGCCAGTTGAGCATTGTGTTTCAGAGTGCAGTTTGAGGAATACAATTGTTGCCTGAAGAAGTTTGCTGTTCAGTATCCCTTAAGACACACATGATTTGGCCTTTACTGTAAATGTCTCATTTTTTTAAATACATTTTTTCTATTTAAACATATATTACCATAATTGTTTATTGGAGTCATTGTTAAGTGGAAAATACAATTTCCTCTGCTATGTAGCCCATAAACCTTCACTGAACATGTTTCCCTTAGTTGAATTAGAGGAGGAGCTGGCTAATTGTTGCCCAGTGACATGTTCAGTTTTCAATGTTATTATTCAAACTGAGTAATTTTGGGCTGATAAAGTGAATAGATGTCATCATCAACAGATTTCAATGTGAAATAGGATTTCAATGTGAGCTTTAATGTTTTCTAAACTGTGTCATTTACAGAGACCAAATGTAGGAAGATGTAAAAGAGGAAGATAAATTAGCTGACAGGTTTGCATAGTTTTGTGTGGTGAGTTTAGTTTAGAGGTTGAGGGTCGGCATAAGGCTGCGGCAGCCACACCTCGGCCCCTCTGACCTCTAGGAAACTCTATAGCCAGGAGCTATTTAGAAGCGAAATGCCGGCACTTCTGTCTGTATATTTACCACTCGCCTGACAACATATCAGCCACCAACCCGCCGGCAGATAACAATACTTTTTATGAGGATCACTTCTAATTTGTCCTTTGCTGCTGCGGACTGTGAGCACCACATTTTTGGCTTGCAGAGTTTCTGATGGGAGGCACTTTGGAAAGGTTCCTGCTTAAACTTTAACACGGCTCATAACTATAAGCACAGGAGGATAGGGGAGGGAGGAAGCTGCTTTGTACTTTGGTGGAGTGTGTAAAATGTTTGCACGCTGTTGAGTTGATTTTTTTTTTAACACCCTGGCCAACTACATCAATTTCCCATATCCACTTTGTTTACTTATTTTCTTTGTCTTTCATTCCCACTTCCTCTCTACCTTTCAATCACTCTCGCTCTCTCTCTCTCTCTCCCTGCTGATTTGACTGACTGTTGCCAACTTGTGAAACAACAACCCTGTTAGTTCGGGGCCACCGAGGCTAACAGCACAGCCTATAGTCACCTGCGTCACCATCTTAACAAGCGGCAGGACCTGCCAATAAAAAAGGCTTTTACCCTGATCGTCCTCAAACAAGACTTAAACACGACCTGCTCTTTCTCCTGCCGAATGCCCAAAGTGCTCGCAAATGCGAATCAGGCTGTGTTAACTTGCTTGAAAATGAAAAACTTAGGTGGAGGCATTTTTTTTTTTTGCTTTACTTTACTGCATCATCAGCAGTGGTTTGTAGGGGAGGGTGAGATGGAGAAAGGCAGCAGTAGAAGGCAGTTTTAAAAACACTTCTATTCTACAGGTTCAGGGGTGGTGCGGACGCTTGAGCCATCTGTCAACAGTTACATGTCTTGTCAGTGTCCAAGTGTGCTCCCCTACCTGCTCTCACGTATTGAGTGAGGATTTCAGTTCAATGTTGAAACAGTGAAAATATTCCTTGAGTGAGAATGAAGACGCTACAAGGAAGAGGAAATGTTCTTGAAGACAGTTGAGTCTATCATGTCCGGGAGCTCTGTAAACTCGTACTTCATGACAGCCTTTCATCCCTCATCAAAGCAACAAGTAGATGAGCAGACTCTGTGCATGCTAAAACCTCCTAACCCCCGTCGTCTCCTTGTAGCTGCCGCTCCTCTGGGACGGGCGACTTTAAATCTTCTCTTTTAACAAGTTTCCTGTTCTTCCTTCCGGCTTCCTGCAGTCCCCTGGGGTTGAACCTACGGGACCATTCCAGTATTTGGAAAGGCTCTTAAAGCTTATTCTACAACCATCAGGGGGATGTGAGGAGGACATTGGAAAATTTGATCAGTGGTCGCCTGCAGTCAAACAGCCAAAGCATGGCAGATGCTATTGGAAAATACATACTTTGGCTATGCCAGGAAATAAATACTGACCTAGCAAAAAAGAAAATATTACACAATAAGAGCTTCCGCTAAACACATGCCTGCAATTGCTATTGTGTCAAGTTGCACACAGTGGAATAAGGACTCTTCAATTTACCAGTGTCCCTCTGACACCCCTACAGTTGTGTAGGGGTGTTTGCATGTTTGTGTGTTTCACCTGTGGGAAGTGTGGGAGTAGTGCCACATGCTTTCAGTGCCTTGCTAGGGGACACATTCAGGGAACAATAGGAACACATTCAAGGTGTCCAACCTGTAGCTGTCCAGATAGAGAACAGACTCAACGGTCTGATGCATGCTGTTTTTTGCTGACCACACACTGTGCCTTTTAAAACAAATCTTAAATTTACTTTTTCCATTTCACATTGGTATTATTGGAAAAAAAGGGGTGGGGGTTTACAGTATTTATGAAAAAGAAAGAGTGATGTCTTGAGCAATGGTCAATAATTTATGAATGAAAAGAGGCCTTTGTGAAACCAACCCCCCTCTCCCTCCCTGTACCCCCCTCCCCAAGCTCCTGCTCCTTCCCAGCGCTACTGATCAAACAGATATTGTTACCACTAAAATAGCAACTTAAAAAAACACACAGGACCTGCCTGCAGCCTGGGAGAAAGACTGACAGCCGGGAGGGGGTGAGGAAGGCTTGAGGAAAGAAAGGGGTGAGGAAGGCAAAGAAAGAAAGAAGGAAAGAAATAAAGAGGGAAAGAAAGAAAGAGGGAAAGAAAGAAAATGTAGTCTCCTGACAGAATTTCTGAGTGTGTGTTGGGAGGGACAATACTGTATGTGTATTTGTGTGTGTATGTTGAGGTGTTGGGGGGGCGTGTCATCTATCACTGGACAAATGCTTGGCTGTGGGGGGGTGGAGGCGCGGGGGTGAGGGGGGTTGTCGGCCAGAATGGTGCTGCTCCTCAAATGAAATAATATATCTTTGAAAGCCTACGCCCCGCGCCAGGCCCTGGGCCCATATATCAAGCCCAAGAGCGTCTGGTGGATCTGCTCCAGGCCCATTAACCTTCCACCTGTTCCCCCCCCCCCCCCCACCTACCGGTCCTCTTTTCACCCCACCACACCCTCCCTTGTTGTCCTTCACCATGCCCCCTCTCCTCCTCCTCCTCATGCCCTTGGTCGTTGCCTCTTACAGCCCCTTGTTCATCTTCCCATTTAACCCCCCCCCCACACACACACACACACACACACTTTCCTCTCTTCCTTATTTCCATCTTCTCATGTTATCTTTCTGTTTCTCTTCTATCTCTCTTTATATCTCACTGTCAACTCTTCTTTTTTCCCTCCTTGTTTGCTGCGATAGCTCTGTCTCAAACTCCATCTCTGACTCTGTCTTCTCTTTCTCTCACGGTCACTTTCTCACTCTAAATCATTCACTATGTTTCTTTTTCTTTCTCTGCCACTCAGTTTCAATCTCATGTCACCTTCTTAGCTCTTCTCTCTTTACTTTTTCTGTAACTCATTTGATCTCCTTACGTCCCTCGTTCTTTCCCCGTCCTTCTATGCACCTTCTTTCTTCCCAACTAAGGTAAAGAAAGCATGCTATGAGATGTGTGTGCGTGTGAGCGCGTCTGTGTGTGTGTGTGTGTGTGTGTGTGTGTGTGTGTGTGTGTATATGTGTGGCTTGGGGGGGTGCAACACAGCCTGCCGAATAATTCAAATGCAATGGACCAGGGACACATACAAATCTCTGCCAACTGCGTGCTGCCGCCAACCCCATCACGCTTGCAGTTTGTCAGGATTGGGGTGTCGGAAGGGGAGGTTGTTGCGGGGGGGATTGTTGACCTCTATGACAAGACAGACATTGCAGCCTGAGGCTCTGAATCTGTGTGTGTGTGTGTGTGTGTGTGTGTGTGTGGAAGGTGGTATAGATATATACCACTTCCCAGGGTTCACAGATCACGCCTAAAACGGCTTATTAATTTCCACTCAGTTATGGAGTGTGAAGAAAAAAAAGTAAAGGTGCAATCAGCGGTCAAAGCAGGGCAGGAGCAATACATCCCCCCCATCCAACACGCACACACATTTACACATGCACAAACATGCACACACGCGCTTGGTTGCACCTTGGAAATTAGACTGCTCCTGGATAGGTCATGGAAAGAAGGTGTGTGTGTGTGTGTGTGTGTGTGTGTGTGTGTGTGTGTGTGTGTGTGTTTGAGTGTGTGTGAGCATGAGGAGCATTAGACTGTAAAAAAGACCGTCCAGTCTGACCTGGGCGGGAGGGTGGTGTAACTGTAATTTTACCAAAGTAAATTCATGTAATATTCATGGATGTAGATAGAGGGAAGATGAGGAAGGGGGGAAATTATGCAGCAGGGCAGCGTGTGGCGTATCAGAGGACCTTACATTATTCACTCAGGTAAATCTATAAGTGGAGAATATTCAGGTGTGAGATGTGAACATCACCCCTGTTCTTGCCCCTAACCCAGGGATCTGTCATACCACGGGATTGACTGACATGCTGCCGCTTAGAGGAGTCGAATAAACGAGCAAGAAAGAGTCTGTGCTGTAAATAATTCTACTGCTTGAAATGCTTGTGGATTTCTTTGAATTTTGTGAGGTTTTAAGACCTTTTGAAATTTGTCTTGGAAGAGAATTAATGACCAGCATCTTTCTGAAATTATCTGACTGCAGGGATGGTGCACAGGTAAAACATGTTTTGTAAACTCTTTATTTGTTTGAATTTATTAGTTTGTGGTTCATGATATTGTGATTGATGTGCTGAAAAGTAAAATATCTAAATAAAAATAATATATATCAGAAAATATATTTTTGATGGAAAAACTGTCCACATTGTATTCAAATAAGGACACAATTGTAGTTTTACTAAATATTTAGACAGTCTGAACTATACATATATTTATATTTATTTTTATGTTTGTATATTTCTGGGTGTAAATATTACAGATCTTGTTCCATGTAGATTACCTCATCCCTTTCCTGCTCCTTTGCCCTTCCTGTTGACTTTTTTTAACGCTCAGCTCTCTTTCTCTGTCGTTATATTTATATTCTGTCTTTTAGCATCCTCCACTCCTCTCCTTCATCAAATCACCTTTTATATTTTCTCCCTGCCTTACTTCTTCCTCTTTGTTAGTCCCTCTTCTTTCCTTCCCTCTTCACATTCCTCCTTCACTCGTCCCCTCTCTCATCTCCCCTCTTTGTTTCACCTCTGTTCTCCTCGCCTGTCCTTTCCTTTCCCCAGCCATCTGTTTATCCAATATGGCCGTCCCATCTCAGCTGGGAGCTTTCCCAGGGAACAAGACTTCTAATACAGTTCCTCCTCAACTTAATGGCCCTCAGTTCTGCTTTTGCCATTCCCGCTACATGCAGAGAGACAAAATAGGAAGAAAAAAAACGAAAGAGACATAGAAGCACAAAAACCTGTCTGGATCCCCCAAAAAACGATCCCTGGATGACTAAAATAAACAGCAAAGCCACATTTCAAAACGCCACGGATATTTTCCTCCCGGCTCCACTTTTATCAGGTGGACGGACTAAATATATGTATAACGTTACACAACATTTGACTCGAGACATTTAGTAAGGAGAAGGAAGGTGACGCTTTTCCTTCACAACTGCTTCAATCCTCTTTGAAATTTCGTGGTACACTTCTCAATCTAGTGTCCCTGCCCCAGAGCCTAGTCATGCAAACACTGTTTCACATGTTTATTGTATCTGTGGTGCACTTGCAATTTACTTTCTAGAGTTTTTGCAGAAGAAAGAAAGAAAGAGAAAAGAAAGTGGGTTTAAATAGCTTCAAACGCAAAACAATGTTGTCAGGCCTCATTTGTCGACAGGAGATGGCACACACTGTTGGTATTTGGCAGTCCTCCCAAAACCTTTTACCAACACTTATTGCTGAGAATAAATGAACATGCAAATACCAAGGGGGATCATATTAGCTAAATAATCACAGCATCACCAGCTTTAGTGTCAGTCCGTCAGAATGGAGAAGCAAAGGTTTCTATCACACAATTTTGCACTGATTGCAGTTTAAAGACATGTTCTTTTAGGGGAAAGGTCAAGGCTGTAGATTTAAACATGCATCAAGGAACAAAAACTAACTACGTCATTCATGTTTGTTTTGTACATGTCTGATTAGCTCTTTTCTGGGTGTTGTTTAAAGGCATTCTGGCAAATCACTGCCTGAAGAAGTGATAGTACAGTGTCAAAAGGTTAAGGTTAAAGGAGGTATAGAAAGAAAGAAAGAAAGAATGTTTATAAAAAAGAACTCCTGGAAAACATGGATCATTGAATGGTAATGACAGCGTAGCATATCTAAAGGTGTATTTTTGCTTTACTGTAGCCAAACAGTAAACTGTAGCAGCCTTAATACGTTGGATTATTTAAAAGTCTTTTTTGACGTGGTCCCTCCTCTCCAGGTTGAGTGTTGACAAGGCACACAAAAGTGCTTGCTGTCCCAACATCAGACACACATCCTTTTTATGAAAGGGTGCAGAGAGGAAGAGGGGGGGTGTGTGAAAAGGGAGTAGAGTTAGGAAGGTAAGATATAAACATATGAATCAATAGTCCCAATTGCCCTGCTAAAATCTCCCTCTCATTGTGTTTGGGCTGGGAGTCAGGCCAGCCATCCCAACACTGGAACAATGGAGGAGAGGGTAGCAGTGGACCAGCTACAGTATGAGTCACCCCCACACACGCACACAGACACAATGTAAATAGACATCTCATATCTCATCTCATTTCATAATCGGCACAAACGGGAACATTAGAAGAGGTGTTTTTAAGAAGGCTGCATTTACGCATTTTTTTTATTCCAAAGGTTTAAGTATTTAGATTTTATCAACCACTAACCTAAACTATTTTAATTTTAAAAATGTTATAATTTATCTGAGTTGTGTCCCATACAAGGCTAGCTTAATTTGTTTCTAAACATTTTTTTTTCTCCAATATGTCAATTTACTTGCCTCTTTACTTTCATTTATTTAGTTTTTGTTTTCAGTTAGATGTGTTTGCTAAGTGCTGGATTTTTCTATTTCTGCTTCAGTCAGAGAAATCTACATTTCCTTGAATGCCTTACAATTCGATTTTTTTCCTGGAGGGGTTCATGGCAGGACAGAGGACAGGAGAGGATGAGAAGGGGAGGGGTGGCAGAGTACCCTGTGATAGCAAATGTCACTGAGAGACAAACACGTTTTTCCCCTTAGAACACACTCAAATACTGGTACAGTATGAACTCATACACTCATATACTGGTTTAAGCCCTGCTAATATACTTTCATATGCAGAACACAAACTATGAAACACGTCCACACATTTAAAAATACCTGCTGATGAATATGTATCTGTGCATCTAAAATTACGTTTTAATATGAAGCCGACCATCTGCAAAATGTAAATTGTTCAAAGAAAAGGTTTTAGAATTTTTCCAAAGACATAGGTATATTTGAAAAAAACTAAAAGGAAATAAATAACAATACAAAATGTCCCAAATTAATTAACAACTATCCAATCTATCAATAAAAAAATACAATCCATACATTAACAACAACTGACCTAAATCCAGCATTGATGTCAAGGAAAATACATACTCAAACTCTGATTAAAAACGCAAACTAAGGCTCAGTAAACTTAGCAGGTGCAATGAAAAAAAATGTGCAAACCTAGACATACATAAACTTATAGACATAAACTCCCACATAAACATACAATACACACACGCACCTGTCTTCAGCCTGTTCAGAATTTTATTAAAATCACATATTGATCGTGACCTCAACCCTGCCAAAACCTTCTCTCATCATACCACTTTGTCTCTGATTTCAAAACCAGTGCACCAGACCTGAATTTTGATGTGTTAAACCATTCAAAACTGGGGTAGGTTGGCGGTAACATAAGAGCCCACCCCATCTTCTCAGATCCAAGGTGTTAGAAATAAACGTCCCTCAAGTCATGCCTTGTTTCCAGAAAGAGGGGGAGAAAGAGAGAGGCAACGCGCTGCATTGGAAAAGAATGGGGAGAGCTCTTTAGAAGGTACTCCTAATGGCTAAATATTTATGAGTCCTGTGACCGACGCCAACTTATGGAAACTAAATCTTTAAACACTTTTTTTGGCAGACGCCTCGCACACACCCTCCCAGCTTGGCTCTATTACCAGAGAAATTCTTTTGTTCTTACGGCGCTAATAATAGTGAGAGGGGCTGTGTGTTATGTGTGAGCGGTGTCTGTGTCTTAATGTGGGTATATGTGTGTGCGTGAGATGAAGTGTATTTATAGCGTCCTACAGCGCCACACTACTCCTGTGACAAACCTTCAATTCTGCTCTGCATCCTGTCTCTCTAGGCCCAGGCTCGATCTCACATTTATTAGGCCGATCCATATTTAAAGGAGATGTCAAAGGTCAGGTGGATTCAAAAGCATAATATCTTAAAACAACGGGACACACACTATTTGCAGTAGCTAGTTGTATCCTTCGTATCATACAGTAAGAAAAGTGTACACATTTTTAGTATCAAAGGAAATAAATCCTCTAACATTGGCAATGTTTTGTCATGCTTGAACAGTACAAGACCATTAGCCTGCATGTGCTCCTATGTATGAACACACACACACACACACACACACACACACACACACACACACACACACACACACACACACACACACACACACACACACATAAACAAAAGGAGACGTATTCACAGGGAGATAAAGTGGAGATGGCAGTGGTCCTGGGTGGGTTTTTCTTTGTAATTTGGTGTTGAACTGCAGTAGCAAACGCATAAAAGCTGGCAGCAGAACAGAATAGCAACACATTCACACACATACGCACACTGCACGTTACACACACTCAACACGCAATTATGATCGATAAACAAATTAAACCTCACAGCTCAGCTGAAAATAAAACCTCTAAGGCAAACAATTTGAGGGAGGTGTTTCAAAACCATAAGTGTATCGCAAAAATATCCACAAAGCCAGTTAAAATGTGTTCAATATCAGTCTGGCCTGCTCACCGTTTGCTTATTCTCCTCACCATCACCAACACTAAGCCTTGCTCAGCAGTTCTCCCAGTATTTATTAATGAGAAACAAGCAAGGAAGGACTTTATCAATCCCCCTTGTGCTTTAGGTAGGTGGCTCTTTAAAAATACTGCAGGAGGGTTCAGTTCAATTATCTCCCTCGTTCAAGTGGAATACGCTCCCACCTTTCCTAAACCTATGAGGACTGTGCAACTGCAACTGCATAGAGCTCAGGTCATTTTCTACCTTTGTAACAGGCACCCAGCCCAATTACTATTCATTAGGCAAACATAATGACATTTCATTCAGCAGCAAATCAGGGAGTGACAAACACAAGTGGGGGAGATAATTGAATTAGGACGAGGGTGTGAGAAATAGAGAGTTCAGAGTGGAGCAAAAATGATCGTTCAAAGTTAATGGGCAAACCACACACAATTATTAGCTGTAGCCACACCTTACGAGCGTGTGTGTGTGTGTGTGTGTGTGTGTGTGTGTGTGTGTATATATAAGTGAAGTACTGCGCACCCCAGTTGAATGCAAATACAGATCTCGAAAATGTCAATAGCGGGGACACGGCGTATGCTAAATGTCAACATGTGTTTTTCAAGGACTCGTCAGTGTTGTAATTGGCTCTGTTTTTAATATTACATTTATCTCATTTGTTATTTTCCCCTTTAAAAACAAAATACTATGAAATATTTGGAGGGAATTTTGCAAACAGGCCCGTGCCCATGAATATGCAGCTGAGCCTTTGGCGATGCAATGTGAAACAAACAGACAAAGGAGTCAGACAACGGGAAGAAAAACAGGTGAAGCACAGACTAATCAAACGCCTTTCATGTCGCTCTGAATATTAACCTTCATTCAGAGCAAATGAAGCTGCGAGCACACAAACTCTCCCTTGGGCTCTGTGATGAATAAGCGGGAATTATCACAGTTTTACAGTGAGGCGTTAGCGGATGGTTAATACTGGTCAGTTGGGATTGAGCTCAGATTTTGTTGTTTTAATAGACTTTGCAGATGACACATTACCAAGTGAAAATGCCTTTAAAAGAATGTCCATCACAAATAGCGGAAGGTTAAAAAAAATCTTACAATTGAAGCAATAGTATCATTGTGACACTATTCTCTGCGTGATTTAGTCAGCTTTTTTTTTTTTTACCAATATGCTAATAGCCAACATCTCTTATCATCACGGAGTGTGTGCCCACTTAGATCTGAGGGATATTTCAAGGGGAGATGGGTGGTATGCAGCTCACATAAAGCCCTCAGACTAGGACCCTGTTAGTATGAAAAGTGCCTGAAGCTTGTAGTCACAGTTTTCACAGCCCATAGCCGACAGGGTAAATGTGGCTGGCTGCTGTATTTTGATCAGGCAGTGGGACAGACAGAGGTGGCAGCTACGAGCTGCCCCCCCCCCCCCCCACACACACACACACACACACACACACACACACACACACACACACACACACACCTACACACACAGCCCTGTGTACTCTGCATTAGTGTTGAGCCAGTGCATAAAAGAGGAAGATTAAAGGCCTATTGAAGATAAAGGATTGAGCACATGATGTTCATAAACTGTGTAAAGTACTGTCAATTATAGACGACAACATGGTGAAAGATTTAGCATTGAAACAAAATGCAGGATGACTTATTGAAGGCCTGCAGAGCATCTGGAAATAGAATTAAAGATAAAATAGTAGCATGCTCATAATTAATAGGAAGGATGGCCAGAACCATGAAAATAAGATAACTCATGAATATTTCTCCTCACTTACAAACGTAATCCCTCTCATCACATGGATCGTGCAAACCTACCTTGAGTTCACGGAAGAAGATGCTGCTGCGTGCCCACTCCACGATGGAGAAGAGTGTCTGGTCGGCCATCTTGCACATGAGGCCGAAGGTGTTGAGCTTCTCGTGTTTGCCTCGGCTGGCCTGCTCCTGCTGCAGGTAGGCCATGATCTTGGCCTGAACCTGTGGCTCGTCTGGCTCACACTTGAGCAGCTCCACGATCAAGTGAGGGAAGCTGGGCGGCGAGCCGGTCTGGTAGGCGTCGACATAGGCGTAGCCCATGATGGACTCCGGCGAGCTGGTGTATGGGTCTGGGTACTCAGACTTGATGGTGCGCGTGCCCTGGAAGTGTCCATAGGCCGCCTGGTAGCCCTGCAGGCTGCCAGCGTGTGGTGGCATTGCCATGCTGACCGGCGAAGTAACAAATGGACTGCGGTCGTAGTCTGTGGGGGGCAGGGCGGTGGCATGATGATGGTGGTGGTGGTGGTGGTGGTGGCCTGTGTGGTGGCCCGGGTGATGGCTCAGTGGAAGGCCCTTGGAAGCGGCCGAGTGGATGTTCTGGATGGCTGAGGAGATGGTGAGGTCAGTGGGCACGGCTTGCATCACCTGAGTCATGGCCTCAATCTTCAGGCCATTGGCTCGGATCAGCGCCTTCTTTTGCTGCTTGAGGGCCCGGTCACGTTTGTACATCGGGCCAAACTTGTTGCGACCACCTCGCATGCGGTCCGCCCGCACAGCTGACAGACAGATGGAAAGAGAGATGAAAAAGAAGACAAGAAGGAAGAGGACAATATTAGCTCTGTAGTAGGTTCATCTTTTGTCTTGTCTTCATGCAAAAACGCACAATTATTACTAAGCAAGTTAGCGTTTTATAAGGAATGAGAAATCCACCATATATACAAAAAAAAGGGTTTCACAACCTGAAAAAATTAAAACTAGTTTGTCGAGGATTGCAGGTGACTGACTTAAGTTGAAAATGCTAAAAATGCTTTTACGTATCAAATCCCTCTTTACGTACTATAGCGATGCTGTGAGATTTGTCCATGTATGTACAAGCATTATGGAAGTGAACCCGTCATTTGTAACTTGTATGTAGGGCAAAGGTTTACCTGTGGTGATTACACTTGACATTTACCTGTTGACTCGTAAACCCCACAGGTCTAACAGATAGTGTCGTTACTCATTGACCAGAGACTCAAGCTTCTATGAACCGCTCAGCTAAGTGATCATTGTACAGCTGGCTATCTCTGTCTACCACTCAGGAAACGCACACCTCAATAGGTAGATATTTGTATGGACTCAAAGAAAGCCCTCTTTCATACATTTTAAAATACATATTTTAAAATGTTATCTGATTTTGCAATATCTAAACATTTTAAAATGTCACTATCCATTAGCAGAAAACCTTTGTCTTTACAAAATCCCCAAAGGCTGAAAAGAGTGACAATAAGCAAATTGTTTTTTTTCTGATGAACCAAACATGATGCCCCCTGCCTCCCCCCCTCAGCGCAGGATCCTGCGGTGAGGATCACAACGAGTCTGTGCCGTGGGTATTTCTAATGAACGAGATGGGCACACAGTGGACTGCTACGAGGGCCATGTGTGATCTGGCTGACTGCTGCCACGGGGAAGCTTCTCTGCTGTCTCCCAGTCGGGGGGCGCTGGTGTTAATTATTCATACTTAATTACCTCTTACTCTGACGAGGCTTGCCGAGCCCAGCGTGTAACGAGCTAACGGTCGTCTGGGAGGCTATGCAACAGAAAAAATCTCCCTAATACCAATACTGTAGACTATTGGATATTATATTCATTGTGTTCAATATAAAGAAAGCCACATATTTAACTGTATATGCAAATACATGTGCAAACATTTGCCGTGATCATACATAGTAAATAGTCAGATAACATGACAAGTCAGGCTGAGTCCACTGCAGCTCACGATGTCTTGACTTATGAATGAAACAACAGAAGAAGAAAATTGAAGAGGAGATGTGGAGAGGGAGGGTGGGGGGTCAGAGTTTGGGGGTGAGGAGGGGCACACACACACACACACACACACACACACACACATACACACACACTCACACTCTCCGAGCTGCCTTGGGAGTGATTTTAATGACCTCCGTCACAAAAGTGTCTGCCATTGATCTGAGCCGAGAGTGGAGACACACACATACAAACACACACACTTTCACACACTCACACCCACATGCTGACTCTTTCTTGGACATTCTTAGAGAAAACACACACACATACGCACACACGGGAAGCATCACACACTGGCCCAGATCACACAGCGAGAGATAGCAGGCCAGACGCTTGGCCACCTCTGAGAGCCCCCGACGACTCAAATGGAATGCAATTTATATACACAAACAAACACACACAACCATTTCCCAACATGCTTGAGGTCAACTCCACTGCCCATTCAATGAGGCCCAGAGAGTGTCATGACCATTAAAAAATGTATCACACATCAAAGGAAAAAACAAGGAATCAGGAGCCGTCAAATGTATCCATTATACATTATTGTAGGGCGACTTTAACTATTAATGATTTCTCCACAACAGTGTACTGTAATTAATGAGCTGAGAAACTAATAGTTGGCCCTACTGGGAAAACAAAATTAGGCCCCGACTGCCTGCATGCCTGCTTCGGACCCGGGGAACCACATCATCATGAATATCACACAAACACACACAGATTCTTTGTCTCTAATTAAACAAGGTGATTTGCATGCATGTAACACAGATTAATATGGAAGGGGGAGGGGAAGAGGGGAGCAGGACAGTGTATGCGCGAGTGTTGGGGGAGAAGATGAATGTGTGCGTTTGACTGAGGTGGAGACATGTTAATGAGTTAGATGCTTTAGCTTTAGTTTATGATGACAAAGTTGCCATATGACACTGCAGCTTAAGAAGGTTACAAGGTTAAAACAAATTAGTAGTATGGTAGTAATTTGTAAATGTTTTTATGCGTGAAAAGAGAAAACATTTTGCATGTTATAAAACACAGCATTAATTGAATTTCCCTTTCAGAAAAGCTTGTCTGTTCCACTCTTAAACTCACTGGTAGGTTTCTGTGGTGCCAAGAAAGTTGTGTGTTTGATGTTTGTGGTTTGTCTGGCACAAACAACACAAACTGAATAGTTAGCTTGGCAATGACAGACACCACTGCTGAACAGGCAAACAAGAAAGTCGGCCACCTACAACAGCAAGCAATAAAGACTATAGTGCTGCACACTCAGCTTGATTGACAGGCGTTGTCTGGAAAGTGCAGCTAGGAGTACTTAGCTCAGTGCAAAGGTAGAAGCCAAAAGAAAAACAGGACATATATATATATATATATATATATATATATATATATATATATATATATATATATATATATACGTATATATATACGTATATACATATATACGTATATATATACGTATATACATATATACATATATATATATATATATGTATATACGTATATATATATATATATATATATATATATATATATATATATATATATATATATATATATATATATATATATATATATATATATATATATATATGTATATATGAACAGATAGAATCCCAAAGGAAAAAGTTTGAATATATGAGAAGAAACTTTTATTTGTGTGAAAATGATTTGGTTTGGGGATATTGTGGGTTAGCAGTGAGGCTTTGGGGCTAAAGCCAGGCTGAAATGCTAAAAGGCTGACGCTGTCTTCCACTCTGAATTCCCCCGACTTACTGTCTGAGAGCACGTCCACACAAAAACATACTCGGGCACACACACATCCATAAATTCAGACACTGACCCAACCAAAAATCTTGTTCCTCTTTCCCAAAAGTATCCAGTACCCCATGTACACACCATCTCAAACATGTACGAACACAAACAACCACACACACACACACACACACACACACACACACACACACACACACACACACACACACACACACACACACACACAGCATCCTTCACACACAAAATTTCTCTGCACACATAACCCTTAACACACTGAAACACATCACACACACAACCTTCCTCAGCGCTTATATCCTCTGATTTATGGTTGTTTAATATACAGGAATATTAAGCGCGCGTAGGTGAGGATCCCTGTCGACCGCCAGCATATTAATGGGTCCCGCGGAGCCTTGCTGACACCCTGTTTGTCATGTCGGGGCCCCGGCCCCTGCTCCGGATGCGCCCTATCCCATGCACACACATGAATACCTATGATACCTATGCATAAGTAATGGGACAGCTCCCTGGCTTCTACTGCAGGTACTGGGAGGCTGATGGAAGACAAATCAGAGTAAGAAAGATGGAGACAGGGAGGAAATAAAAAGTGGACGCAGAGGGAGAGCGATACAGTGAAGAATATACAAACACTCAGATGTGTCGATAATTTGTACTGAATGGCTCTTTAGAGGTTTTGCATGTATACTAATTGATTACTTTAAATTTGATGATGGGTTAACTGCATGAAAAAATAGATTTAAAATTGCGTAAGCCGATGAGTGACTTTGAGTTAAACGCAAAAAATATCTGAAATGCAGCATCTCAAAACTGTAAAGGAACCAGAGAGTAAAACAATACATTTAGTTCTTTGTTGTTTTTCACCATCTGCCTGTCCTTTAACTTTCATTTTCAATGGTTATTAAGAAAAAAAAGATTTAACTTCTGCTTGGTTGAATAGCGCACAGTGGAACCAGAGTGTACAAATACCACTGTTACGCCCTGTCTTTAAGATGATACACAAGTGAAGGAAAATATTAGGCAGCTCAGTGAAGCATGTGATGCCAGGCAACTTCTAGCGAGCATAAAAAGAAAATCCTGCCAGTGGGAGCTGTTCAGATACGTCACGCTTCATCAGCTTTAGTGAATGACGTGCTAATGGGTCAAACCTTAGTGGGATGTGGCTTTTTTTCTTTTTCCTCAATGAGTCAACAGTGAGAGCTGAGACGCTACAGTGCATACCAAGATGCAACAGTTTCTTACAGCACCAAAGCGTGTGTGTGTTTGTGTGGTGAAATGAGAGCGTGGCGGCCAGGGTCAGTCATCATTGTGTGTCTGTATATGAAAGAGAGAGAGTGTGTGCTCCTGACAGTAACTGGAAAGTTTTTATAGACAAATGTTATTAATAAATATGGTCATATATTTAACTTTTTATAATTTCATGATAAACAATATGATTTGTAAAATAATACTGGCAAATGTTAAAACTGATGGCATGTAGTTTAATTGATACTAGGTTAAAGAGTGTTAATTGAATGGATAAACCTGTGCCTTCTTAGACTCTCAAAGTGGATGCAGTAACTGGAAAGAGTTTTTTTTATTTTATTTTGATGTTGCACACTAGGTCAGAGATAAGCCGTTTATCCTGTGGCACACAGAGGAGAATATGATATGCCCCAGAAGCATTCCTTTGTTACGCAAACACAGGCGTCAAGTTTAACAATTTCTGTTATCAGCTCAAGATAATACGACTGATCTCTTAATGCTGGGATGGGGTGATAGACATATTTGCATCATTGTTTACTGTATATCACTCTGATATGAGCCTGTCTGACATATCGCCTTGTTTCGCTGCCTTCCCACAACTTTGAGACATTGACACACGCAGACACACACTTCTTCACTGCTACCACCCTCACAGCAAACTGCACAGACCGCCCCATGGGTTGGCAAACTTATCAACAAACGGGAAGGACATAGAGCAACACCAGAAAGTCAAAAGTAAACAGTAAAAAAACAAAACACTTTCAGTCAACTTGAAAGTTTTCCTCACATTTTTTTGACCACATTTAGTCTCGATATCTTGAATTCACATGTTGCTGCAAGCTGCTGTGTAATGGTATGAAAAGATTGCAATAACAAGGCGCATGACCCCAAACCTCCTTTCCTCTTTCACCACTATTGTACACACTTTTTTTTTTTTTAGGTCAAATGACAGCTTCTTCCTCTTGCCCGTGGCCTTCTGAACACCTTTTTGGGCTTCTCATGAATATATGTATGTGTTTACCAGGGCGAGCTGTATGTGTGTGTATAGTGTATAGTGTGTGTGTGTGTGTGTGTGCTGAGGGGAGGGTTGTCAGCCTTTCTGTATCGGACGTCTTTACTGGTTATGGCAGGAGTCGCCCACTGGAGCTTCTGGCCCCTGACAGAGTGCTGCAGGGCCCGTCTTGCCCCCGAGCTGAAAGCTACCGCCAGTGAAACAAATCAAACGCTACCCCCTCCCCACCCGTGTCAGCTGGAAAATGACAGGCTGGGACATTCTGCCCAGCGGCCATTCACAATTAACAGCAATTAATTACACCACAAAAGGCAGCAAAAGGGAAGAAGCCTCCGGAAAGATTTTAGTTAGGCTGTCTTTGCTCTACTTTCACCCTCCCAGGGTCTTACTTCTTTAATACATTAACTTTTCTCAATTGTATGTGATCAGCCTAGGGATTTTTAATTTGGCTTAAATTACAAATGTGTGAAGAATTTTGTTTCAGTATTAGACTGAAACTGTATGAATAACGCCTACTCTTATTAAAAGACTACACAAAGAAAAACAAATTGCAGTATTTTTTTAGAAGACAGTATTATAACAGCTTCATGGTTAACGGAAAATAAAAATGATTATTTTTAGCTTTTTAACCCCCATTTTACACGTATTGAAAGATGACCTTCAGGTTGCTTTATCCACTCCAAAATTAGCGATTTCAGAATAAAACTTGTCAACTCATGTGTGGAAAAATATTTAATTTTAAATATTATCTTTGACCATTGGAGAATGTTTCTTGCCCTGCCGTCCTGTCACTTCTGGATAGCCGTGTTTGAACAAGCTTCTGAGCCACGTTCAAATTAAACAAAGAGGCCTCGAAACGGCCGGCCAAAAGTATCATCATTACCATACTCGCTCTGCCGCCAAGTTTAATATTTTATCTATTACTCTGTCTGGCAAGTTTAAGTGCACAGCAGCTACAAGATACCCCCTAACTCCCCCTGACCCCATCTAAAATACTAATAAGCAATGCTGGATTTCAACGCTTTGGTAGTAATGAAAGGTTTCACTTCACAAAGTTCTAGGTAGACATTTGCGACATTACTGAGATGTTCATTGTTAAATGTTTAAATAAATATAATATTCTCCCTCCATACAGGCAATTATTATGTCAGAGTAGGTATCAACCGTTCCTAAATGGTGGACATTTCAATTTAGAAGGAAACTGTTCACATGCAAATTGATCATGGGAAGAATATTTTCACCAAAAAAGTCTAATTAGGTGAATGTGCTGTGATTAACTGTGTTCAATTGTGGATCAAAGGAAAAGACTAACTCTGTCATTTCACTCAGACTGTTCAAGCACCTCTGTGGAAATCCAGAAGCAATCAACCTCCAACTATATTTTCCCTCCCAAACTATCAGCAACAGTAATTACAAACAGGCATCATATAAAAAAATATATAATGCAGCACACAGAAAGCAATAACTGTATCTGCTTTTCCACTCCTGCAAATGCATACTGTTAATTCTAGATCATATTTTTGTGATTGGTGTTTGGTGTAAAAGCCCAGAATAGAAATCGTACATCAAAAAACAAACAGTATCATGAATGTGCACTTTAAAAAACACAAATATTCTCCCAGATTAAAATATAATGTTAAAAAAAATCCTAGAGGCTATCGAATGCATTTGACAGCCTAGATTATGTCTTGTAGTGATGGAATGTAATTCAAGTACTGTACTTAAGTATATATTTGAGGTACTTAATTTGAGTATTTCCAGTTTTACTGTACTTTATCCTTCTACACTGCTACAGTTCAGATTGAAATATAGTAGTTTTTACTCCACTACATTTATGACAGCTTTAGTTACCACAATTGTTACTTTACATGTAAAGATTTTACATATAATTTGATAAGCATATACAATATATTGCACTTTTAAAGATGAAACTACCGAACAGTAGCCTATATAACATATTTGAAATCAGCTCCAACTCTTACAACAGTAAAATAGTACATCCACTCACTGCGGACATTCTGTATTATAATTACTTTAGCTTTTGATACTTTTAGCATGTTTGATTCATAATGTGTAATTTAAAATCTGTAATGTTGATACTTTTACTCAAGCAAACAATATGAGTACTTCCTCCAGCGCTGGTTACAGCACGTTGCATGTTAAGTACTATTAACAGCCATCTGTTCTGTCTTAGAGCCTTTGAGCAACACATTGCAATCCTAGTGGCCAGTCTGTCATCATCACAGGTGGTTTGGACATGAAACCCCTTTCTCCTTTATGCAACAACTGTGTCCTATTTATCTATTTAGAAGAATCCCAAACTTTTGACAGCTGCACATTATCTACCAATCATTGCTGCACTTTGAAACACTGTTGAACATTTCTCCTATAGGTTATAGCTCATTGTCACCTCATGTTTAAACTGGAAACACGTTGAATTACAGAGGCAAAACTGAAGTTCAAAGTCATTGAGCCATGAGCCAAACACTGTAGAAACTGTAGAAAAGTAAACATGTTGCCGTACCTTCTAGCTTCATGCCGACGGTGAGGCACTTTTGGAAGCGGCAGTACGGGCAGCGCTTCCTCTGGGTCTTGTCAATCTGGCAGCTCTGGTTCTCTATACATGTGTAGCGCTTGTTGTTCTGGACGGTGCGCTTGAAGAAGCCCTGCGGAGAGAACCAATTAAGACGTCAACCCGCTTGACCCCTGCAATGCGATGGTAATTGGCCCATTCACACTCCCAGACAGATGGAGAGGGACAGGCTTAATGGATACACACACACACACATAGGGGGAAGTTTTGAAAGCTACACTCCAATTGATGTTGGGATGCTTTACGGACATGCACATGCAAAATAAAGCAGAGCATGAATACGCACTTCTTACAAATGAAACAAATGTCAGTCTTTGTTTTTTCATAATGATGTGGAAAACTCACGGAAAGTCAAGGAAATTATTTATAAATTTGCATTTACACCATACCTTAATTTGAATTAGCTTTTAACAAAGAAGCAAAACAGAAATACCTGCCCCACTTAGTGTTTTCACAGCATTATTGTACTGCTTTATAAAGTGTACAAAATTGAATTAGTGTCCTGTAAAAATGACATTACTTTTCTCAGTATTATTAATATCTCATCATATTCAGGCAGCGACTCCAGAATTTTCGGGGGAAAGCATCTTTTTTAACTCTCCACTTAATTATTGAAAAACATGAGCACAGGAGTCCAAAAAATCCAATAAATTATATCCATAATTCACAGTTCCAGGATTACAGAGATTCATACCTGCAACATGTAATTAATTATAGGCAGCAGCAGTGAAAATCAAACGAGGGGAAGATGGTATTAAAGTATTCCAGATCTATAACCAGGGAGGAGAATCCTTAAACCTGGTCCTTAAAAAAAAAGAAGAAAAAAAAAGAATGTGCTGCTGTCAATATCTCACCAAACCCAAATTTAATTGACAATCTGCATTGCCTGATCCCTCCAAAAAAAAAAAATCAGCTGCACTCGTTTTTGGATTATCGACTTCTCAGCGCTAAAAAATCCATGCTTCAAAGAGAACTTTCTCTCCAATTTTCCATTTAGTGCACAGCATGCGCTATAAATATCTGAACCAAACTGAATTCTAACATGCTTGAAAAACCACACAACATCACACCTGGAGATTAAGCGGACAACATCCCTGAAAAGCTTTCATTTGACCGCCAGTTCAAACCAAGAAAAGGCACTCGAAAAGGCCCATTTTTTTTTATTTGTAAAGGGATTGCTGCAAGCAACGTTTGCATATTTTTCACCCAAACATGTGACGCAAATTAAAATACAGTCTGAAATTATCACAATAATCTGAAATGGTTAGCTGCAATTATTATTCAGAAAAGTAAAGTCTAATTTTTATTTGACAAAATAATCTTAGTAATTGGGTATTCCTAACCTTGGAATTCCATCCTCAAAAAATGCACTCTCTGCACAAATACAGCAACCAAGAAACTGCTTTTACCTAACCCAACAAAGAAGCAGTAGAAACATGACTCACATCACCACTTTATCTCCTCTGATCCCTGTCTCCATGCTCTTCACTTGCTGTAATATGTGTTCTGTCTAGCTTTGAAATAAAGACAAAATCCCTGGCTTTGCTCATATTTATTTTCCTTAAACTTCTCGCAGATCTTAAATATATTTTTGATATGTCCACTGTGCACTTTAGCTCTGACCTTGACCTTTTTACTAGTTGCTTGTAATGCCAGTATTTTAGGATTATTCTGCTATTGCTCTCTCAGTCTCAGTCTCCCAAAATGAAGCACGCTGGGAATGACCTGTTTGTGTACAATGAGGTCCATGAAGCCCGTTTCAGCTTGTTATTGTTATTCCAGCAAGTATGTGGTCCCATGTTTACTTTATGTGTGTAGTAGAGTGAACTAACACTGTCTGGTGTGTATGAGGTGGTAGGATTATGAGGTTAAAGAATCTTGCGTTTCAAAACTGGATTTTATAAACTGAAACTTACTCCGGTAGCGCATTACACAAACTTAAACAAAGGTATTTTTTTTTTATGTTAATAGAAAACTAAGAATTAAATGTAGCTGCTCCCCCCCCAGTTTTTTCGTGAAGCTGAGGAACCTCCATTATTACACTGGAGATGGATTGAACTGCCTAACCGATAGCGAGTATTTAATACCAATATGAGTCTGTAACATGTCAACACACTGATATATCAGTCAAGCTCCGACAATGTCACGCCTGCATTCTAGAGATAATCAATGATGAGCTTCAGGTAATTATCAATATCATTCATGTTTCAACAAGGATATGCAGCACTTTTTAAAACACTTCATCTACATCCTGCATGAGTGCACACACACGCACGCACACACACACACACACGCACACACACACACACACACACACACACACACACACACACACACACACACACACACACACACACACACACACCAGAGCGTTTCAACTAAACTGGGAAATGTGTTTGTGGATTGGCTCTCCAACACGAGCTTGTGCTGAGTCTGAAAAGCAGCAGAGATGCCACTGACGTCTCCCTTCAAGCAAGTGCTTAGCATCTCAAGGTCATAATATGGGATAAAATCTATAACATCTGCTTTGAATAATGACCACATAGGCAAGAAATGTGCGCTGCGGCATCAATACTGTGAGCGGGACTCTTACAGCGAATAGTGTTAACACAGAGACAGTTGTCTTAGCTTAATTTTGTGCTGACAGCTTTACTGGGCTAACCAAAGAACTTGGGCAATGCCTAATAGCTCAGTGTTGAGGACAACAGTGGAAATAGGCAGGAAGGGACAAATAGGTTGTTGATAGAACTCAAAATAATAGCAGCAACAGTTTACTTTGCGGTAGCCTCATTATTAACCTGGAAACATTTTGCAGCCAGACAATGTTGCTGTTCTCTTAATGAACTTGTGATGAGAGTTTAGACAGTAGGATACAGACGAGTACAAACAGAGACGGTATTATTGTGTACTCTGCTTCCTGGGTTAAAACCTCCTCCCCCACCTCCTGTTTTTGGTGGTTGCCAAAATTGCAACAAAAAAAAAAAACACACACACACTTTGCTTGCTTTGTCGCAACAATATTTGAACCTTGGCCTCTTTACCTTTGTTTAGTTTTTTCTCTCTTTAATGTTAATGACGAGGAACTGAATCTTTACTGTACGGCTACACTTGTTGCAGGTCACTCTGGACAAGAATGTCGGCGTGCAAAAATATAACTGCAAAAATACATCTCCACAGATGAACAGAGAGATTAATGCACTAAAGTAAAGCAGCTGTAGAAAAATATAAGATCCGTAGTATTAGTATTGATTGTATTTTAAAATTGCATAGTACAAAACATGGCAGTTTGAGTATTCAAGTAAAATAAAAGTGAATGAAAATGCCAAACAGCACATGAACACATCACAGCTTCACTGAATACACACAGGCGACAATCAAACCATGCTCAGCCACTGTAAACCTACGACTGACAGGCTTCCATGCACTACAAGAACTTTATAATAACACCAATAATTACAAACCTCACTACCAAAAACTAATTTAGACACTTGAATATTGTAGATATCAAAGCAGATACGGAAAGGCCACCATGATTACAATATCATTGCAATAGTGTAATGCTTTTCCACTGGGGAGTGGGGAATAAGGGCACTAACCTTGCAGCTCTCGCAGGTCAGTAGTCCGTAGTGATACCCTGAAACCTTGTCTCCGCAAACGGGACACATCTCGTCCAAGTCTTCGTCATAGGTGTAGTCCATCATTTTTAACTGGTGGGCTGAGGATGAGACACGGACACACAGACAGCAGTCAGTGCTGAGCAATCTCTTTTCCAAAAGCCCACTTCCATCCATCAAGATGAACCGCGGGGAACCACGCGACGGAACTGGATGAGGTTTTTTAAAGTTCTATTGGACTTGTAGAGGTTTAATTTGAGTGTGTGTGTGTGTGTGTGTGTGTGTGTGTGTGTGGGGGGGGGGGGGGGGGGGGGGGGGGGGGGGAGGGGGGGGGGGGGGTGGACGACGATGACTAGTCGGTTTTGGAGTGAGTTGAAAGGACGCAACCATTTATTTCGCCTTGTTGCCGCCCTCTCTTTTACATGCGTTGCGGACAGAAGCCAAAATATAAAAAAGCGAGTCTCATAAATATGCATGCATCTAAGTCGTGGAATCGCTGGGGGAAATGGTGAGATATTAGAGTTAAGGATTGAAGGAGAATATGTTACCGCCCACAGACAAATGAAGACACACAGAGAAGCCCTTATCTCTGCAGGCTAGGAGAAAAACATGCAAAACCAACTTGAGCCAACATTATTTTCCTGTCGAAGAATCTTGCAATGCTAAAGGCCAATTGCTGCTTTTATGTGTTGTGGTGATGCAAAATCCGAGGCAACCGTTTAATGTGACTTTCAGCGTGTGTTGGGGGAAGAACATAGTACGTTTAACAACTCGTCAATATAATTTGACTTCGTCGTTTCTATATATAATCAATTACTGTAATTTGAAAATCAATTTAGAAATAATTGAAATGTACCAACACATTTAGCCATTTCTTTTATTAAGATTTAAAACTGATTACACTTCGATTTGATTATAATGTCAGTGTATTTGTTGTACTTCTCTTTGCCTTGCGTATTAAAATACTTGCATTGATAAGACTGTGTGTGACAGCCCTAAGCAAACAGCCAGACTGACATTTACAACAGTTACAAAAGCATTTATGGTTGTAATCATAAAAAGCAGCCAGGATCAAACAGGAAAACCTCAGTGGATGTGGCTGTAAAAGTGGAAATATTTAGTCATCTAGACGCCTTCCAATGCCTCCACATATATTACCCCACTGCTCTACTTCAAAATCCACTCATCTGCTAACCGAGACCTTTTAATTAGACATGATTTCTGGTTTGTTAACGCGTTGCCCTGCTGGGATCCGCGCTGCAGATTCCAGCTGAAGCAACAAGTTCCACCGAGCTGCCGGTTTTTCCACAGAGGCTCAAAGAAAACTCAGTTTCCGAACTTTCTTCTGCCCATTAGCGCATAAAGGAGAACATTTGTAGGGGCTGTTATCAGGCTGCAGATTTGGACACATTTTAATAAAGAAGATTAACATAACCGGCGCACTGGTGGCAGTTATGCAGTGGACGAGGCCGTGGTAAATGAAAATAAATGAGTAGCTCTTGTTGGACATTGTACTAATGCCACAAATAAAGAATATTTCCATAAATATTCTTTGTGGGTTTAAGCCAGATATTTTCTCCCTTGAAATTGTAAATAATCTATGCTTCTGCTATTTCAATGAATTATAAAAGCACAATAAGCTGGGTTATGTCTGTATTACTCAAGATAAACGTAATTTATTTGATGGAAATATTTGGCCAAATTGAGTTTAGTTGAACCCTCCTGCATCCTTGCTTCAAACGAGCGGAGGTTTGTGCACACAGTGTGTGCAGGTTACATTGCTTTAGAAGGTGCAGAAACATACCGGGACAACACGGTCTCTCACCTGCTGGCTCTCACCTCGACGGCTACTTGCTCAAATTTCCAAAAAGCTAGAAATTTGTAGAAAATGCTGCTTATTCCAAGGGAAAACCTCTTCCAGTCCGAGCTACCTTGTTTTTAGCCCTGCGTAAAAGTAGATAACGGGCTCTCTAACAAGACACTCCTTGACTTGTGAGTGTATGTTATCAGCGTCTCGTAAACCAAGACCGGGCTAATTGACTGCCCGTTTATATTGCTGTGAAATGACGTGAGGGGAATTAGGGGGATACATGAGATTATCTTGGCAGAGGAGTCATCCCCTTTTTTTAATTCACGCTGCTTTATGTGTTTTTTTATTTTAGAATCAGATCAAGAAACATATTGTTATATATGCCGTAGGGAAGTTTTATAAATAAGCCCAATCCGATTTTTTTCCCCTCAATCAGAGCTGCACATTTTTTAAATCATAAACCTAATTTCACACATTCAAAGATCAAAAGCAACTAAATGATTGACGTTCATTTGTGAGATGTTAAAACAAATTAAAAATACATACATCGTAAAAGCGATATTATAAATTGAATTAATTTTTAGGCATTTTTCAATAAATTACAGAATATGAATTTGTTAAAAAATATAAATTAGTTTAGCTTAATTTGTCACACAATTGTGACCATTTTACAATGGCTATAAATTAGACAAGGCTTCTTAGACTAAAGTTCATTGTCCCGAGGTCAAATATTGGAAGGGGGCAAATCACTAAATGAAACCTGTGAAATTATGCTCTGTATTTCTTTCGTTCTTTTTGATAAATTGGCAAAAACTATGCATTAACTAATGTTTGTACACAGACAACCTCAAGAGTCAATTCTGAACATTCTACTAAGACGAAGTAGAATGTGGTTCATTCCAATACTACAGATATTAAAAAGTTAAATACACAGATCTCCTCTGCTCTGTTTCGCCGTGTTTACGCACCAGGCGCACGCACACTTCCAGCATGAGTGCCTGGGTATAATCATTGTTTGATCACCGGCCAAACCATTGAAACGTGTGTCCAGGTTTGATCTGCATTCATGCTTTATAATTGTTATCATAGTAAAGATAGTATCGTAGTAAAGATTCTGATAAAATAACACCTATCCCCAAACCATGATAAGAGAAATTCCCCAAATCTCAAAAACGAATGAGCTCCAAATACCTGATAACTTTACACGTTTATCATGCAATAATAGCCTAAATTGTCTAATCATTAGTCATTTCCCTACGTTGTCCTACGCAGAAAATGTGTTGGATACACGCGTATTCAAAACTTTTGGTGACATACGCGCTGAGGACTTCCATTCCGATAACGTTCTGGAAAGTGGAAGGGCATATGTTGTAGTCTTACGAGATGAAAATGAATAACAGTTCTTACCTTGCATATTCCTTGGCATGCGCCCTTGTTCTCCATACGATCGAGAGAGTCCCAGTGATTCAGTATCGACTTTGGGCAGCATGTCAGCGCTGCCGGCCTGAGCTGGAGACTCCGCACCGCTCGGCGGGACACCTGGACGTGAGAGGCAGATGTCCCCACAAACAGCTGAAAGTGTTCCAAATGTCTATTAAGCTCTTTATTTCTTACTTTTTGTCTCTTTTCTGTCGTCCACTTATCGGACCATGCTCCGAATACGAAGTCTGATTCGAACGATTCAGACTGGCTTCAAACGCCCTGTTTGCATAGCGGTATCTGTTCTGATTTAACTTAATGTATGTAATTTCTCAAAATTGCATTTTTGCACGGAAGATCAATACTAACGCGGAGCAGACACGAGTGATTCCTTCGATTGTTATTCAGGAATAGTTGCGTGCTGATTTCGGGAATCGGTCTCTTACTCAAATGAGAAAACTGCACAGCGTCCGGATTGAAATACGATGGTGAGTTTCCCTTTAGTTTTTCCAAAATTCTTTTTTTAGCGCGTCACCCATGAAAGTGGGACCTTCAGTGTAACTTTCAGGCTTTAGCAGACGAGTACGCGCCACCGGGGCCGCCCCCTTCTGTGCGTAAAGTCGGATTCGGTGTGCCGGTCGGACTGTCTGGAGATGTGGAGACCTCTCCTCCTCCTCCTCCTCCTCGCGGCTTTGTTTACTCCTCTCCCTCCAATCCGGGGCTCATGCGGTCCTCTGACATCATCTTTCCCTGATCCAATCAGGCGAGGAGACCAAGAAACATCGCCACAAACCCTCCAGTTCCGTGTCTCCGAAATCTCAGCTGTTTAATCCCGATAATGATGGACTTTAAAAGTGGAGGGAGAACAAGGAAATCAAGCAAGGTGATGCAACTGCATGTGAGAGCAGACTCATGAGCGCACGGAGCGCAAAGGCAGCGCGCGAGGTACGTGGATTGGAGCGTGTTATTACAGGGTCTGCAACTCACGCATGCAACAATGCACGCCGGTACGCATGATTCTACAACTTAAAATTATTGTTTTTTATAACATTCTATATCTTTTTGTATCTGAAGTAATTTAATGCAATGTTTTGTTGACCTCAATAATCAATTTTAGCATCATGTCTTCTGCTTCTGTGATCATCGAGTAACGGTCCCACTGATCATTAGAATGTCATAAAAAAATAAATAAAATGTACTTACTTTCTTATTTTCTTTCTTTCTAACAGGGGTATCGCATTTTATAAATCAAAATTCTGCCAAAATCAAAAAGCTATTACAAAAAGTAATATAACCAAGTAGCTTTTGGGTTTGTTTGCTCAATTATAGAAAACTTGAGCAGGCCCGACCTCGGGCTTATAACGGCCTTTATTTTCGGGTCCCCTTACGCAATATATTATGCCTATGCTTCTGAATAAGTATCAGTAATTGGCTGAGCTCTGGCTATTTAGTCTATTCCAAATTAAATACATGAAGACAAGAAATTATTTAGTTAATATTTGGGCTATTCGTCCCCTCAACCCTCTCCACATGCTCTACAAACACATACACACTTATTTTAGTTCACAGAGACACAATATCTCGGGGCGGACGAGCAGGGACAGACACGGAAAAGTCCCGGGGCAGACCGCCAGACACACCTGAAGGGTCGCAGAGGGCACGCTCCACCCACACACGTGTAGTCGCGTCCAGTATAACAAGGGCAACAAGCAGAGCTAATTATGATAGTATATATGATCATGATATATATCATATGATCATGTATTAGTCTTATCAACCTATACAATGTTGGTATTATTAGGATGGAAAATCACCACCAAGCACAGTAAGGGGAACTAACCACTGTTGTAATAAATTCCTCAACGCACTTTCTCTTATTTTTTTTACTATTTCTATAATTTGTAAGCATACAATTTAAATTCTAAGGGAAACGTTTACTGAATCAGTTTCGTTCAATTTATTTTTCTGTAAGACCTATGCACAAGCAAATCTTTTGAAGCTATATTGAAAAGCAGGACAAATACAACACATTATTTAAAGCTCATGTAGAAAAATAGCAGAGGCTTTGTCTTGACACAGCCCGACCTGTTGCATCTCATTTTAGCATCAGTTATATTATAATGCAGTTAATTATTTATAAATACATATGATTTATTTGTGCATACTCTTTTTAAAGAAATATCTTGATATGTGATCCGGATTGTATTTCAGCCTTTTCAATAAAAAAATTTCAAAAGTTTGACTGTGGCAACATTGGCTACAAGAAATTATCGCTTGTATCCAAAAGAAAGCATGTTTCATGTTGTAATGTGCTTATGCTGCAAATACTGTTTTACATAAAAGCTCAAACATGGTCAGCACATACCAAAACAGGCGTTCCTGACCTGATTATGTCTACTGTGGAGCTAACCTGATCCTGTTGTCATAGTTTAACAATCTTTGTTATCAGTGAGTTCCAACTGAAGCTTCATTAATGTCTCCTTAGAAAAATCAAATTTCACCCCTGTACAATGATTTCCTTCACACTTTCACCTGCAACAGTAGGGCCAAACAAGTGGGTTGCAAGCCATTTAATGACAATACATTATTATAACTAGTTAGTAAACTTGCTGTGGACTCAAATAAAATGAAAATAATTTAATTCTCCTATTCCAGTACCAGTAGCCACTCAACCTCCCTTCAAAAATAAACACTGATACAGATTCTTCTTGTCATCATTGAGTGACCAGCACATCAACCACAATTTGGACAAGGTGCAGAATCTTCCACCAATCAGCAGCATGCTCTTAATGCTGTGGTGTGATTGGTTAAAGATGGGTTGCTTGCAGGCAGTGGGGGGCGGAGTAGGGGGATGACAAGAGGGAGGACAAGTAGGGGCAGGAGGCTCAGAGGGGGGATGCAGGTTAGGTTATAAAATGACACAGAGACTGATAAGACCTTCTCTGGCGAAATAGCCACACTGGAATGATTAACCTGTATGGAGAGAGAGAGAGAGAGAGAGAGAGAGAGAGAGAGAGAGAGAGAGAGGGAGAGAGAGAGAGAGAGAGAGAGAGAGAGCGGGGGGGGGGGGGGGAGAACTGTGTTGAAATGAAATGAGGGGCACGGGAAGAAGGAATCTATGAAAGACCGGTCATAAGGTTCAAACATGAAAAGACAGACAACAGACAAACGAACAGTCTGGAGAGCGCAAGGCTTGTTTATTATTCACAACTACAATAAAATCATTGACACCTGAAACTGTAGAGAGAGAGCGGTTGTTAAGTGACACTTTATCTCGACAGTTTACAGTTTGAGGTGGTAAAAGTAACATAAATAAAAAGTCATGCCGACCATGTTACTCAAACTTTGGACTAATTCTCAGCCACGTTTCACTTCCAAGTTTGGATTTATCTGAATGTCGCGCACACATACACACACACACACACACACACACACACACACACACACACACACACACACACACACACACACACACATTGACTATACTTTCAGATACAATATTCCAGGCTGTAAAACAAATATTTTTACATGCATTGATTTATTAAAGCAGACAACCGATTGTCTATTATTTTCAATCTAATGAGGAACTATTGTGCATTGTTGTGAGCGTGTGTGTCTCTATGTATATATTACCATGTGGATACCTGATGGGACATGTGCTGTTTGCATGGAAGTCTGAGTATGTGTGTGTTTGTTTGTGCTCATTTGTGTTCATGAAGTGTAGTATGTCTGCATGTATGACTGATCTGTTCTGATCAAATAACAATAGCCTTGTAATTGTAACACACACTAACATCATTAAATTATAATCAACACACTCGCTATTCATACCCAGGAAATCACCTATTCAGCCCACCAGCCTGAAACACACACACACACACACACACACACACACACACACACACACACACACACACACACACACACACACGCACACAATTGCATGCACACCTCTCCCCCCACCTCCCTCTGTTTTCTTTATTGAAGACATAATGTAAACAGTCATTTGCTCTAAAAATATTACAGGACCCGGCGTACAGAGCAACGGCGCATAACACAAAACAAAGACGGTGGTGATGTGACACAAACATAGCATGACTGATGATCATGAAAATGATGAAAGGATCAGCAGAGTTCTTAAACTATAAGAAGTAGATTCAGGTAAAGGTAGTGGAGGAAAAAGAAAGCTATAATATTGTGAACCAAAAGTATGTAATCAAACGAAATGGAAAACTGCATTATCAGATTTTTTGTGAACACCACATTGACATGTAGAAAACATGTTGGGAAATAATTTCCTATTACGGTAAAGCATCTAGTTGATCTTTGGAATGTATTTTTGCAAACAATGAAGACTGTGGATTTTGTCCAACATCCTCTTTCTCTCCTGTCAACCAGTTCTCACTCCCATTGCCTACTCTTTGGCGTTTGTATGCGACGCACCAGGCTTGCAACTAACTCCAATGTAAACACACAACTGATATAATATAAAGTGCGGGATAGTCCACACGAGGCAGGCGCAAGGACAAACACAATAAAGTTGTTGAGGAGACTGTTGTTCGTGTCTCCTGCGAAACTAAAAGTAAACATTAACATTGTGTCACGTCAATTGTTCGTCAGTCGCAAGTCATGTGCCTCGTGTGTCAGTGAAGTCTACGTCAACCACGCTCT